>NW_006159534.1:2622312-2653235 GCF_000334495.1 Tupaia belangeri chinensis | reverse complement strand
CCACTAAACAAAAAACCCCCCAAAAAAAAAAAAAAAAAAAAAAGATATAAAAAGTAATGGGACCAGGAGATGGCCTAATGGTTACATGGTTAGACTCTCATGCAGCTGGCTGCAGTTCGAGTCCTGGACCTGGTGGCTTAAAATTCATGCCAGGCACAAGTGCATGTATGCTCAGAATCCTGAGAGGAGAATGGAGGAGAAGGGCTTGCGGTAGGCCATCCCCCCTAAGGGGTGATTTCTTACTTTCCGTCTCTCTGTCTCTCTAGCGAGTGCATACACCTTATAGCAAAAATCTCTCTTAAAAAAAGATACAAAAAGTATCTACTTTTGGCTCTGTCATGGTGACTAAGACACTAATACTTTGAAGTTTAGACCAAATGTGGTTAGATTTCTGGCCAAACCTAAACAGCCTGGGTAAGTTGGCCCATACCTACAGTCCTGGCTAGCTGAGAGGCTGGAGAAGGATTCTGAGGGGGTGACATTTTGTCGAAATTCAATCAGTTGCTCTCAAACAAAGTACATATAACTACTACTTATAAGGATAGATACTTTTCTTTGGAAGTCAATAAAATATTATCTACTATTTGTAAAAATAAATAAAGATCTCTGGGCTCAAGAGATCTTTCCAATGTCTTTGTTTGTTTGTTTTTCTGAGAGGTTTTTGCTATAGGGTACATGCACTCACCGGAAAGACAGAGAGAGAAAGAGAGACAGAAAGCAAGAAATCACCCCCCAGGGGGGATGGCCACGTGCAATACCTTCTCCTCTCGGGATCTTGGGCACGCACGCACACATGCCTGGCTTGAGTTTAAGCCACCGGGTCCGGGACTCAAACTGCAGTCAACTACATGGGAGTCCAGTGACATAACTATTATACTAACTGTTGGTCCTGCTTTCAATGTTTAACATAAGTAAAAGACAAATGCTAATAAACTTGGTCTTATCTTTTTTTTTTTTTAAAGAGAGGTTTTTGTTATAGGGCACGTGTGCTCGCCAGAAAAACAGAGAGAAAGACAGACAGAAAGTGAGAAATCACCCCCCAGGGGGGACGGCCACACCGCAATCCCTTCTCCTCCATTCTCCTTTCGGGATCTTGGGCATGCACGCACACGCGCCCAGCATGAGTTTAAGCTACCGGGTCCAGGATTCGAACCACGGTCGACCACATGGGAGTCCAGCGACATAGTCATTACACTAACTGCTGGTCCCAGTCTTATCTATTTTTCATTTACAGTCTTAGATCAACAATAGTCTTTTCTGAATCTAACCACCCTTTCTACTACAAATGCCCTCCTCTTTAAGTCTCCTGTTTACATGCCCTTCTTATTCTCTGTCTACACTGCTGGTTCTTCTTCATCCTTCTAACTCCTAATCTGGATATTATCTTTGTCCTTAGAACACTGCAATTCCTTCTGTACATTTTTGTCTTCAGAAAATTTACCCATCTGCATGGTTTCAAATACTACTATTTTGTCTCTGCCTTCTTGCTTGTAACCTAATGAAAAAAGTCATGCCCTACCATAGCTCTGTGTCTGCATAAACCGTTCTGCAGACTAGGAATAAGTCCAGCCATAAATGAAAGATAAGGGGCAGGACATTAATTTCAGAAACCTGGGGACCAACAGACGGCATAATAGTTATGTAGCTGTCAGTTGTCCACTGCAGTTCAAGCCTCAGAATCAATGGCTTAAAACTCATGCCAGGCACGCGCATGTGCGTGTGCCGAGAGGAGAATGGAAGAGAAGGAATTACAGCATGGTCATTCCCCCGTGGGGTGATTTTGCTTTCTGTCTCTCTGTCTTGTTTCTCTGGTGAGCACCCGTGCCCTATAGCAAGTTTCTCTCAAAAAAAGTTACAAGTTGCATGTTTGTTTATTTTTTTGTTTGAAGTAAGTAATTTGCTAAGGAGACTGAACTAGTGAATAGGTAAGTTAAATATATTAGTTCAGTAACTATTAGAGAAAATATGAACTACTTAAGCAAAGTCTCAAGGAATTGTAATTCATTCAATAGTTGTAGACATCTGCCATGAAATAAAGGAGGAGATCTCTTCTACAAAGATTTGAGGAAAATAACTAAGGACAAAGATGCCTATAGGTTTGGGGGAGGGATAACATAGATATACGTGGTATTATACATCAACAGGAGTTGATAGCCTTTAGTTTTATTTGTAAAGTAGTAAACGGAGGGAACCAGCAGTTAGCGTAATGGCTATGTCGCTGGACTCCCACGTAGTTGACTGCGGTTCGCATCCCGGACCCAGTGGCTTAAAACTCACGCCGGGCGCGTGTGCATGCGTGCCCAAGATCCCGAGAGGAGAATGGAGGAGAAGGGATTGCGGCGTGACCATCCCCCCGGGGGGTGATTTCTCGCTTTCTGTCTCTATGTCTCTCTCTGTCTGGCGAGCGCATGCGCCCTATAGCAAAAAACCTCTCCCAAAAAAAAAAGAAGTAGTAAATGGAATGAGCTTGGTGGGGAAGATGGAGGGGTGAGGGAATTAAGGAGAAGAGTATAGATTTAAAAAAGCACTTTGGAGAATGGAAAAAGACATTGAATATGAACCACAGGCAACTTTGAGGACATAGTTAAGGGTGTAACAATGAATTTATAATGGTCCCAATTTGTTATGTTGTCCTAAACAGCCCTGGGGGTAGGCATGAGTTTTGCTAGGAAAAAGCAAGTAAGAAATATAAGACAATAAGAGTAAAGGGACACACGGGACACAATGGCTACATAGATTAATGGATAAGGTAGTAATCTCCTGGATTACAAAATAGGAGCATAATCTAATAGAATAAAAGGAGAGAGTCAAGGAACTTAAGCTCCGTGAAATGAAAAGACAGTTATCACAGGAGCAGGACAGTAAAAGATTTAAAGACTAGGAAATATGGTCATAGACTCTTTTTTTAAAAAAAGAATTATTTATTAAACTTTGTTATTATTATTATTTTTAAATTTGACCAGAGAGAGAGAAAGAGAAAGAGAAAGTGAGAAAGCAAGCTGCCAGGTCCAGGACTCGAACAGCAGTCAGCCATGTGGGAGTCCAGATCCCTTAACCACCATGCCACCTGCTGGCTCCAATATGGTTATAAATTCTTAAGTTAATATTTTAGAGGATGGTAATTCTGACTGATGGGTATGGCCATAAAAGTATATGCCCATCTCTCCCTCCTGAGAGGGGGTGATTTCTTACTTTCCCTCTCACTGTCTCTCTCTCCTGTGAGTGCACACCTAAGGCAAAAATCTCTTTTAAAAAAAAACATGAAACTTAAAGTATTAAAAATAATTTGTACATGCAGAGAAAAAAATGACTTTTTCAAAATACATAGGGGTAGGTGCCAAACTGATGTATTACACATTGTGCTTTCCATTTCTTGAAATTTTTTTCATTATTTTTACATTTAACAAAGGAAAAAATTAAAAAGAGGGTAAGAAACAATTCCTGTGGGATGATGTGAACCTGTAAAATGTTCCTGGGTTTCTTCTTTGCTTGCTTCTTTCTCCTTAACTTGTCTCCTGCCCCCAACATACACACACTTTCTGTAAAACTTTAATCTAGAAGGCAAAACCTCTCAACCATTATAAATCATGCAATTAAAGTTGATTACTTAGAAAGACAAACTTTGGATCACTATATAGACTGTTAAATTTGATTCCTTACTACCTATTGCTAAATAAACTGTATGAGACCAAAAATAAAGAAGTCCATTTTTACAATAACATGTAGAAACACTAATTTGAAAGAACAATTGGTTCCTAAGAGATTGATCTCCTCTTTCAACAGCTCCTTAACTGACTCTCCTTACCTCGTTCCATCTCTCTTCTCCCACTTTGCCATAAAAGAATAAATGAATCTTGGGAACCAGCAGTTAGCGTAATGGCTATGTCGCTGGACTCCCACATAGTCGACCGCGGTTCGCGTCCCGGACCCGGTGGCTTAAAACTCACGCCGGGCGCGTGTGCGTGCGTGCCCAAGATCCCGAGAGGAGAATGGAGGAGAAGGGATTGTGGCGTGACCATCCCCCCTGGGGGGTGATTTCTCGCTTTCTATCTCTATGTCTCTCTCTGTCTGTCTGGCGAGCGCACGCGCCCTACAGTGAAAATCTCTCCAAAAAAAAAAAAAAAAAAAGAATAAATGAATCTTTATATTAAAGGGCTGCTAAGAAAAGACATATGAGCTAAATGCTTCCAGAAATTGTGAAGAAGCTAGGAAAAAAAATTGACATCTGAAAAAGAGACTAGTAAAGTCATGATGAAACTATTCCTCTTTTGACTAATCTACACTAGCATTTGGTTTATGATTAACCTGACCACAAGATTATGGTATTTCCAAAGTCTTTGCCAAAAGATGAGGGTATGTTCTTAATAATCATGGCTGATATTAAAGAAAATTAAAATCTTCTCTAACAATAATACATTAACAGCAGGAACATGATTTGCATATTACATATAAAAATAATGTTATATTTTTGGTATTAAATAAAATTATACAGTGAAATGTCTCATTTATCCATTACTGCTCAAGGCATAGGTACATTACATTCAAAAGGTATTCTGGTTATTAGATTATAAGTTCAACAATGTAACCAGGTTATATGTAAAGTTTTTCTAAAGATTACATACAATATCCCTCTGATCTAACTCACTTTGTTCTGATTCTGTACTAATAAAATAATTTAATTACCAACTAAGGGCCCAACCAAGTAGCATGGTGGTTATGGCAGCTGGATCCTACATGGCTGGCTGTGCAGTTCAAATACCAGGCCTAGCTTGGAAAACTCACTGGGTATATGTGCGTTCATGCACAAAATCCTGAGAGGAAATGGAAGAGAGGGGATTGTGGCATGTTCATCCCCCTTGGAGAATGCTTTCTCACTTTCTCTCCCTCTCTTTCCAGCGAGCACACACATCCTATAGCAAATTTTAAAACAAAAAGGAAAAAATTATCAATGAGGTTTCACAGAAATCTTGATGTTTTAGCCAGTGCTCTAGAGCAGAAATGCCAAAATTTTACATTATAAAGACATTCTCTTACAAATACATATTGCATACATTATAGTATACACCAATAAAAAAAAATTTTTTTTAATTAAGAAGGTCAGACATAAATAAATATAAGTTCTAATACTATCTTCTTACATTCCATCTTGTGGACTCCACTCTGGAGACCAGTGATCTACAGAAATAGATGTGAGTATACTAGAGTATGCAAAGGTATATAGCTAACGTAACTGATAAGCTAGAACTTTAATTTAGCTCTAGAATCAAATTTCTAACTCTTTGAAGCTTTAGAACAGGCCACAATGGAATTCTATCAAGATACTGTCTCATATCGAGACCGTGAAATCCTTGTAACTTCAAGACAATCTACGCAACGACTATGTAAACCTTGAGGTACCAGGTGTGGTCCTGTCTCAGCTACAGAAAGTTCCCTTAAGAACACTATAGCCAAAAAAAGGTCACAGTTTTTAAAATGTTGATCAGAAGTTTAAACAATGACATAGTAGAATTTCTCCTTCCCCAGCAGTGAAAATTATCTCTTGTGAGTACTCACCTGAATAAAATGTGTTAATTTTGGCAAGTTCTTTTTCACAGGTTTGGAAAAATTTTTCTTCAAACTTGGCAAAATACCTCTTTACTGTGTCCTCATCTGTAACTGTAAGGCAAGAAAAACAATATTTAAGTTTAATGTCTGAAGGCCAACTGAGCAAACTAGGCAACTAAAAATTAAAGTTAGTACTTTCTTAGTCTTCAAAATTACAACCATGTATGTATATTTCTCTGACAAAAATGAATTGTAAGCCATATTTTAAAAAAGGATCATAAAAGGTCTTTTCATAGGAACACAATCCTGTAACTGAATAAGACTTTCTAAATCTACCATAATAAGTTTATAATGTTGGAGAAAAGTGTTTGGAGACTTCTGCATCAGACACAGAAGAAATATATACTGATGTGTATAAATCAGATGTTCCAAATCTTCCAGAGCTGAGTAGGTAACACAAATAAGTTGAGCCAAGTGAACAATTATGCAAATATGGTGATAAATAACAATGGATACTTTCAGGGTAAGGAGTGGTACGGACTCTGACAAACTTGAAAGCACTTCTCCCCCCACTGCTGCTATGTGGTGATATGGGATCCAGCTTATTGGGTATTTCAATGTGTCAGGAAAGCCATAAACTCAAGATATTTACAAAACATTGTGTGGACCTATCAATAAGCATTTCTGCTGACTGGATCCACTTTGTGAATTCTGTCATATAGCATATCAATCTACTCAATTCCCTGAGTACATATAGCTTTAAGAATCCCAAGCCTAAAATAAAAGGTTATGTTTCTTGGCCAAGTGAGATATGACTAGACTTTCTGGGTTCTAATCCTAATTGTCATACCAGGTTTGAGTATGTCCTCCCAAAATTCATGTATTAAAATTTGGCAAGCCATTGTAGCAGTGTTTAGGGGAGAGATATAATCTGATTATGGTGCTGAAAGGTAAGAATTTTTTGAAGTATTTGGGCATCAGGTTGTGGTCCCTATGATGAGTCCTGGTGAGTTTATAAGGAGAGGAAATGAGGAAAGCAGACTTATGGTCTGCATCTGCTGTCTCACCTCCCACCATTATTACTCACCAGCAAGAGAAGCCTCATCAGATGTGGCCCCCTGACCTTGTGCCTCCAAAACCATGAGTTAATTAAAACTCTATTATCTTTTTTTTAAATACCTTGCCAGTGAGTGTGTGAGCTCACTGGAGAGAAGCAGAGAGAGGGAGGCGAGAAAGCACACCCATGGGAGACAGCCACACCACAGTCTCTTCTCCCACATTTCTCCTTCGAGATTCTGGGCACTCACACAGACATGACTGGCCTGTCTTTTAAGCCACCAGGTCCAGACTTGAATCACATAGCTGGCCAGATGGGATCCAGCAATCTTAATTGCCATATCAGACGCTGGCCCAACCTCTGTTATTTTAAACCATTCACATTCAAGTATTCTGTGTTATAAGCAACAAAATGGACTAGAACAATAATATGGAACTATCCTATTTCTGGATCTCTAGGATACTCTGAACTTAAAATACAAAGAAAAACAACAGGTTCCTTTGTGTCACCCAAGTGCCCCATATCTTAGCCCAATTCCAGAAAGCCTTAAATAATTCACAAGTCTAAGAATACAGGATATGGTATTTCCCTAAATAATATGCAAGCCCACACATATGTACATACAAATTCATAGTACCAGAAATATTTTAAAGAAAAACAAAGGCTTAAAATAAAGTTCTAAAAAGCATGTCAAATCTGTTCGTTTTATTTGAATACAAATGGAAAAAAATCACCACCACAGAAAACTGTTATACTTATTTATTTTATATGCTTTAGACCTTAGTAGATAATACAGCATATCCTTTTTGATTTTGCAGTAGAAAAGGGATGGCCACTTTAAATTCCTCAAACAAGCTCAGCAATTTAGGTATAATAATGGCTGTAGCTGCTCAAGGCCACAGAGAAATTATTTTTTCAAAGCATAAAGCAAGTTACAGCTTTGCTTTTTTTTCTTTTTTTCTTTTAAAGCTTACCTTGAGTTAAGAAAACTCCATGGTAACAGATGTTGTTCTGATCATAACATCTAGCTATTACTTATTATTCTACTTAATTACCTGCTTCTTAAAATTTTTTTTTTTAATAATAGTCTCTTTGTTAGGAAAGAAAACTCTAAAGCAAAACATGGGCTTGGTCATTATTTACTTTGCTCTCTTATTAACAGACATCCTTTTTCCATCAACATAAAGTGATAGAAAGTTGTTTAGCAAAGTGATTTAAAACAACTTTAACATATTAATGCTTATATAGAGATTACATATTCAGCAACCTCAACTGTATAAAATATTAAAAACTTAGAATTTAAAAAATCTAGGCCTCTGAGAGACTAAAACACATGTAATAAACTTCATGTATAAAACATGAACATTCTACCCATAAATCAGTCTCCCATGAATTCATCATTTCCTGGCTTTATAGACTGTTTTATCTAAAATACCAGCACCCGGTTATCTAGCTGTTTAGTTCACATATAACTTAACAGCCACAGATCAGAAGACAGTAGTGTAAGGTGACTGCAACACAGAAGAATAACAGCTAATAAAAAAGGAAAAAATGAGAAATAAAACAGCAAAAACAGCTGTGCAAAAGAAAAAAAAAGTGAAGGTCAATGTTCTTGTCCTTTCTGATTTCAAAAGACTTTGTAAACTACTGTAATGAAGACACTTTTAGTAAAGAAATTAGAAAAATGCAACAAAAGAACAGAATAGAGGCCAGAAATATATTTTTAAAAATATATATTTTGTATATATCTGAATATATATTAAAAATTTAGTTAACATAATGGGGGCTTCAAATCAGTGAGAAAAGAACAGGTTACACAACAAAATAGGTTTGGGTCAAAATTGGTCGTCCATTTGGAATAATTCTAAATAAAGTTAAGGAAATAATATTAGAAAACATTAGGAAAAAAATAAAAGGATTGACATAACTTTACAGAGGAAAGGCCTCCTCAAATACTATACAAAACACAATAACCATAAAGAGGAATGATGTGTACTCTCGCCAAATGAAAAATTTCCATACCATAAGATAAGCAAAGTTAAAAAGTAGCAGCAGACAGGGGGAAAAACAAATACATATATGCAACACTTAAAATAAAGGATTCATATACAAAATGCTTTCTTTTTCTTTTTAGAGAGAGAGATTTTTACTATGGGGCGTGTGTGCTCACTGGAGAGACAGAAAGCGAGAGGGGCTGGCCATGCTGCAATCCCTTCTCCTCCATTCTCCTCTTTGGATCTTGGGCATGCGGGCACATGTGCTCAGCGTGAGTTTTAAGTCACTGGGTCCAGGACTTGAACTGTTAGTCAACCATGTGGGAGTTCAGCGACTTAACCATTAAGCCATCTGCTGCTCCCACAAAATACATTTTTAAAAATTCTTACAAATCAGTATTAAAAAGGTATTTGATTCCATGGGGAAAATGGACAAATTCATAGAAAAAGAAATACAAATAGCCAATGAACAAATGAAAGAAGGCTCAACATTCCAGATATATAAATGACAACTTTAAAAAGATGAAACAAAAATGTTCAACCATCAGATTGGAAACAATTATAACAATTATAAAATAGTGATATTTTGGGGAATGGTGAGGATAAATTAACTCTTTCACAACCTATCTATGTAAATATGAATTTAAAAAGTCTTTCAGGAAGACAATTTGGCAGCAGCTACCAAAATTTTTAGTGTGTTCAAACCCATGTGTAAGAATTATACTCTATAGAAGGAATTATACTCTACAGGAATCTCTGCATAAGTGGATGTGTGTATTTGAACAGATGTTCAAGCACCATCATCTTTTTTTGTTTGTTTGTTTTTTAGAGAAGTGTTTTACTATAGGGCGCGTGCACTCACCAGACAGACAGAGACAGAGACAGAAAGCGAGAAATCACCACCTGGGGGGGTGGCCATGCAGCAATCTCTTCTCCTCCATTCTTCTCTCGGGATCTTGGGCACTCAAGCACACGCGCCTGGCGTGAGTTTTAAGCCACCGGGTCCGGGACGCAAACCACGGTCGACTACATGGGAGTCCAGTGACATAGCCATTACGCTAACTACTAGTCCTGAGCACCATCATCTTTAATAATGACAAAGGAAACCAACTGATGTCCAACAAGAGGGGACTGAATAATACTGCCGTCATTTAAAGTAACAATACACGTACAACCTGGAATGAATGAAACACAGCACCTCTTTGACCAACAGAGCCCCTGCACATTGTCAATCGCTCATTCCAAAATCAGAGGACCCAATATCCACCCAGACAATCCTCATCCTCAACAAAGCAACCCCATTAAATCCATGAACATTTGCAGCCTTGACCAGAAAGGCACCTGCAGATATCACTGAAAATAGATTTAGGTAAAGAAAATATACAGAGACTACTAGACTACTACTGCACCTGACCAGAGGTAATGTAAGAGCACTCCCCTCAACTAACACCACAGGACAGATCTATAGGAACAAGTTCCTTGTTAGGAAAGCCACTCCATAAAACTGGAAAAGGGGAATGCTCCACAAGATGCTCAGATATCAGAGACACAAGAAACAAGGAAATATAACTCATCCAAGAAATAAGGAAGTATAACTCATACAATAGAATAATTCTCCAGTACCAGACTACAACAGAAAGGAAACAGAAGAAATGTCTGAAAAGAAATTCAAATTAACGATCTTAAACTCAAGATGATGCAAGAGAATTCAGATAAAGAATTCAATGAAACAAAGAAAACAATCCACAATGTGAATGAGAGGTTCAACAGAGATATATACCATAAATAAGAATGAAAGCAATCCTGAAGATAAAATTTCAATAAATGAAATAAAAACAGAATCAAGAGCATAAACAACAGGCAAAATCAAGCAGCAGAAAGAATGTCAAAATTTGAAGAGTGAGCTTTTGAAATAACCCAATTAGACAAAAAGAAAAGAGAATAAAGAATGTAGAAAGGCTATATGACTCATGGAACACCAGAACCACAAGGTTATCAACTACTGAGTTGTCAGAAAAGTCATGACACACTTTTTGCATAGAAAAATATGTCATGACTTTCCCAACAACCTAACAGATTCAACCCAAAGAGATCCTTTTTGAGGCATACTGTAGTCAAAACTGTCAATAGTCAAAGACAAAGAGAGAATCCTAAAAACAGCAAAAGAAAAATTTCAAGTTACATATAAAGGAATCCCCAGCAGATTGACAGCAGATTTCTCAGCAGAAAACTTACACACTAAGATATAATGGAATTATGTTAAAGATATTGGGGAAAGAAAAACAAACAGACAACTTCCAGCCAATAATATAATACCCAGAAAAGGTATCTTCCATAATGGAAGAAGTGAAGTATAACCCAAACAAGCAAGAAGAGAGAAATGTCACTCCTATACCAACTTAAAAACAAACAAAAAACACCTTAAGGGAGTCCTATAGCTGGAAGCAAAAGGAAGATAAATACATCACTAAAACATCCAAAGGTATAAAACTCAGTGATAGACGAGTCACACAAACATAAAAGAAAAAGGAACTAAGCCTTATTATTATACAAAATCATCAAAACACAAAAATAAAAAGGGAAAAGAACAAAGGAAACATAAATCAACCAGATAACAATAAAATGGCAGGGTTAAGTCTGAACCTAAATTCCCCATTCAAAACCTTTAGACTGGCTAAGTAGACTGGAAAAATAAAAGACACCACTATATGCTTCCTAAGAGAAACTCAACTCATTTGAGAATAAATATATAAACTGAGAGAGAAGGAATGGAAAAAAGTATTTTGTGCAAACAAGAATCAATGGTGAACAGGGGTAAACTGTATTGGTATCATACAAAATAGATTAAGTGAAAAAGTGTAAAAAGAGGGACCAGCAGTTAGTGTAATGGCTATGACGCTGGACTCCCACGTAGTCGACCATGGTTCGCATCCCAGACCCGGTGGCTTAAAACTCACACCAGGCACATGTGCGTGCGTGCCCAAGATCCCAAGAAGAGAATGGAGGAGAAGGGATTGCGGTGTGGTCATCTCCCCTGGGGGTGTGATTTCTCGCTTTCAGTCTCCCTGTCCCTCTCTGTCTGTCTGGCAAGCGCATACGCCCTATAGCAAAAACTTCTCCCAAAAAAAAAAAAAAAGTGTAAAAAGAAACAAAGGAGGTCATTATTTACTGATAAAGGGATTAATTCAGCATAAAATACAGTAACTGTTAACATATATGCACCCAAAACCAAAGCACACAAATATATTTTAAAAAGTATCAACTAGATCGCAAGCACATACGCCCTATAGGAAAAACTTCTCCCAAAAAAAAAAAAAAAGTGTAAAAAGAAACAAAGGAGGTCATTATTTACTGATAAAGGGATTAATTCAGCATAAAATACAGTAACTGTTAACATATATGCACCCAAAACCAAAGCACACAAATATATTTTAAAAAGTATCAACTAGATCTAAAGGGAGATGGATTCTAATACAATAATAATTGGAGATTTCAGCACCCCACTCTCACCACTGGATAGATCATTTAGCCGAAAATCAACAAACATCAGAGTTAAACTGAACTATACCTGAATGACATTTACAGAACATTTTACCCAATGGCTGCAGAGTACATACTCTTTTCAATAACACACAAAACATTATTCAGAATATACCATGTTGGGTCACAAAACAAGCCTCAAAATTTTTCTGAAGTCACAAATCAGGTCAAGTATCTTTTCTGACCACAAGGAATAAAACTAGAAATCAACAAGAGGAAATATGAAAATACACAAATGCACTGAAACTAAACAGAATGGTCCTCAGTGACTACGAGGTCAATGATGAAATTAAGAAAGAAATGCAAGGAACTAGAAAAGCAAGAATAAGGGAAACCCAGAAGTACTAGGAGGAAAGAAATCATAAAGCTCAGAGCAGAAATAAATGAAATAGAAACCCCAAAACAATACAAAAGATTAATGAAACAAAAAGTTGGTTTTTTGAAAATATAAGCAAAACTGACAAACCGTTAAGAACCGTACCAAAGGAAAAAAGATACAAATAAAATCAGAAGTGAAAAAGACATTATAGAAAACCCAGAAATACAGAATTTAATTAGAGACTATTATGCAGAACTACATGCAAACAAACTTGAAAATTAAGTACAAATCTTAGTAAGACAAATGAACAATTATGAAATTAGTAATCAACAGAAAAAAAGACAAAAGGTAAAAATATTCAAAATCGGTGAAGAATGACTCAGAGAACACCACTGTAGAGAGATTCCTTGCTGAGTTAAAGAAATTAATTCAGTTATACTAGAATAAAGAAACAGACAGACATTGATTTCTTGTCATATCTATTATGGTCCTAACTATTAAGGGTGACAGACAATTTTTCTCTCATCCAACCTCCCCTCCAAATTACTAATAGAAAATGACTCAAAGCATCAATCAAGGTAAAATACTTTTACTGCATAGCAAACACTATCAAACACTTTTTATAGCAACTATCCAGGAGTATTTTCATTTTTATACTGTAAGTATCACCTGACCTTTGCATGCAATCTCTGGGTTAGATTAAACACCAAGTTTCAGCCCAGCCTCTGAATGGGCTTTCAGTATGGTTTCTGAATGGTTCGATCAGTAGAATGTCAGACTGTGAAGCGAGATGCCACCACAGGCACCTTGAGTTCAAATCTCTGGGCCTGGTTGGGTGCATGAACATATATGCTCAGGATCCCGGAGGGCTGGATGACTGCAGAAAGTGGACTGCAGCATGAATGAGCACTGTGAAGGATACTTCTCTCTCATGAATGTGTGTGTGCTCTATCATAAATAAGGGGTGGAGGAGGACCACAAGCTTTTCAAAAGTCAGCTCTTTAAAACCACCATTAATCCT
The DNA here is from genome assembly GCF_000334495.1 of Tupaia belangeri chinensis. Lineage (NCBI taxonomy): Eukaryota > Metazoa > Chordata > Mammalia > Scandentia > Tupaiidae > Tupaia > Tupaia belangeri. Next base: position 2,639,760 of record NW_006159534.1, on the reverse strand, counting down.
ATAAAATATCCCATATGTTCCACTCAAATTTTTTTGCTCTTCTCAGCTTTATTTATTTCCACATCTGTGAGATATTGAGAATAGGAATTACTCCCCACCCCCTTTTTTCTTATGAGAGGGAGAGAGAGGGAAGTAGGAAAGAAGAGCCAAGTGGAGAGAGAAAGAAAAAGAAGTTAATTGAGGGCTGGTTTTATGGACTACTGGCTAAGGGAACTGGATTCCACATAGCTGATGAAGATTCAAATCCCAGCCCCTGCAGCTTGAAAAGCATGCCAGGCACTTGGAACGCATGCCCAAGTTCCTAAAGGATGAAGAAATAGGTGAGAAGGGACTTTCTCCCTTTCTCCCTCTTTTCACTCTCTGGCAAGCATGCATGTGTGCTCTCTAGCAATTAAAAGAAAGTAAAAAGACAACAACAAAACATCATATAAAGGCCTAGTACCCAGAATACATGAAGAGTTCTTAAAACTCAACAAACAAGCAGATAAATAACCCAATTTTTAAAAAATGGACACAGGATCTGGAAAGACAATTCTCTAAAGAAGATATTCCAATGACCAAGGAGCACATGAAGAGATTTCAAAATTATTAGTCATTAGTAAGGTTAAATGAAAACTACAATGAGATTTCACTTTCATACCTAATAGGACAGTAGTAATAAAAATAAAATAAAATAAAAAACACACAGTAGCAAGTATTGGTAAAGATATAGAGAAATTACTAACCCAATATATTGCAGGTGAGAATGTAAAATGGTACAGCCACTTTGAAAAAAGTTTGATAAATCCTCAAAAAATTAAATATAGAGCTACTATATAATTCAGCATTTCAAGAGAAGTAAAAACATATATCACAGAAAAACTTACACATGGATGTTCACAGCAGCATTATTTATAACAACAAAAAAATGGCAATGACTCAAATGTCTATCAACTGAAGAATGGATAAACAAAATAAGATAAACAAAACATGATAAATCCATGGAGTAGAATATTATTCAGCCATGAAAAAGAAGCAATGTACTGCTGCAGGCTACAACACAAAAGCACTACTGGCTTCATGCTTTCAAGAAAAAAGGTGTGTGTGTGTGTGTGTTTGCGTGTGCATATGTGTGTGTGTAAGAGTGAGATTTATAAACTGGGAATAACTATTTTGAAATTCTATTTTTTTTCCAGGTGCTGCTTCACCAAAGGATGGATGGATGAATTAACTAAAATAGGGCAAAGATTTCAAAGATAAATACCTTACTCTAAAATCGTTTGTAGAGTAGAACTAGAACTAAAATTGGAGTCATTCATTCAACAAATATTGAATCCTTCCTATGTACCAGGCAACGTGGCAAGTTTAGGGATAAAAAGATAAGTAAAAGACACATAAACAGGGACTAGCAGATGGCATAATGATTACGTAGCTGGACTCTCATGTAGTTGAATGCAGTTTGAGTACTGGACCCAGTAGCTTAAAACTCACGCCAGTCGTATGTGTGTGTGCATGCCCAAAATCCCAAGAAGAGAAAGAAGAAGGGACTGTAGTGTGGCCAACGCCCGGAAAGTGATTTCTCACTTTCTATCTCTGTCTCTCTGGCGAGTGCATGCACCCTATGGCATAAATCTCTCTGAAAATAAAAAATACACATAAACACTGACCTGAGAGATTCAGTATACCTAAGGGGAAATACTTTTATAAAATAATCACAAAAATACAAAAACAGGAGTATGAGAATTGAAGAAAAAGTAAGGATGAGAAAAAACAGCAGTGGGACCTTATCTAGTCTACAAGAACTTAGGGAGAAGGGTAGTGTGGGAGTCTCTGAAGAAGTCATCTAAGACGAAATCTGGAGGTTAGGAGGCATTTGTTAGAGCAGTGAAGCAGTCAAGCAGCTGCAACAACAAAGTAATAAGAAAGGGGCATGGGACATCTGTGGAACTAAAGAGAAGGTACATGTGACTGGAGTTCTGAGAGCAAGAGGGACAGTAGTGGTAGTAAAGCTGAAGTGACAAGCAGGGGCCTGATTAAGGCCTGCAAAATAAAGGACTAGCCTGCCTCCTGAGACCAATGAGATGTCTGGAAGGATTGATCAGATATGCTTTCTAAAGGAAGGAATATAGGAAGACCAATCAGATGTAGCACACTAGATATTAAATATCATGACAGCCTAACTAGGGTGAGGACACGGGAGATCGAAGATGTGGAGAACTGCAAGAGATATTCCAGAGGTAAAATGAGTAGATTTTAGGGACAGAGTGAATATGTTTTTATCACCAACTACCTGTACTAACTTGAGTTAAGCGGCTTTTGGCAATGTGTTTCTCCTTGAAAAATGAGGACAATTGAACAAGTAACTTCTTTAGTCCTCATTTAACTCCAAATTATCTATTTCATAGTTAAAGTTATTCATTTCTGCATATTGATTCTGAATCAAACTAGGCTTAAGTGGTCCTGAACAAGATTTTCTAACCTGAATCTATCGAGGTTTTATCATGAAGTTTCACTAAAAGTGCTTTAAAAACATTCTTAGTAGACACAAAATAAATCTTTTTTTTTTTTTGAAAGGTTTTTGCTATAGGGCATGTGCTCTCGCCAGACAGACAGACAAAGACACAATGCCACAGAGCAAGAAATCACCCCCCAGGGGGGATGGCCACACTGCAGTCCCTTCTCCTCCATTCTCCCCTCAGGATCCTGTACATGTACACACATGCGCCCGGTGTGAGTTTTAAGCCACCGGTCCAGGACTCGAACGGCAGTCAAGTACATGGGAGTCCAGCGACATAGCCATTACACTAACTGCTGGTCCCTAAAAAAAAAATCTTTTAATTCACATTAGTGACATGTATTGAGATTAAATTAATTTCATTGGCACTAGCTCTGATACAATATAATCTACACTATTTCTTAATCCAATGAATATTTACCTAATGTCTGCTAGAAAAAAAAGTAAATGAAACATCAAAAAATAATTAAAACAAGGTCATAATTCAATAGTAAATTGAAGTTTTCAGTATACTTTTGCTCTTATAACCTCTAGAATTGAATAACTATCTTGTATATTTTTACATCATTATAAAAGATTTTTAACATATGTGAACAGTTAACAATGATGCATTATGATTACTATGCATTGTGATCAGTCGCATTTTAAAATAAAATATTTCAGATGTGTAATGAAATTTAAATGCTATAGTAATTTGGTAACTACCATCACTATAAAATAAATAAGCTCTTCTTTAGTAGTTAGAACATTTATATCATTCCATTTTCCACATGGGAAAGTCGCTGACTGATCATCCATCCTACCAGACTTCCTTGCTGTTAAATATGTATGAAAATTAAAAATTTAATACAAAAATTTTTCAACCATAAAGCATTAAATATTAAAATCTTTCTGAATTGGATGATCACTACAACTATCACAACATACTACATCAAAATAACATAAATATGTACTAAACTTTGATAACATTAGACATAAAAAGCAAAAATGTTATTGGAAATTTTAAAATAAATCTCATATTTAAATGGATAGAGCTTTTTCTCCTATTTAGTTCATGTATCAATTGATATTACATTATTACTACAATGATAAATTTTACATTATTGTAGACTGATAAATATTGCATTATTTGCCAGAATATTACAAATACTATAGAATAAAACAATTATTTCAATCTTTATCTTCTTATACACATAAAAGCTGAGAAAACTTTTAAGTACATACCTTTTAAGAAGCCTTGTAAGAAACTATATCAAAAATTTTCTGTATATTATTTTAACTACTTTTTACTTATTTTTAAAAAATCACACAGTGATCTATTACTAAAAATGTTTTAATAATACATAAGCTCACAATTAAGTCATCTTTCAATTTCACTGAAAGCAAAGAATTGAATTTGCAAAAGGATGTCACCCTGTTAATCATTCACCTTCTTTTTACTCTTTTAATTTTATTTATTATTATTATAGTTTTCCAAGAAAGAGGGAGAAGACAAAGTAAGAAAGCAAGCTGCCAGGGGACCAGCAGTTAGTGTAATGGCTATGTCGCTGGACTTCCATGTAGTCGACTGCGGTTTGAGTCCCAGACCCCGTGGCTTAAACTCACGCCAGGCGTGTGTCTGTGCGTGCCCAAGATCCTGAGAGGAGAATGGAGGAAAAGGGACTGCGGAGTGGCCATCCCCCAGGGGGAGGATTTCTCACTTTCTGCCTCTCTGTCTTTCCAGCAAGTGCACAAGCCCTATAGCAAAAAACCTCTCAAAAAAAAAAAAAAAAAAAAAAAAAAAAAAAAGGCAAGTTGCCAGGTCCAAGATCTGAACCATTTTGAACCATGGTCATGGTTGTTCACGTAGGGAGTCCAATGCCTCAACCACCACACCACTTGCTGGGTCAAATCATATACTTTCTCAAAAACTACAATGTCTACTTGAATATTTCAGAATATTCCTTTGTGTGGGAACTAAAGTGGCATTACATACTAGTTAAAAATTCAGATTGAGTAAGAGACAAAATATTCTATAAAGTGAAAAAAAGATAACTTAAAAGAGGACCACTTGATGGTAGGCAACTATTCAGGCCCGTAAATTTTAGGAATTTGTATACATTAAAAGATCTGAAAATGAACTCCTTTAACACACAATTAAAAATGAATCTGTACTAGTACCATTCTTCATTTTTTTTTCAGAAATTTTTTTGCTATAGGGTGTGTGCACTCACCGAAGAGAGAGACAAAGTGAGAAATCAACCCCCAAGGAAGGTAGCCACACCACAATCCCTTCTCCATTCCTTCTCTTGGGATTTTGGGCATGTATGCACACATACCCAGCGTGATTTTTAAGCCTCTGGCTATAGAACTTAAACCACAGAGTCAAGTATGTGAGATCCAGCCACTTTAACCTCCATGCCACCTGCTGGCTCCCAAAGGGGACCACGGTCGACTACATGGGAGTCCAGCGACATAGCCATTACACTAACTGCTGGTCCGCACCCAGCGTGAGTTTTAAGCCACCGGGTCCAGGACTCGAACTGCAGTAAACTACGTGGGAGTCCAGTGCCGTGTAACCATTATGCCATCTGCTGGTCCCAGGTAGAGTCACTTTTTACTGAATTATTACTAAATCATTGTTCTTTTTCACTTCTGCAAAGCAACAGGTCACATATATTTGGAGGGAGCCTAGCCATTATGCCATCTGCTAGTCCCAGGTACAGTCACTTTTTACTGAATTATTACTAATCATTGTTCTTTTTCATTTCTGCAAAGCAACAGTCATATATATTTGGAAGGAGCCGCAGAATCAGAGTTGAACAATGGTGACCTTTAAAGACAAGCAGAGCACAGATTTGCTTGCTTGCTTTGGATTGCAGGGGCTGCACAGCCAGCCTACAGAGGTTAAAGGAAACTATGTTTCCGCCAGAGAAGGCCAGGTGGGGTTTATTTAGAACCGGGGTTCCACAGTTACACAGCTGCAGTCAAGAATAAAGAGCACCTGACTTTACCCTTCACTACTCCCTCCCCCATTATTCTATAAAAGAATAAACCTCTGGACCTTAACACTTGTTCTTCTGCCTGAGTATTTATTCCTTAAGTATACCAAAACAATCTTTTCTCCCACTCCCTACATTTATTCACATTACTCCCTAGTTCCTACTTATCCTTGTAAATAACCATTATCAGAGATATTACTAGTCAAAATAATTCTGAGCATATCTGACACATTAAATTATGAACTATTTACAAAAACCTGTATTTCTTGATATAAGGAGAAACAAGATAAATTTAGGCACAAGATAGGAGAAAGTGTACTGCAGAGCTGTGTTTTGGGGAGCTGGAAAAGGGGGGAGAAGCTACAATGATCCATTCTCATATGTTAGAGTGAAATCAGTGTGAACTCATGGTTCATTATGTATGCAGATAAATAAAGCAGAATAGCTATGTGTGTATTCAGGGTTAATGCACACATACACACACACACACACACATTTCCTAACTTTTTCTGCTGCCAGAGCCTAGAAGCAGTGATACTCTAGTAACAATGAGCATACATAGCACTCAGATCTCATTTTCTAAATACCATTGACAAAACAAAAGGAGTTAGAAGGAGAAGGGATGGCTAGGGCAGTCAGGGAAATGACAAGATAAGCCTAGAATATCTTGTGATACCAGCAACTAAGAAATTCTCAGAAAAGGATGGTGGCAGGCATATCAAAATGACACTAATAACCAATTTGAAGACACTCCCAGTGGCCAAAGCAATAAAACAAATCATTGCATTTGATTATAACTCAAGAATAAAACAAATATCCATAGTCTATATTGATATAAAAAAAGAATAAATAAATGTGGAAGACAACTGTTTTCTACAGAATTCTACTATACTTAATGAATGAGAGAATTATAAAATCACCATTAGGCAAACACCACAGTACTAAATGCTGCAGGTAAGATCTATCCACAGATACTAAAATGAGCGGACAAAGTTTGAGGTACAAAAAGATACTTATGATTAGAAAAGAAAAACGGAGGGACTGGCAGATGGTGTAACGATTATGTTGCTGGACACCATACGGGCAACTGTGGTTCAAGTGCAGGACCTAGAAGCTTCAAACACACTGAGTATGTGTGCGTGCGTGCGTGCATGCGTGCACCCAAAATCCTGAGAGGAGAATGAAAGAGAAGGGATTGCAGTGTGACCATCCCCCCTGGGGGTTGATATCTTGCTGTCTCTCCAGTGAGCACCCTATAGTAAAAAATCTCTCTTGAGACCAACAGATGGTGTAATGATTATGCTGCTGGACTCTCATGTAAGTCGACTGCGGTTCAAGTCTTGGACCCAGAGCCTTAAAACTCATTCCAGGTGCATGTGTGTGTGCGCCTCAAATCCTGAGATGAGACTGGAAGAGAAGGTATTATGGCACGGCCATCCCCCTGGGGGGTGATTTCTCGCTTTCTGTCTATCTCTGTCTCTCCAGCAAGCACATGCACTCTGTAGCAAAATCTCTCTCTTTAAAATAAAAATAACTCTCTTAAAAACAAAACATAAAACAGAAAAGAAAAATGAAGAAATTGGGCAGATATCACTTTATGCAAGTAATCAAGGTTAAAACCAATAAATATGACATATCTACATTCAGTACCCCCCGAAATGATGTACTATGACAAACACTTCTCCAGTGTTCTTGACAGAAATGTATAAACTGATTCTAATAATGAGAAAACATTAGACAAAACAAACACAGTGATGCTATACAAGTAACTCATCAAAGTGCAATACTCATCCAAGTATCAAAGCCATGACTGAGAAAGTGTCACAGATTAAAGGAGACTAAAGAGATACAACAACTAAATCCGAAGTAGGATCCGGAACTGAATCCTGTACAGAAAAGGCTATGAGGAGAAAACCTGATAAATTGTAACAAGGTCTGTTATTTAGTCAATACTGTACCAACAAGTTAATGCCCTGGTTTTGATAATTACACTATGGTTGAGTCAGTTGTCAACATTAGGAAAACAAGGGGAATATTACTCCTTCTCTGATGTTTCTGTTATGTTTAAACTCATTTAATTAAAAAAAAAAAAAGATGAATTCAAAACATTTTAGGGATTGAATCCAAATGAATAAAAAATTCAAAAATCATCAAGAGAATGACTTAGCTATAATACCACTCTGAGCAACTAATTACATAATCCAATGAGTCTTAAACAGCAGTGTTATATATTCAACAACAAATATTTTCAAAACGTCTACTATTTGCCAGGCTCTGTGCTACTGACTAGAGAAACAGTGATCCAGAAAGCAAGTGCAGTCCATTTTTTTTTTTTTTTTGGAGAGTTTTTATTTTTTGGAGAGGTTTTGGCTATAGGGCGTGTGCACTCGCCAGACAGAGAGAGACACAGAGACAGAAAGCGAGAAATCACCCCCCAGGGGGGATGGTCACGCCACAATCCCTTCTCCTCCATTCTCTTCTCGGGATCTTGGGCACGCACGCACACGTGCCCGGCATGAGTTTTAAGTCACCGGGTCCGGGACGCGAACTGCAGTCGACTACGTGGGAGTCTAGCGACATAGCCATTATGCTAACTGCTGGTCCTCCTTGGAGAGATTTTTGATATAGGGTGCATGTGCTTGCCAGAGAGAGACAAAGAGATAGAAAGTGAGAAATCACCCCCCAGGGGGGAGGGCCACACCGCAATCCCTTCTCCGCCATTCTCCTCTCGGGATCTTGGGCACGCATGCACACGCGCCTGGCATGAGTTTAAGCCACCGGGTCCAGGACTCAAACTGCGGTCAGCCATATGAGAGTTCAGCAACATAGACATTACGCTAACTACTGGTCCCACAAATGCAGTCCTTGAGCTTTGAGCAAAGTAGATGCTAACCAAGTAATTAGAAGAGCAGTATGTGTAATAAAAAGAAAAGCATAGGATGCTAAGGGGAACATGTCAACATACTAACCTAGTATGGAGAGATCAAGGAAGTCTCCCTGAGGAAGTGACACTTCAGCTGAGATATAAAGAAGGAAGGGACACAGGGCAGGAAGACATTAACAGTTGAGAGCAGGGCTGACTTAGGAATTACATCTAAAACTGCTAAACAATACCAAGTGAAAAAGAAAGCAATCTAAAATGAGGCTGAAGAGAGGCCATGGACAGATAAAGGGGGTATGTAAGACTTACAAAAGGTAGTAAGTGGAGTAATATGGCCTGATACTCTTTTTATCAGATTAAATTGATGGTAAAGACACCGAGACTCTCATTTGTGGAAATAAAGCAGATTACACACCCTGAGAAACAGTCATAGTAGCAAACACTTAAAAATGAGGGATATAATTCTAGAACCATCTGTCATAGAGTATTTCTGCCCCTAAAATTCCTGTAAAAATCTGAATCCCCAATATGAAGGCATTTAGAGGTGGAGCCTTTGAGGTATAAATAGGCTTAGATAATGTCCAGGGATTGGAGCCTTTGTAAAGGGATTAGAAAGAGGAAATGACACAAGATCTTACTGTGCACACATAATCAAGGATGTGTCATGTGAGGACATAAACAGGAAGAGAGTCCTGACTAGAACCCAGCCATGCTGGCACTGGGATTGTATACTTCTAGACTCCAGAATCTTGAGAAATTAGTATCTGTTTTTTAAGCTACCCAGTCTATGGTAGTTTGTTACCGAAGCCCAAATTAAGACATCATTATATACATAACTGAAAGTGAGGGAAATTTTCAGAGGCCAAAAACCTAAGTGTGAACAGAATACAGAGAGGTGCTGAGCACTGGAGCAAAAAGGCTTCGCGCCAAGGACTAATGCAGACATATGCTGACTAATGAAAATAATAAAATGATCACAATTAACCAGTATTTACATATAAAATAGGACTAAGCTCAAAACCAAAACAATTATTTAAAGGAACAAATATTAACTTAAACCAACAGATGCCCTTTGCCACAGAAAATCTGCAACGCAATCTCTGAAAGTCCATGAGCCATACTGCAGAGAGCACCAAAGCTGACCTAGTTTTTTCTTTACAATTGAGCTAGCTGTTCTGTTCTTTCACTTCCAGGTACTAGCAGAATATCCTTCAATAAGTGTCCATTTTATTCAGTCATCCAACTTGAGATGCTTGCAATAAAAGAACCCTACTAATGATCAGTACCACACTCTTAAGAACACATATGTCCTTGTAAGTGAATAAATTTTTATCTTTATTTAGGATATCTGCTACCAGGTGAATCCCAGGTACATGTTTGGGGAAGCGAGGAGGTGGGAGAGTTCAAACACTAGAAGGTTAACTTCTACATTAAGGCAACTTTATCATAAAGTTTAGAGTTTAAGAGAAAGGAGTAAACTCCTTGGTATAAATGCAATTCTCTTCGGGTGATTTAGAGTCTTAGTCTGCTATAATTGAATACCATAGACGGCAGGATAATTTATAAAGAACATAATTTATTTTGGCTCACAGTTGTGCAAGCTGGGAATGTCAGAGCCATAGTGTTGGCACCTGGTGAAGGTCATCCACAGGCAGCAGACAAGGAGGCAGAAATGAACATACAAGGCAGAGAGGAAATCTGGCTTAACTCAACCTTTCTATCTGGCCAAAATGATGACATTAATACATTCATGGGCGGTGAGGGGGTGGGGAAGTTGTCATCATGACCTAAACTCCTCTTAAAAGTTCCGACGAGCAGTTAGCGTAATGGCTATGTCACTGGACTCCCACGTAGTCGACTGCGGTTCGCGTCCCGGACCTGGTGGCTTAAAACCCATGCCGGGCGCATGTGCGTGCATGCCCATGATCCCGAGAGGAGAATGGAGGAGAAGCAAATGCGGCGTGGCCATCCCCCCTGGGGAGTGATTTCTCGCTTTCTGTCTCTATGTCTCTGTCTGTCTGGCAAGCGCCCTATAGCAAAAACCTCTCCAAAAAAAAAAAAAAAAGGGTACATTCTGATCTGACCAGACAGAACTTTAGAAGGCAGCGGTTAATTCACAAACCATGTACCAGTTTGGGCTGCTAAGCAGAAAAAAGAAAAAAAAAAAAAAATCCCCTTCCCTTTCAGAAATCTTGGCCAAGGCCAATTTCTTACCACATTGGTTTATCCTCTATCAGTGGGGCTGACGCCACAGGTCACACCACACGACCCGCAGATGTGAGATGGGCCTAGCCCAGAGTGGTTCCACCTCTTAAAACTGGCACAATTGGGGACCAGCAGATGGCATAATGGTTACATCACTGGACTTCTACAAATCAGCCATGGTTCAAGTCCCAGACCTGGCGACTTAAGATTCAAGCCAGGAGGATGTATGTGCATGCCCAAAAATCCCAGGAAGAGAATGGAGAAGGGATTACTGTATGGCCATTCCCTCTGGGGAGTGATTTCTCGTTTTCTGTGTCTGTCTCTCCAGCAAGGGCACACGCCCTGTAACAAAAATCTCTTTCCACAAAAACAAACAAAAAACCAAAAACTGGCACAGTTAAGTTTGCAACACATGAGCTTTGAGGAACATATTCAAACCACAGCACTTAGCTATTATAATAACACTCAATTGTTCTTTTAGTTCTCATTTTTATCTTATACCAGGATTATTAGCCTCTGTATATAGTTCTTGCCTCCCAGATTCATCCAAGGGACCTAGATAGTAGAATAAACTTAACTCAATAAATCATAGGCAAAATCATAATTATTCCAATCAAAATCACCTTTAATTTATAGGTAGGAGGCATTTAATATTACTTTTGCTTTGGCAATCTCAAGGTAATAATTTATTCCTTTGCAAAACAGAAGAGTATGTTCTATGTATACAGGAATGCAATTCCTCACCAACAAAATTTAACACAAAATATGCATTTCAGTATCTCAATGACTCCTTCATAAGAAAGCTGAACCCTTTGGGGCCAGAAGATGGCATGGTGGTTAGGGTGCTGGGTTTCCCCACAGCTGGGTTCAAGTTCTGGATCTGGTGGCTCAGAAAATCACAACAAAAAAAGAGATGAATAAATAAATAAATAAATGTAGGGGGCAAAGGGAAGAAAACCTAACCTTTTGTTTAATGTATAAAAAGCATCAAATTAAGAAAAATAGGTATTAAAACATAAACTACTAATTAATATAATTTCTATGAAATAACAAGGTAGAAATTCTCCTTTAGAAAAAAGCACAAAAACTATGCAAAAAGCATTCCAAGACACAAAAATAAAGGCACAAAGAAAACCAGACATCCCTAAAACTGGTATTATGAACCTGAAGATAATATAAGTAATTGTAGTTCAGAAGTAATACATAAATGCCTTACTCTGAAACAATATGTAAAATGTAATAGGTCCTGGAATCAGTATGTATTTTTCTTAAAACACTTAACTGCAAGTTAAGATCCACTGCTTTCAGAATGCTAAAAATGCTAAGGAGAAAGCGATACACAGTAATTCTTCCCTCTTTGAGACTGCCTAGAACAAAATTAGTCCAAGCAGACTAAAGTTGACTACACTTATTGAATGTTAGTCATTGAAAAAGTGTTGTTTTTCTGAGCTTATTCAAATCTTTTAGTCATAGAGTTTTTATTCACAGAAGGAGAAGTAAGAGCTCTTTTATTTGGGCAGGATTCAGAGAATCACTAGGAACAACAACAGCTTAGAGCTTTAAGGACACTGAGAAATAGCTCCTGTTACTAAAAAGAAGAAATTTGACATGCCTAAAAGAACTGATTCAACAGGATAGGAAGTCTGTCTCGCAGCAAAGTTCATGTGCTCTTCACTAGCCTTATATTTAATATCTTTCTATTTAACTCTGTTAAAGAGTTGTGTTGCCTAGGGACAGCTGGTGGTGTGGTAGTTAAGGATCCCCCAAATGGATGATAAAAATGGTTCAAATCCTGGATTCGGCAGTTTGAAGAATATGCCAGGTGCATGTGCAAGTGTGCCTGAAACCCCAAAGAAGAAATGAAGAAGGGATTCAGGGCATGACCATCCCCTATGGGAGTTACTTTCTCATTCTCATATTCCCTCTCTCTCTCTCTCTCTCTCTCTCTGTATCTCTATCCAGTGAGTGAACACACCTTGCGGCAAATTTTTTAAAAGAGGAAGAAGGATGTGTCTAAGTACTGAAGAAAAAATAGTTGATGATTAAGGTTTCGCTGTACAAAAGCCTCTTCACAAAAATCCTTCTCATAGTCATAGAGAATTATACTAATATTTTCATAGTCATGTCTCCCATCTAAACTCAAGTGGGCATTCCTCAAAAAGAGATTATAACAGAATTACATGTCATTATGGGGATCTAGGGTCTCATCAATTCCATTTTTGGCACATAAAGTCCAGAAAGCTGTAACTCTTACATAAATAAAAGCAAATCCTACTTGAATGTTGCAGAGAAGACTTACACTGTCTTTTGTTTATTTATCAATCAAACTTAAAAAAAAAAAGAAAAGAAAAGAAAAAGAAACCTCCATAGCAAATCTTCATTTTAGGCCCAACCTCTACTCATTTTTTTTAAACTAAGTTTATTCCTTCTTCTATGAGAGAGACAGATACAACACCAAAATAAAGTCTTGATGCCAAGATCCACCTTCAGCTTCATCCAGCCCCAGATCAGGGGCATATGTCCACTCAGCATACTCAGGGTAGATGTAAACCAAACATTAATTCCTTAAGTAAAAAGATGTCTGGGGAACCAGCAGTTAGCATAATGGCTATGTCGCTGGATTCCCACATAGTCGACCGCGGTTTGCGTCCCGGACCCAGTGGCTTAAACTCACGCCGGGCACGTGTGCATGAGTGCCCAAGATTCCGAGAGGAGAATGGAGGAGAAGGGATTGTGGCGTGGCCATCCCCCCTGGAGGGGGATTTTCTGCTTTCTGTCTCTCTGTCTCTCTCTGTCTGGTGAGCGCACGCGCCCTATAGCAAAAGCCTCTCAAAAAAAAAAAAGAAAAAAAAGATGCCTGGCCCACTTAGTGGTGTACTGGTGAAGGCCACTAGATTCCATGTTGCTCACTGCATGGTTCAGGTTCCAAACCCAGGAACTTAAGAAACGCACCAGGCACGCATGTTTGTGTACTCAAAATCCCAAGTGGAGGAAGAGCGAGAGGAGAAGGGACTGCTGGGTAACCATGCCCTATGGGGGAAGATGGGGGAAGTACCTCCTCACTTTTCCTCCCCCTCTCTCTCTCACACTCTCTCTCTCTCTCTCTCTCTCGCATATGTACTCTAAAGCAAAAAAAAAAAAAATTAATACAGGATCATCCTTTAATATGATTGTATTTTAATATATGTCAAGAAAAATATCAGTATTTGATCATTGCTACAACTTTCATAATAGGAATTTATAAATCTAAACACAAACCCCTAATTAAAATAGTCACTCATATAAGTAACAGAAGGGTAATTCTGTAACATGCACATAAGCAGCTGCTTGATGCTGAAAAACTACACTGAAGTCAGGAACAGAAAGTCCACTACCACCGCTGTTACTGCACATTTCCTTCAAACTTACTAGTCATTGAAATTGAAAAGTAGAAAAAAATAAGATTATAAATTTGTTAAAAAGAGAAAAGATGATTATTATTTGCAGGTAATATGATTCCATATCAAAACACTAATTAGAAATTCAGGAAGAAAAACAACAAGAAAATATGCCAAGGTGGCAAATTATAAAATGGATATAAAGATGTCAACAGTTTAAATGAACCTAAACAATAACTAATTAGAAAAATATCATTAAAGTTTGATCTAATGTAATACAACATAAGAGGGACCAGCAGATGGCATAGTGGTTAAAGCACTAGACTCCCACATGGTCAACCACTATTCTATTCCGAGATCTGGTGGCTTGAAACACATGCCAGGCAAGTGTGCGTGCATGCCCAGGTTCCAGAAGAAGAATGGAGAAGAGACTGCAGTGTTGCCATCCCCCCGAGGGGTGATTTCTCACTTCCCCTCTCACTATCTCTTTCCCATGAGAGCATGTACCCAAAAGCAAAAACATCATTAAAAAAAAAAAAAGACAAAAAAAAAAAAGGGCAATACAATGAAAGAGAGAGAGGAGAGAGAGAGAAAAACAAAAATATAACTAAAAATAAACCTAAATGTAAATTTAGGACTTAAGTAAATAAATAACAATTGTTTAGAATGACTGTTACTGACTGAACATATAATAATAATATTTAAACAGAAAGCCCTATTTTGCTCTTAGACATAAGATGCAAGTCACAACATTAATTCTCAGGCCAGTCTCAGCCTACTGATTAAGCGAGCTGGATCCTACAAGGCTGATTGCAATGTGAATCTTGGCCCTGGTGGCTTGAAAAGCACACCAGGCACATGTGCTGCAAGCCCCAAATCCCAACTAGATGGAAAAATGGAGGAGGGGGGGTTGTGGCGTACCTCACTGGGTGGCACTATTGCCCACTGTATCTGTCAAGCACACATACCATCTAATCAAACATACGTACATACACACATACACACACACACTTCTCTCCATAAATCTTCAAATTTATTGTATTTCCTTACTGTCCAACCCCATAAGTTCTAAGTGTTTTGTGGGAAAGATTACTAAAACTAAAGTTTATATAAAAATAAATATAAATTGAGGACCAGCAAGTGGCATGATGGTTAAGGCGCTAGACACGTCCACATGGCTGACCATAGTTCGAGTCCTGGACCTGGTGGTTTGTTTTCTCATTTTCCTTCTTTCTCTCTCTCTCTGTGTCTTTCGCTGGTCAAATTAAAATAAATGAATGAATAAATAAAATTGAACAAATAATTACAAAAAAATTAATTAAAAAACAATACTTTATAAGAAATAATAAAAATATAAATTAAATAATGAAATTCTGAAAAAGACTAATAGCCTTACCAGATACTACAATAAGTTTTATAATCATTAGTATAGTTGGAACAGGTGCAGAAAGAAAAACAGGTAAACTGAGTAAAATAAATGCATATCAGAATTTAGTAAATGATAAAAGTACCTTTTTTAATCCGTGAAAGAAAGAAAATTAGTTAATAAATGATATAATGGTGTTTGGGCAACTGGCTAGCAACTAGGTTGGATAATACAACATAAGAGGGACCAGCAGATGGCATAGTGGTTAAAGCACTAGACTCCCACATGGTCAACCACTATTCTATTCCGAGATCTGGTGGCTTGAAACACATGCCAGGCAAGTGTGCGTGCATGCCCAGGTTCCAGAAGAAGAATGGAGAAGAGACTGCAGTGTTGCCATCCCCCCGAGGGGTGATTTCTCACTTCCCCTCTCACTATCTCTTTCCCATGAGAGCATGTACCCAAAAGCAAAAACATCATTAAAAAAAAAAAAAGACAAAAAAAAAAAAGGGCAATACAATGAAAGAGAGAGAGGAGAGAGAGAGAAAAACAAAAATATAACTAAAAATAAACCTAAATGTAAATTTAGGACTTAAGTAAATAAATAACAATTGTTTAGAATGACTGTTACTGACTGAACATATAATAATAATATTTAAACAGAAAGCCCTATTTTGCTCTTAGACATAAGATGCAAGTCACAACATTAATTCTCAGGCCAGTCTCAGCCTACTGATTAAGCGAGCTGGATCCTACAAGGCTGATTGCAATGTGAATCTTGGCCCTGGTGGCTTGAAAAGCACACCAGGCACATGTGCTGCAAGCCCCAAATCCCAACTAGATGGAAAAATGGAGGAGGGGGGGTTGTGGCGTACCTCACTGGGTGGCACTATTGCCCACTGTATCTGTCAAGCACACATACCATCTAATCAAACATACGTACATACACACATACACACACACACTTCTCTCCATAAATCTTCAAATTTATTGTATTTCCTTACTGTCCAACCCCATAAGTTCTAAGTGTTTTGTGGGAAAGATTACTAAAACTAAAGTTTATATAAAAATAAATATAAATTGAGGACCAGCAAGTGGCATGATGGTTAAGGCGCTAGACACGTCCACATGGCTGACCATAGTTCGAGTCCTGGACCTGGTGGTTTGTTTTCTCATTTTCCTTCTTTCTCTCTCTCTCTGTGTCTTTCGCTGGTCAAATTAAAATAAATGAATGAATAAATAAAATTGAACAAATAATTACAAAAAAATTAATTAAAAAACAATACTTTATAAGAAATAATAAAAATATAAATTAAATAATGAAATTCTGAAAAAGACTAATAGCCTTACCAGATACTACAATAAGTTTTATAATCATTAGTATAGTTGGAACAGGTGCAGAAAGAAAAACAGGTAAACTGAGTAAAATAAATGCATATCAGAATTTAGTAAATGATAAAAGTACCTTTTTTAATCCGTGAAAGAAAGAAAATTAGTTAATAAATGATATAATGGTGTTTGGGCAACTGGCTAGCAACTAGGTTGGAAAAAGAATAAAACTGAAACCCAAATTCACTTTCCACACCAAGATAAAATCAAGATAAAGATCTAAAGCCCCCCCAAAAAAGGAGGGGTGGGGAGTAGAGAAACTGGAAATTAATATACAATCTAGGAGTGAACACCTCACAGAAGGTACTGGTAAATCTAAATTTTACAAGAAAAAAATCTAAAACCTCACTATCCAAACCATCTAAGAGAAAAGAATATAAGTTTAAAACATATGGGAAAATGTTCAATGTCACTCATAACTTATGAAAATAAAAACAATGAGAAACCTATCAGGCAAAGGTTCCATCTTAGAACAGTTCTATTTCTTAGAATTTGTGCTACACAAACCTCTCTCTCTCATTTTCTTCATTTCTGTCTCCCTCCAGAGTTGAACAATTATCAAAGGAGATAATATACAGATCATGTATATATATTTATATGTATACTTGTATATATACAAATATGTTCATCGACAGGACAACAGTTAAATAAATTATGGTAGACTGCTACAAAAGAAACTAGGAGCTCTATGATTGTTAAAAAATATATATGCATATATAAGTGCACATATACATATATATATATATATATATATA
>NW_006159534.1:2570557-2622281 GCF_000334495.1 Tupaia belangeri chinensis | reverse complement strand
AATATGCGTGCATGCCCAAAATCCTGCAAAGTGAATGGAGGAAAAAGGATCCTGCAAAGTGAATGGAGGAAAAAGGGTTGTGGTGTGGCCATTCCCTTAGGGTGGGGGGAATTTCTCGCTTTCTGTCTCTGTCTATCTGGTGAGCTCATACACTGTATAGCAAAATCTTCTCTAAAAAGATGAAAAAAAAAAAAGCAAGATATAAAAGAAATGCATGATATACTGATAAAGAATAAAGCAAGTTTGTAGCATAGAACAGTGCAAATAGTATGCTTCAATTTGTTTAAAAAGTAATACACATATATTTGTATAAAAATGTATTGAAATATATACATTAACTGTGATAGTTACCAGTGGGGTTGGGCTAAGAGTTTACGGTAAAAGAATGATTCCACTCTTATTATATAGTTATACTGTGTACAGTTTTGTACAGTTTTTGTTTTTCAGTGTTTTTTTTTGGTTTTGTTTTGTTTTGTTTTTTAGTTTTAGTTTTTGCAATAAGGGGCATACACTCACAGAGGAAGAAAGAGAGAAAGAGAGACAGAGAAAGTGGGAAATTGCCCACAAGGGAGATGTCCATGCCACAATCAGCTGTCCCCCATGGATTTTGGGCACATGTGTGCATGTACCGAATGTGATTTTCAAAACACTAGGTCCAAGTCTTTTATTTATTTATTTATTTTGGAGAGGTTTTTTCTACATGGTGCATGCGCTTGCCAGAAAGACAGAGAGAGATAGACAGAAAGTGAGAAATCACCCCTGAGGGAAGATGGCCACACCACAATCCCTTCTCCTCCACTCTGCTCTGGGGATCTTGGGTGCGCACACACATGCGCCCGGCCTGAGTTTAAGTCACCAGGTCTGAAATTCGAACCACAGTCGAATACATGGGATTTCAGAGACACAGCCATTACGCTAACTGTTGGTCCCACTAGGTCCAAATCTTGAACTGTGGAAACCGCTGTGTGGGATTCAGGACGTTGGCCTCCATGCCACCTTCTGGTCCCCAGTTTTATACAGTCTTAGCTTTTCTTGTTTTGTTTTGCTATAGGGTACATAAACTCACCAGAGAGCGAGAGAGAGAGAGAGATGAGGGAGCAAAGAGTGAGAAATTGTCATCCTCCCTAGGTAGTATGGCCAAGCTGTAATCCCTTCTCCTCCATTCTTCTCTCTGGATTTGGGGGATGCTTGTACCCACGCTTAGCATGATTTTCAAGCCACAGAGTCCAGGACTCACAAACCACACAGTCAGCCATGTGGGATCCAGCTGTCTTAACCTCCAAGCCACCTGCCAGACCTAGTCTGTTGTTTATGTGCTGTAGTAAAACAAAGCTAAGTGCTTAAAAATGATGAAGACATGGGGCCAACAGGTGGCATGGTGGTTAAAGCGCTGGCTCCCACATGGCTAATTGTGGTTCGACTCCCAGGCTTGGTGGCTTGCTTTCTCACTTTTCTCTCTCTGGTCAAAATAAAATAATAATTATAATTATTATTATAAACAGTTAGATAAAATAATTCTTATATGCTATTATAAACAGTTAGATAAAATAATTCTAAAAAAATGATAAAGATATGCCAAAAGTTACAGGAGCCAATTTGGAGGTGCTACCAATTACCAAATCTATAACAATTTGAAGAGGGATAAAGATAGCAGTAAATTTATAACCCATAGAATAAATTATTGATAAGTCCACAATGAGAGAAAGAAGGAAGGAAAGAAAGGAGGAGAGAACGTGAGAGGAAAAATAAAAACAGCCTTTTCCTTGCAAAATTTCAACTTAAGAATTATAAATGGAGTGAGGAAAAGAAAAAAAAGATCACAGTAAGAATATCACAATAATATTGCTATAGGGAAGATCCAGTCATATAAAAATTAGTGAACAAAGATATAAAAAGGATATTTTTGTTGTCTCAAAGTATTTCACACAAAGGAAAAAATGGTATACTTCAAAACTGGGGGAAAAAAATCTCAATCAAGGAATCAAAAGTAAACGTCACCAATAAAAGCTGCAATAGCCTCACGGGCCTCCTAATACAATGTACTGATAGAGGACATCACTCCTGTAAGTCTTGCCTGGTGTAACTTCAATCTAATCATAAGAAAGCAGGCAAACCCAAATTAAAGGGCATTCTATAAAATAACTGGCCAGTACTCTAAAAAATGAAGGAACACTGAAAAAAACTGTTCCGGATTGAAGGAGACTAAGGAGATCTGATAACTAAATGCAATTTGAAATCCAAGACTAAATCCTAGCCCAGAACAAGGACAGTAGTGGGACATGAGTGAAACTTGAACAAGATCTGTAGATTAATTAATAATACTGTGTCAAGGTTAATTTCCTGGTTTTGATCATCAAACTGAAGAAATGTAAAATGTTAACATTCAGGAAATCTGGTGGTGAGAAGGATAGAACGCTTTGTTCTATTTTTGCAGTGCTTCTGAAAGTCTGATATAATTTCAAAACAAAAACCCTAAAAAGTTAATTTTTAAAAAATCTCAGTAGAAGTCCCACTGGGACAAGCAATAGAAGATACAAGGTTGAAACAAAAGTAAGGGAAACACTTGCATAGTTGATTTGGAATCGAATACTGAAATCAACACAGCATATGTATAAATAAGTTGATAAGAAATTGAAACTGGCTGGAGCTCAAACAAATGTGATCATTTAGAATTTGGTGAACTACTCTGTGGCTGTAAAAACTGGTTCTGGAGCCAGACCATCTAGGTTTAAATCCTAGAGCTCCATCACACATTTGCTGAATGCCTGCAGAAGTTACTAACTCTTAGCACTTACCCCATCCACAGCACTACAGACACGGGTAAAAGAAGTCACCAGCAGTAAAATTCTTTAAGATTTTTCGGCACATAGAAAATTCTCCATAAGGAGGATAAACTAAAGCCTTGAAATCCTGAGTGCTTGGTTGAATACAATGTAAAAGACAATGGGAAGCTAATTTAGATGCTTAGAAAGTTTCCACAGTAAATAGAAAAACAAACAAAAAACCTGTTTTCTAAGTGAACGAAAGAATAGGAAGAAGATCAAAGAGAAGGACGTTTATTACCCTAATATAAAATGGTATAGGATCTTAAAACTGGAAGGCTGGCAAAGGCAATAAAAATAAAAATGTATTCAAGATACATTTGTGATCTCTAGTTAATATGGAATACTGAGCACGCATGTTTGCATGTGTATGTGCATGCATGCTCCCAATCCTTACAGGATGGAGAAATGGGGGGAAAGCCTTCCCCTACTTCTCTTTTCTAGTAAGCACATGTGCCCTTAGACAATCAAAATAAAATAATTAATCAAAAAAGCTCTGTGAGGGCCAGGCAGTGGTGGAGCAGTAAAACATGATGCTCTGCATGGCTGAGACTCAGGGAAAAGTTCTGAATTCATAGAGACCTCCCTGAATACACTGGGCATACATGTGGTCCTGATCCAGAGCTGGCAGAAACTAAGGGTAGATCATGTTATCAAGGTCCTGCTGGGGATGTGTCTCTTGTCTGTCTGTCTGCCTGCCTGTCTCTCTTTCTCTCATAAACAAAATAAACTTTTAAAAAGTAGCAGCAGCAGTTATGTGTTAAGTCATATGTTAAACACACTTCTTTGGGACTTAAAGTAGTCAGAGCCTAATTCAGAGGTCTCCAAAGTGGAGTGACTGAAATTGTACAAAGCGATTACTCATGGTAGGCACAAATATATTAGGATATGCGACTGTGTATTTTATTCATAAAAGAAAATAAGCTTCACTAAATGTGAAATGCGCAGAGACATTTAGTCTCCTCATTTGGTCTGTATCTTTATACTCATGTGTACCATTAACGTGTGAGGCATTCAAATGTTTTTTAATTGCAAGAGAGTGCGTGCACTCCCCAGAGCAAATGAGAAAGGAAGAATGAATGTGTTTTTCAAGCCGTCAGTGCTGGTACTCTAACCAAAGTCAGCCATGTAGGATTCAGCTCCCTTAACCACTAGGCTACAGAAACAGCCAGTATGTGACATATTCTAAGAGAAAAGTGAGAGTTGTATTGAACAAAGGGTTTGACACAAAAATCTATGTGGGGGGAGAAGCCCCTGGTTCGTTTACTGAAGTTCATAATGAGTTTAGTAGATGACTGGGTAAGTGGATTTGTAGGTTATATATAAAATGTCAAATTAAACTAACCCTTACAAAATAGATAATGATTAAAAATAGCATTTCAATTAGTAAGGGAAAGTAGGTTACCATCTGGGAAACAAAAAACAAGCAAATGTCTACATTACACCTTAATCTAGAATAAATTCTAAATGAATCAAAGAGCAAATTGGGATGCGCTGGGCACCTACACTTGTCCAGTGACCTGGAGACAATTCTTTTTTTTTTTTTAATTAAAAGAGAGATTTTTTCTATAGAGTGTGTGCACTCACCAGAGAGACAGAGATAGAAAGCAAGAAATCACCCCTAGGGGTGGCCATGCCACAGGATTTTCTCCTCTTCTTAGAATCTTGAGCACGCACGCATACACAGGCGCCTGGTGTGAGTTTTAAGCCATCGGGTCCAGGACTTGAACCACGGTCGACTATGTAAGAGTCCAGCAACATAACCAGTACTCCATCTGCAAGTCCCAAAGACAATTCCCAGCAATCTACTATCCCCTGGGATGGCTCTGCACATTATCTTAGAGGTCCCCTAAGGCCCAACTGATTCTCATACCTGTTGCCCAAGAATCATCACATCTCCCTAAACCTCTCTCTCCTATATATGCAGTGTCACTCTAACCCATGTCCGCACCACACAGGTCAGAGCCATAACCCCTTACTGGTCTACTGCCCTCATGCTTACTTGACCAACATGACTTTCCTCTGAAAAGTCCTAAGAGTTAACACTGAAATGGAACTAGGAACTATTAGGAGATAGACTCAGAGATGACCTTGAAAGAACTAGCTGGGAGTGCAAACTGACTTGGTCCTTGTATTGGATCTGTTTAGTGATACTCTGGGCTCATTTGAGATTTAGTGTCATGATTAACAGTGAAACTTATCAACACATTCCTGTTCATCTTCAGCCATTCCCAGCTTCCCATGCACATACTTGTAATGGGCAGTGAACTGGTGTTTTGCTGTGGGAGTGAAACCAAGGGTAGAGGGGCAAGAGAATGGTAATAATCCACCACGGAATGAGAACTAGATGAGAAGTGAAAGTATGAAGATGGCAGCCATGAAAGAGCACCGTGCACACTAAGTTAGAGATCCCAGAGGAGAGGAAGAACTGTTTAGAGAGAAGCAATGGTAGAGTGCGATGCTTAAAACTGAAGATGTGGAAGTGGTCAGTATGCTTAGAAAAGTGGGACTATACACATGGGTGGAAAATGGGTTTCTTGAAGGAGAAGAGGTCAAGAAATTCATGAGGCAAGCCATCTTCATTGACACTGAAGCCTCCTATGTTTGCTCCTGGTGTTTTTGTGGAGAAAAAGACTGAGAAGCTGGTTCTGGTCAGGGATAGTAGATGACTGCAATAAGGAAGGTTATGTTCTGTAGGACCTGGGATTTGAGGTATGAAACCTATCTTCCCCCATTTTCCGGTTCCAAATATATCTCTGAATATGCCATATACAGAACATAAAGGTCCAAAGGATACACACAAAGATGAAAACGTTAAACTGGGACAGCAGAAGCAGGATCTCACTATGTTGCCCAGGCTGACCTAAAACTCCTGCCTCAGCCTCCTGAGTGCCTGGGGAGTCCAGGTGCAGATTACCACGCACAATATACAGTACATATTCTCTTTTTGTCTTCTGTCATTCAGCATAATTATTTTGAAATTTATCCCTGATGTTCCATGTATCAACAGTTGGTTCATTTTATTACTAAGTTTTATTCTATTGTATGGACGCCACATTTGTTTGTCCCTTCACCTGTTGGTATACATTTGGGCTATTTGCAGTTTGTGGCTTTTATAAATAAAGATACTATGGAAGAACGAAACTACAGAAGTGGTAGAATAAAATACAGACTATTTAATTGTCCCAAAGAAATAGTAAGAAAAAAGTTTTATAAATTAAACTACCTAAAATAAAACCATATCCTGAGTTCAAATAACAGGCACAGAGTGAAAAACTAAATTATAAATTAGAGGAAATGAATTTGAAACTTATAAAACAAAGACCTAATTTCTTTGACATATAAAGAGTGTCTTTAAAAATAAGATTTTAAAAATCAATAACCCAGGGGCCAGATGGCAGCACAGCAGTAAAATACAACACAATTCGAGACAAAGCTGTATAAGAAGGTTGAATGTTCAAGTGTGGACACCGTCCTAAGTACACCAGGTTAGAGGTGGAGGAAGATGACAGTGTCAAGATCCTGTCTGTGGTGCTATTATCTCAGTGTTTCTGTCTTTCTCTATTTCTGCTACTCACAAAATATTTTTTTTAATCCAATAGAAAAATTGGGGTAACGTATATAATAAAAAGGAAATTCAGAGAAAAGAAAATGTATATAGCTATTAAGCATAACAGAACTATTCTATTTTATTTATAATAAAAGAAAGAGAATTAAAACACAATGATCTGGTTTTTTATATACCCATTGAGCAAAATACAGTATGATAGTACAATGTGTTATTGAAGATGAAAAGAAAAACACATTCATACATTTCTGTAAAAGCAAAAAAGTAATTTATATGGATGACAATTAGCAATTTTTATTTCTAACAAATTATCCTAAAGATATAAATGCATAGGTATAAAACAACGTAAGTAAAACAGTCATTACAGTATTGTTTGTAACAACAAACAGCCTAAATGTCTATCATAGTAAGAATAAATAAAAAACAGAAGTGTTTATGAATGCCATGTAGCATTTCTAAAGGAGGAGGTTTGTGTATTCATAATCTCCAAAATATATTAAAAATAAAAATTGAGAAATTAAATACTGTGTAAAATGAAAGAAAAAAAACAGACTGTCTCATAAAATAAAATACATATAAAACTTGCAACACTTAGTGCTTTGGGGAGAACAAAGTAATTACAGAAAACGGATGGGAGGAACACTTATTTTCTACTGTGCACATTTTAATACATTTTGCAAACTTCAGCCTATATATGTATTACTTACTGAAAAAACAAATTTAAATTTCAAGAAACATACTGTGAAAAAAATTTAAAAACCACAGATGAAATATCTTAATAATGTAAGCATAAGACAACAACATGAAGGACCAGCAGAATGGCATAATGGTTACATTGCTGGACTCCCACATAGTTGACTGCAATTCGAGTCCCGGACTAGGTTGCTTGAAACGCATGCTAAGTGCATGTGTGTGTGCACCCAAAATTCCGAGGAGTCGTTTCCAGCTAGAACCATGGAAGGTGTTCAAGAGAAGAAAGTGAAGGTTCCTGCTGCGGCACAAACCAAGAAAAAGGTTTCTGCTGTGGCAGAAGTCCCCAAGAAAAAGGTTCCCACTGTGCCAGAAACCCTTAAGAAAAAGCAAATGAATTTTGCCGAGCTGAAGATCAAGCACCTGAGAAAGAAGTTTGCTCAAAAGATGCTTGGAAAGGCAAGGAGGAAGTTTACCTATGAAAAAGCTAAGCACGATCATAAGGAATACAGACTGATGTACAGAGCTGAGATTTGCATGGCCAGGATGGCAAGAAAAGCTGGCCACTTCTATAGACCTGCAGAACCCAAACTGGCATATGTCATCAGAATCAGAGGTATCAATGGAGTGAGCCCAAAGGTTAGAAAGGTGTTGCAGCTTCTTCACCTTCCTCTCCGCCAGATCTTCAATGGCACCTTTGTTAAGCTCAACAAGGCCTCAATTAACATGCTGAGAATTGTGGAACCATATATTGCATGGGAGTACCCAAACCTGAAGTCAGTAAATGAACTGACCTACAAGCCTGGTTATGGCAACATCAATTAATAAGCAAACTGCTTTGACAGATAACTCTGATTGCTCCATCTCTTAGTAAATTTGGCATTATCTGTAAGGAGGATCTGATACATAAAATCTAGACTGTTAGAAAAAGCTTCAAGAAGCAAATAACTTCCTATGGCCCTTCAAATTATCTTCTCTATGAGGTGGAATGAAGAAAAGAACCACCCATTTTGTAGAAGGTGAGGATGCCAGCATCAGATTAACAGATTTATTAGAAGGACAAACTAAGGTATCCACTATGATTATTTTTGTAATCTGGTTAGTAAATAAACAGAGTGGCTGTTTTCAGATTGAGGGAAAAAAAATTCTGAGAGGAGAATGGAGGAGAAAGGATTGCGGCATGGTCAACCCCTGAGGGGCATTCTCTTACTTTCTGTCTCTGTCTCTCCAGCAAGCAGCAAAAATCTCTCTCTACCAAAAAAAAAAAAAAAAAAAGACTACAACATGAAAAGAACAGAGCCAACATTGCTACTCCCAGTACAAGAACATAATCAGTCACAGTATAAACCAAAATTAGTACAGGTCCGGGGCCAGTGGTGTGGTGGTTAGGTCGTGGCTGAAGCAATTCGAGTCCCGGACCCAGAGGCTTAAAACTAACATGGGCTCATGTGCATGTATGCCTTAAATCCCAAGAGGAGAACATTGGAAGAAGAGATTGCATAGTGGCCATCTCCCCGGGGGCGGGGGGGGGGACTTCCCACTTTCTGTCACGCTGTCTCTCTGTCTCTCTGGTGAGCACATGCACTCTATAACAAAAATCTCTCTAAAAAAATAAAATTAGTAAAGATCTAATTCAGACCTACCAAATTGGACTTACGAAATTCAAAAATATCAAATATGGGTTTTGCATCTGCTATCATCAAAAACAAAATTTGCTCTAAATATGTACTGTGAAGTAAACTACTAGATACTCAAAATATGAAGCTCTCAAAATTAACAAAGCATTTAATAACAAAGTGTCTAGAACATCAAGATAAACCTTCACAAACTGATCAAGAAACCCTTCAGACATATGACATTCGGTCAAATCTTGACAAAATTTTATAAAGCACAATAAATATTTGGAATCTGTGTTTGTGCACTCTTTCTACAGAATTACAAGGAAATTGGTTCCTTCTGCCATGAGAAGGAAAATCCTAAACAATGCACAGAACAAATACAGAAATGAAAACACATTCGTTTTTCAGCAATTACTATAGGAATACACATTTAAAACTTGCTGAAGGCTTACAGAAACAATACATTACACAATGCTTGCTATTTTATTGCAAAAAAGAATAGAGTTTCTAATACCTCAGTTATAAAACTGTCATACTTTATTTTCATGATGACATACAAGAATTTTATTGCGATACACTATGAAATGGCGTATTGAAGAGATCTTAATAAAAAATAAATAGGATTAATATAGGATTAATGTGAGCAAGTGAGGAAGAACAGAATTTGTGGAAATATCTCATTGCATCATTCAAAAGCAAGCTATTATAGTGAATAAAATGAAGAAATGGCCAATGAAGTGCTACACTAAGTCACTGAGGTAATTTATTTTTTGTAAAGTAATGCCTCTTTACACGGTGGAGAAAAACAATGCAATTCTTATAGTATTCTGTAAATAAAATAAAGAGTAACTGTGAAAATTTTTTGTTGAATATGGAAGTGTGCTGATCATCTTATCAAAGTACTTTTTTAAAACTGTTGAGTTTAAAATTATATAGAGGTTAAGGCAGCTGGATACCACATGGTTTGATGATGTGGTTGGAGTTCCAGATCCAGCAACTTAAAAATTATGCCAGGTGCTTGTGCATGCATGTCCAAAATCTCCCAAAGAAAATGGAGAAGGGACTGTGGCATGGCGATCTTCCCTTGGTGTGTGTGTGGGCGGGGTGGTGGTGGTGGTGGTGACATCTCTCTCTCTCTCTCTCCAGTAAATGCACAAAACCTATAGCAAAAACATGGGGGGGGGGGGAATTGAATTGTTTATTTAAACCAGATAAAAATGTTCCATATTTGCTGATCTTTTGAGAAATAAGAGCTTGTCAGTAGTTTACCCTGTAGCAGATATTTAAAAGTAAAACAAAAACATTTAATCTTTACAAAAGTGACATTTCTTTTTGTAAGAATTATTTAATTTTATTTATTATTATTATTATTTAATTTTCTACAGGGTATGTGCATTCACCAGAGACAGAGAGACAGCAGAGAGAGAGAGAGAGAGAAAGCAAGACACCAGGTTTGGGACTTGAACTGGGCTTGACCACATGGGAGTCTAGTGCCTTAACCACCATGCCACTTGCTGGCCCCTCAAAAGTCATATTTCAACAATAAGAAAGTTTGTGCTTTTCAAAACTGTATTTATTGACACATTTTGAAATGGGGGTTAGAAAGTTTAGAAGTGAGATTTTGAGTTGTTGCTGAAAAGTACACACACCTTCTTGTCTGCCCATTAAAAAATTGAAACGGGCTGGCAGGTGGTGTGATGGTTAGGGCACTGGATTCCCACACAGCCAAATGTGGTTTGAGTTCCAGACCTAGTGGGTTGAAACTTATCCCAGGTGCTTTTGTGTGTGCATGTGCCCAAAATCCCGAAAAGAGAATGGAAGAGAAGGGACTGTGACGTGGCCATTTCCTGGAGGGGGCGGGGGGGATTTCTCACTTTTCCTCTCTCTGTCTCTCCAGAGAGTACACATCACCTATAGCAAAAATTTCTCTAAAAACAAAACAAAACAAGAAAAGAAACGAACAGGTAGATTCTAAAATTTATGCAAAAATACAAGGAGGGGCCAGCAGGTTAAGGAATTGGACTATCACATAGCTGACTGTGGTTTGAGTCCCAGGCCCAGTAGACTCACACCAGGTGCATGTGTATGCATATCCAAAATACTAAAAGGAGAATGGACGAGAGGAGATTGTGGGCCCCTGGGGGATGATTTCTCATTTTCTCTCTGTTTCTCAAGCAAGCACATGGAACTTGGTGTAAAAATGAAAGAAAGAAAGTAAGGGAAGGAAGGAGGAAAAGGAACCCAGAATAGTCAAAATAATCTTAAGATGGAAGGACAAATTTGATGAACTCACACTTCCTGATTTCTTTCTTCTTCTTTTTTTTTTTTTTTTTTTTGAGAGAGGTTTTCGCTATAGGGCGCGTGCGCTCGCCAGATAGACAGAGAGAGACATAGAGACAGAAAGCGAGAAATCACTCCCCAGGGGGGATGGTCACGCCGCAATCCCTTCTCCTCCATTCTCCTCTCGGGATCTTGGGCACACACGCACACGCGCCCGGCGTGAGTTTTAAGCCACCAGGTCCAGGACGTAAACTGCGGTTGACTACCTGGGAGTCCAGCGACATAGCCATTACACTAACTGCTGGTTCCCTTCAACTGATTTTTGACAAAAGTGCCAAGACAATTCAGTGTGGAAAACAACATTCTTTTCAACAAACTGTGGTGCAACAACTGAATATTCAAATGCAAAAGAATGGAGGGAATCCCTTCTTTATACCATATAGAAAAATTAACTAGCATAGTAGACCTCACTGAGTACTCGGGAATATAGGGTGCCCCTGAGTCAGGGCTGGCTGAATCTGGGGATTCATCATGGCATCAAAACCCTTTTAGGGCTGCTATTTCTCTCATTAATGGAAAAATTAAACTTAAAAAAAAAATGATAGTCAATCAAGCCTCTTCACCCGCCAAGTTGATTAATCAAGGTATATGGCCACCAAAAGAGCAAAGGAGAAATTCCTAAAAATTTCTGAGAAATATGGTAGGAATAGTTACATACATTAGATAAAAATTAAACGAAGCTCATATGCTGAACATCAAACAACTCACATACAGATTTTAGACAAATGTTGCTACTGCTAAAGTTCTCAGAAAAGATAAGAATAGGGATATACCACTAAAATGTTTTAGGATAAACTTTCATGTCCAAAAAATTTTAGTGTCTATAATAAAACTATACCAAAGGACAAATTTAACCATATAATTCCAAAAAAAGAAAAAAAATTCTTTCATAAATTTAGTCTTCTAAGCTAATTACTGTCCTTTATTTTACATATTTATGATTTTATAACATTCTCTTTCCACTTCATTTCATCTCTGCCAGCTGTGGTTAGCAACCAAGTTTGCAAGTAAATGTTAATTAATACCATAAATACTCAACTCTACTTACCTTCAATCATATTTTCACTCACACTCATACCATCTTCCTTCTCATTTTCCAGCATCCCGTTTCCATTACTAAGTGCCACAGATGATGCTATCATTACATTGCTTTCTGTATTTATAAGGTCCAAGCTAATATCCTCAGACTTACGGGCAACACATTTATTCCCTTTAGACATTAACTCTTCCTTCCTCCTCCCTCCTTGATGGAAACAATTTTCAGTAGTATATATGAAAGATGAGCTCATCACCTCTTTACACTTAAAATTATAGGCATACTTGTGAGAGTTATTTCAATAATTATTGCATTCTGCTCTTTCTATTTGATAGAAAAGAGGTTCTACCACTGTAAATTACACTATTGGTCCATTTAAATTATTCTACTTCTGGCAGTGACCTATATTTGATTTTCTAAGAAATGTATTTAACAGTAATGGACCATGACAAGTCTAATTCTATGGAAGAAACAAAATTTTTAAGTGCTATCAGTAGGTTTGGCTTCCCTTTTATTGCTTTTACTTATAAACCAATGTTAATGCTCATAGTATGTATTTACTATAAAATATCTTGCTATAATTTTTGTCTTGAATTTTTAAACTGTAGTTAGGTATAAAGTACCACTGAAAAGCAGCTTAAAAGAGACAGCTTTGGTTTTCTGTAAAAATTAGAAACTACGGCCAGCCCTGTAGCACTAGAGTGAAGTACCATACAGGGGAATCCAGATCCCACATGGCCGAGTGCAATTCGAACCTGGTCCCCAGTGGCAACATGTCCAGGATCCTAAAGAGATGGACAAATGAAGTAAAAGAGACTGCAATATAAACTGGAGGGTTCTCTCTCTCTGGTGTGTGTACATGCCCTCTGGCATTAAAAAAAAATCAGGAACTCACGCTTTCTAATAAATTCATTTCAACTATTATTTAAAAGCTTGTTGTAAGTCATTGGCTTTATTAGAAAAATATGCCAAAGTATTCCTCTACTAACAGACAAAAAAAATTGGTCATGATATCTCAAAGAAGTTATTTAACAATTAGACTAAAGTCATATAAGTGATTAAGAAATACCTTCTAACTTATGGGGCGAAAATTAGGGGCATACAGTGACACAGCAGTAAAATACAACACTCTGCAAGGCTGACTCACATGGGAAAGTTAACTGGTTCACATCCAAAGATGCTCCTGAGTACAATAAGCAAGTATCCATTCATGTTCCAGGACTAGCAGAAGTGGGGGGTGGATCATGGTCTCAAAACCCTCTAAGAAGTGCTATGTCTCTGCTTTCTTGCTCAAGGAAGATACAAACTTTTTGAAAAACTTAAAAATATATAAGGCATATGGATCAGAAAGAAAAAGAAAGTAAAAACTTTATTCATAGACAATATATTTGTAAAAAATTCTGTACATGGAAATGTGAAAAACTGAAAGTAAATGTAGAGTTTAAAATATTGCTAAGACAGGGGTCAGCAGGTGGCGTGGTGGTTAAGGGCGCTGAACTCCCGCATGGCTGACCGCAGTTTGAGTTACGGACCTGGAAGCTTTCTCTCTCTTTCATCAAATTAAAATAAATAAGCTAAATAAAATATTTTTTTTAAAAAATGCTAAGACAAGCCTAAGACCACCTAAATAGATGTCAAAATATATTATCTTCATCTTGTTTATAGATTAGAATATCAACATCATTACTATGTCAATTCTCACTAAAATGACGTATAGATCCAATGCAATCCCTATCAAAATACCAGCAAACTTTTTCATAAAAAGTGGCAAGTAGCGGGAGCGAGTAGGTGGCATGGTGGTTAAGATGCTGAATTCCCACATGCCAACCACAGTTCAAGTCCTAGACCTGGTGGCTTGAAAACCACAACAAATAAGAAAGTATGTTAAAATAAATAAATAAATAAAAAGTGCCAAGTAGGTTTAAAAATTTGTAGGAAAAAAGTGTTTAAATTAAATAAACAACATCTTTTTATTATTTTACATTCATTCGCTGAGCATCATTACAGCATACAAAATGTCATTTCCCATCCAGAATACACTGCATAAGTGGCTTAATCATACATGTTATCATCAATAAATAATTTTCCATTTCTTGTTTCATTATATATATATATGTGTGTGTGTGTGTGTGTATATATATATATATACACATATGTATATCTCCCTATATCTCACCCTCTGTCATTTCCCACCCTCTTCTACACTGTCTCTGGTGTCTACAGTTGTTTTCTATCCCCCCCCTTTTTTTTTTCAATAAACAGTATTTAAGATGAGGAAAAAAAGATTTATACAATCTGATTTCAAGACTTACCACAAAGCTATAATAAAAGACAAGTGCTGTCCTGGCATAAAGATAAATCTTAGGAAATACAATAGAGAACCCAGAAATACATCAGTACATATTTGGTCAGTTGATTTTCTACAAATGTGCCAACTTAATTCAATCATCTCTTGATATATTTGTAGGCATATGTGAAGGGGAAACATTATTATTCCACATTATTCTTTTGAAAATAACAGGATTAAAATGGGTAAAAGCTTACTGTTCTCCAATTAGTACATACTAAAGCCACACAGAAAGGGATCTTAATGTTTCATCTCCTCAATGTTCAATAATTAGTTCTTCTCCTCTGGGAACTGAGGAACAATCAATTATGCACTATTGAAATTCAACTGCTTTTTTCTTTAAACTAGATGATGTTAGGGGAATCAAGAAGATTGACTATATGACCCCTACAATACACAATAAATCTAAAACAAAACAAAAAGAAAAACAAAACAAAGAACTGTCAAAAGAAACTCAAGAAAATGTTTGGTTCCAGATTTAAAAAGGCAAAAAAAAAAAAAAAAGTAGGAAAATATAATAATGATGAAAAGGTAATGCTGTCAAAGAAACCATAATCTCTCTTTAAAGTGACAAAAGAAAAATGAGCCTATGACTATATTAAATGTTAAGATTTTGTTTATAAAATAATTTTCTTATTAGCACTGTATAGGAGCAGGAAGGAGACAAAGACAAAAGAAGGATGCAAAGTTTCAAAATTAATACCAAAACACAGGGAAAAAATAATTTAAAGCAATTTTAATTATTCCTATTTCTTGGAAAATTATTTTTAAAAAAGTACTGAGAACAGATGCAATTCTTAGTTTTTAAGTATTCAATCAATATTGTATTCTTCAAGCTTTTAATAACACTTTTTGAAATATAATAAAGAGTTAGTATTTTAGACTTAGTCATAGTCCAGCTCCCTTAACCACTAGACCACGAGGCCAGATTATTAGTATTCTTTAATAAAAAATAAAACCAGCTGCTAACTTAGAGAATTCACACAATAAAATTGTCACTTAGCTTCCTTGGTCAGGTCCACTTAATGGTTGTTACGTGAAAAAATAGGTGTTAAAAGGAAGAATATGTTAACAGTTTTAACTATCAGGCCAGGCCATAGTCTGGTGGTTGGTTAAGGGAACTGGATTCCACATGGCAAACTGCATGGTTTGAATCCCACACCCAGTGACTGGAGAAACATGCCAGTCACTTGTGTGTGCATGTCCCAAATCCCAAAAGAATGGAGGAAAGGATGAGAAGAGATTGCACATTCCACTGAAGGGTGCTTTCTCTCTGTGTCTCTCTCTACATCTGTCTTCCTTGGTTCCCTCTGGCAAAGAAATAAGAAAAGGAAAGGAAGAGAAGGGGAAATAGAAAGGAAGAGAGAAAGAATAAGAAAATGGGAGGACAGAGAAAGAGATAAAGAGAGAGAGAGAGACAAAAAAAAAACAAAAGAAAGAAAGAAAATGTCAACCCAGAATATATATCCGGTAAAAAAAAAAAGAAAATGTCAACACAAAATATACACCCAGTGAAAAAGAGAAAATGTCAACCCAGAATATATATCCAGTGGGGGGAAAAAAATCCTTCAGTAATGAAGATGAAATAAAGATAATCACAGAGGAAAAGAAAAAGAAAATGTGTTGCCAAAAGATTACCCATAAAAAAAAAATTATTGGAGAATCAGCCCCATTGGTCCAGTGGTTAAGACAGCTAGGTCCCACATGGCTGACCATGCATTTCAAACTTAAAACTGGAGCCTTGAGAAACAAACCAGGTATGTGTGCATGCCTGGCCCAAATCCCAAAAAGAGGGAGAGATGGAGAAGGGATTGTGGCATGACTATTCCCCATGGGGAGTGCTTTGTCTTCTCCTTCTGTCTCTCTAGAGAGTGCACATGCCCTCTAGCTAAATAAATAAATATTAAAAACTTTAAATTCACACAAACACCTGAATACAAATACTTAAAATAGTTTTTTTCATAATCAATAAATTGGGGCAACAGTCCCAGGTAACCTTCAGCAGCTGAATGGATATACCACCTGTAGTATATTCATTACAATGGAATACTACTCAGGAATTAAAAAAAAAAAAAGAATTACTCATACAAGCAACAACTTTCATGACTCTCAGAGGAATTATGCTGTAGGAAAGAAACATGTATCAAAAGATTATATACTGGATGATTCTACTTGTATAATATTCTCAAAAAGACAAAACTATGGGGGGAAAAAAACAGGATTAGTGGTTGATAAGGATCATATGCAGGAGGAGACTGTGACTGATGGAACTGCTCTGTATCCTAACTGTGGTAGAGTTTACATATATGTGTTAAAATCCATAAGCTATACACCAAATAAACAGTGATTTTACTATATTTTAACTTTAAAAATAAAATATAAAAAGTCAAGCAATCAAATTACAATATCAACCTGTAAGACTACTATTTTAAGAGGCCATTCCCAACAAACAAGGAAATGAAACAAAGAGGGAAAAATTAGTTTAAGCCAAATGATTTGTTTCAGAAAACGCTATGTTGGGGTATATATAATTTGAATGTCCTTCAGATTTACCCTTAGGGGATTAGTGATAACTCCAATGTTTACTGCCTGTTTTCCTTACTTACATAGTGCCTCAATATCTCCTAGGGTCTCCCCACTCCTTCCAATCCCCAGTTATCTTCAAGAGGCCATGGATGTCTCACAAGTATTCTTACATTCTTCACACATCTTGTCCCTAATTTTGTTGATGTCTGATTCTCATGAGGTTACTTAATTTTGATACATGAAATTTCCTCTGCTTGAAAACTTCCCCATGTTTTCTGTGGCTAATTCATCTTCCAAATGTCAACTAAAACATTAATACCTTAAGGTAACATTTTATGAACTCCCTAGAATATGTTAAATTCTCTCGCCATATTCTTCTCTAGTACTCTTATTTTTTTCCACACATTGCTTACATACTTCCAACTACTGGACGTCACTACTAGGCTACAGACTCCATGAAAACCGGGCAAGTGTCCATTTTGTTCATTGTTATATCCTTAGTGTCTAGTACATCACAGATATCCATGACTGGTCGCTGTATGCTTTGAGATGTAACCCTAAAGAGGCTAAAAGAAGGCTGTGTGACCACCCATCTCAACAATAATGTAAAACAGATCCATGCAAAGGATGGGAACTGAAACCACAAGACCTTTAAAATCCTTTGAAATATCTTTATTATAATGTGGATTACAAATTTTCAAATAATTAAAGTGGAACAAACAATGAAAGTCTTTTGAACATAATTTATTCTTTACTGTCTTATTTAGAAGTCTATCTTAAACAATATAATGTTTCACAATTACTAAGAGAATTAAATGTCATTATATTATAAATAAAGGGAATACTTCACAGAGTTCAAGCTAATTGAACAGCTTTCACCATTAGGTCAATCGACAAAATACTAAATTTAATGACTAAACACAAATCAAATACTTCAAATTCTGGTGTGACACAGTATCATTACTAAATGATGACATATTTATAACATGTATAAAATGCAAACTGGAACAATAATTAATTAAAAATCTAAAGGATCAAGTTGAATCTTGTCCTCCCAACTGAATTAATAGATATTGCCTGTTTCTGTTTGGAATACATGTCATTTCATGGAATAAATTATTTAGTTAATATTTTCTTTCTTATAAAACCTGGTACTAATTAGAAATTAATTTTTCTTAAATCTAAACAAGTTAAATATCTAGAGAAAGTCATAATGAAATACTCAAATATGTTTAAATTCATTTTAAAAGATACTTTTGTGTCTTCAAAAAGACTTGGACCATTTAATACAGAACAAACACACTCTGTCTGACAATATGTATTTCTGACTTGAAGGGTTTCTGCATTATTCAATGGAGCCACAATAAAAATATACTAAAGATCAATTCTCCCTTTGAGAAGTCAAGGGAAATAATTATAATTCCTTGCTGGCTTAGTCATTACAGATAAAAAATTTATTAACTAATTAAATCCTCAAAATCCCTGTTTTTAAGTAAGGCCACATTTGAGTCACATAGTGACAATATTATTGCCGCTAAGACAATGGGCCCTACTGGGTCCTTAGAACCTAAGACTCTTATGTTGCAATTCCCAATTCTGACCTTTCATAGTTCTTGACCTACCCCCTACCCCATACCAATCTTCATAATAGTTTCTTCCTATTAAGCCTGCCACCTACACAATGAAGACTCCAAAATCTTATCAGTCTTATCTCTAGCCACTTAATGGGTTTCAGACTGATAAACCATCCTCAACATCTGCCACTGGCTGTCCCATATCCACCTTTAACTCAGTTATGTCCAAAACTGTGTTCAGGAACCTGGAAGTATATTAATTAGAAACAAAGGCTTTGGAATGAAGACCACCTATACTGAAATCCTAGCCTTGTCTCTTTCTTATTAAATGTCTGATCCTGATGAAGTTACTCCTATCTTTTTGTTTCTCTCACCAGTGAAATGAACATACTAATTATAACTATTCTCAAAGGATTATTATGAAAGAAAAGCAGTTCAGAGCAGTATGTGGAATTCAAGATCAATTCCAATCCTGAAGGTTTGAGTAAACATGAGCCTGAGATTTTAGTTATGCCCCACAATCATCAGAGTTGCTGCCCAAAAAGCATGGTTTAGTTTACAGTAAACAAATTGTGATGTTACAAAAGGGATATAGATTTTACAATGTGACCTTAACACTTTCCTCATCCCTGTGTTCTTGAGCTCATGATACAAACAGCAAGGAATAGCCAGTCAGTTCCCTGCATTATTTTAAATGGACCAATGCAAAACTCTTTATAAGTAACTTGGAAGATTCCGTCTTTTTGCCCTTCTCTCTGTTATACAAACCAGCTTTCTCAGCTGCCATCTCAATGAGCACATGTCTAGGGAACCAGATTTTGTTCACCCCAAACCCTGGCTTAAATAAACCACTTTTATTTTTCTTATTATGCCTCAGTCTTTTTTTTTTTTTTAGGTTGACAATGTGCAAATTAAGTAATGTATGTAAAGCATTTAGTATGATGCTTGACAAACAGGAAGCACTTAAAATATCAGCTATTATTTAATATTAATATCATCTTCCATCTCCCCTCAAAAACATCTTTCTCTGGTTTTCCTAATTCTACTGTCTATCCTACCTTCAACTGCCTAAACTAGAAATCTAAAAGATATCTTTGGCTCCTCTTCTTCTTTTTTATTCTCCAAAATAAGTCTGTCTTTCCTAGTTCTGTTAATGTTTCTTAAATCTGTTCCTTGCTCTCTATTCTTAACACCTCTACCTTCATTTAGGCCCTCTTCTTTCTATCAGTGTTGCAGAAAACCAGACACCGAGGAATGGAAAGCAGTACTCGGAGATATTAGAACTGAGGGATTAGAACTGCTTATTACACCAGTGAGCGTGAAAGAGTTAACACTCAAAATCTCCAGCCTCAACTGGGGGTTGGACATGGTCTTTTATGGGGGAACTGGGAAAAGGGAGGTCTCAGGGTAGGGATTGGGCTCAGATCCAGCCCTACATAGCATCAAAGGGAGGAGTTAGAGAAGCTGGAAATCTAATCCATTCAAAGTAGTAATCTATTCAAGGTACTAACCAACCCAAGGTTTTCAGGTTACCCTGTAGCTCCAGGGAGGGGCAGTAAGTTTGCCAGAGGGCAGAAACCTTAGACAGTCCTGAGTTATTAGTCATAGGAATTTAACAGTTTATAATGGAGGCGCTCCTCCAAGATGGAGTACCTCTTCCAAGATGGAGCTGCTCTTCCAAGATGGAGTCTCCTCTGCTTCATTAGGTCATTCGGAAAGTCATACATATTTTTTTCTGTTTTTCTTTGCAAAAATGCAGCATGACTTTCTCAACAACCCAATAGATAATTAACAGATTGTGAACTTCCTTGTTTCCAGTTAGTCCCTCCTTCTAGTTAATATACTGCTGCCCAAACCTTCCTTGACATCCCTTCTCCCCATTCTCAATTAAGAGAGTATTACTTTGCACTTATCTCTGCCTAGAATTTTTTATCCTGTTTCTACCAAATCTAGCACAACACTGTATTTGCTGAATGAGCAAGGAAATTCTGTATGTTTAAGTCAATTTACAATTTATAAAGAACATGTGAACATAAAGTTTATCCAGAAAAGAGACTGCTGTGCTAAATTATGACCAAAGAACAGAAAGAAGAAAAAGATCTGCTTATTGGTTACTTCCTATTGCCTATGCAAATGACCTTCACAAAGGACGTTCTTTCTCATGATAAAAAACTTGCACTAAACCCTTTCAGGGCTGGCCAAACACCATGCTGACACAGAGAAGGAACCATTATCCTAATGCCAA
Source organism: Tupaia belangeri chinensis (assembly GCF_000334495.1). NCBI lineage: Eukaryota > Metazoa > Chordata > Mammalia > Scandentia > Tupaiidae > Tupaia > Tupaia belangeri. Next base: position 2,601,514 of record NW_006159534.1, on the reverse strand, counting down.
TAAACTGCTCCAGAGAGCTTCTGTTAATGGACTTTTGCCTAATCCTATCCCTTCTCCAATCTCCCCAAGACCTTCTTCTGTTACCTTTGACCAATATAAACTCTTTCCAAACAACTTACAAGTATAAAGAAATTTGTTTCCTCAGGGGTGGTAGACATGTTTGTCACTTCTTTCTGACCCTACTGCTGGTCAGATATATTGTAATTATATGCCCCAGGATCTAGTTTTGCAACAGCAATAAATTCCTTTTTCACTTGACAAGCCAAAGACAAAACTTCTGTCAAAAATCACAACTACTATATATATTGTATAAACTTGGTTTTTTTTTTCCACCTAATATTTCATGATGATTTGCTCCTGAAATATTCAAATTGAAATTCTACCTGAAATTCTGAAAACAGTTATCTAGTAATAAAATAGTCAGGAAAATACATGTAAGCTTTTTAGATCTTAGCAAAACTTAAGCATATTACTTAAGATACAAATGACCATGAGAAAATACATCAAAATTAGAGTATAAGGGAAAAAAATTTAATTTATTTTTATTATTTTTTTTGCCAGAGGACATGTACACACAAGACAGACAGAGGGACAGGGAGAAGACAAGTCCCATGGAGAATGGCCACGCAGCACTCTTCTCCATTTCTCAATCCTGCTGGAATTTGGGGCACACAAGCACACACACACAGCATGTTTTCTGAACAGTCAGGTCTGAGACTCAAACCCTGTACTCAGCATGTGAGACGCAAACTCCCTTGGTCACAAGGTCACAGGTTGAGTCATATTTCTGTTATATTTAAATAAACTGACAAGTAATTTTGTTTTTATGAGAGAGAAAAGGAGGAAGGGAGAGTGTGACATTTCTGACAGGGTCTTGCTGTGCTGCGATTCTCTTGCCCTAGCCTCCCAGTTGCAAGGCCCACAGATACGTGACACTGCACCTGGCATGTTGAAATCAGTCTGGTAACCTAACCCCTGCTTCCACACAGCCTCAGCCATCTCTAGGCAGAACCCGTCCACTTGCATTTTTTTGGCTGGGCCAATAATTATGGGGGAACTGGGAAAAGGGAGGTCTCAGGGTAGGGATTGGGCTCAGATCCAGCCCTACATAGCATCAAAGGGAGGAGTTAGAGAAGCTGGAAATCTAATCCATTCAAAGTAGTAATCTATTCAAGGTACTAACCAACCCAAGGTTTTCAGGTTACCCTGTAGCTCCAGGGAGGGGCAGTAAGTTTGCCAGAGGGCAGAAACCTTAGACAGTCCTGAGTTATTAGTCATAGGAATTTAACAGTTTATAATGGAGGCGCTCCTCCAAGATGGAGTACCTCTTCCAAGATGGAGCTGCTCTTCCAAGATGGAGTCTCCTCTGCTTCATTAGGTCATTCGGAAAGTCATACATATTTTTTTCTGTTTTTCTTTGCAAAAATGCAGCATGACTTTCTCAACAACCCAATAGATAATTAACAGATTGTGAACTTCCTTGTTTCCAGTTAGTCCCTCCTTCTAGTTAATATACTGCTGCCCAAACCTTCCTTGACATCCCTTCTCCCCATTCTCAATTAAGAGAGTATTACTTTGCACTTATCTCTGCCTAGAATTTTTTATCCTGTTTCTACCAAATCTAGCACAACACTGTATTTGCTGAATGAGCAAGGAAATTCTGTATGTTTAAGTCAATTTACAATTTATAAAGAACATGTGAACATAAAGTTTATCCAGAAAAGAGACTGCTGTGCTAAATTATGACCAAAGAACAGAAAGAAGAAAAAGATCTGCTTATTGGTTACTTCCTATTGCCTATGCAAATGACCTTCACAAAGGACGTTCTTTCTCATGATAAAAAACTTGCACTAAACCCTTTCAGGGCTGGCCAAACACCATGCTGACACAGAGAAGGAACCATTATCCTAATGCCAATAAACTGCTCCAGAGAGCTTCTGTTAATGGACTTTTGCCTAATCCTATCCCTTCTCCAATCTCCCCAAGACCTTCTTCTGTTACCTTTGACCAATATAAACTCTTTCCAAACAACTTACAAGTATAAAGAAATTTGTTTCCTCAGGGGTGGTAGACATGTTTGTCACTTCTTTCTGACCCTACTGCTGGTCAGATATATTGTAATTATATGCCCCAGGATCTAGTTTTGCAACAGCAATAAATTCCTTTTTCACTTGACAAGCCAAAGACAAAACTTCTGTCAAAAATCACAACTACTATATATATTGTATAAACTTGGTTTTTTTTTTCCACCTAATATTTCATGATGATTTGCTCCTGAAATATTCAAATTGAAATTCTACCTGAAATTCTGAAAACAGTTATCTAGTAATAAAATAGTCAGGAAAATACATGTAAGCTTTTTAGATCTTAGCAAAACTTAAGCATATTACTTAAGATACAAATGACCATGAGAAAATACATCAAAATTAGAGTATAAGGGAAAAAAATTTAATTTATTTTTATTATTTTTTTTGCCAGAGGACATGTACACACAAGACAGACAGAGGGACAGGGAGAAGACAAGTCCCATGGAGAATGGCCACGCAGCACTCTTCTCCATTTCTCAATCCTGCTGGAATTTGGGGCACACAAGCACACACACACAGCATGTTTTCTGAACAGTCAGGTCTGAGACTCAAACCCTGTACTCAGCATGTGAGACGCAAACTCCCTTGGTCACAAGGTCACAGGTTGAGTCATATTTCTGTTATATTTAAATAAACTGACAAGTAATTTTGTTTTTATGAGAGAGAAAAGGAGGAAGGGAGAGTGTGACATTTCTGACAGGGTCTTGCTGTGCTGCGATTCTCTTGCCCTAGCCTCCCAGTTGCAAGGCCCACAGATACGTGACACTGCACCTGGCATGTTGAAATCAGTCTGGTAACCTAACCCCTGCTTCCACACAGCCTCAGCCATCTCTAGGCAGAACCCGTCCACTTGCATTTTTTTGGCTGGGCCAATAAGCAAGTATTTTTAATTGTTTTGGTTTTCTATTATGATAAAAAACAAGAAATAATACAGTGTAACTAGGATAAAAGATGCTTGAAGGGGTTATACTATAGACAGTCCTTCTGTAAAGAAAAGTAATTTACAAACAGTATGTATTCGTTGTCAATTTTTTTAAAAATTGTCTTTTTTTTGAGAGAGATATTTGCCATAAGGCGCATGTACTTGCCAGAGAGACAGAGAGACAGAGATAGAGAAAATGAGAAATCAGTCCCCTAGGAGAGATGGCCACACCACCTCAATTCCTTCTCCTCCATACTCCTCTAGGGATCCTGGGCATACACCTGCACACACACGCACCCAGCGTGAGTTTCAAGTCACTGAGTCCAGGACTCGAACCACAGTTGGCCACATGAGTTCAGCATCTTAACCACCACACCACCTGCTGACCACCCCCCCCCAATTAAGTCTTTTAAGGAGCACACATGTCCTCTGACCAAAAAAATAAAAATAACAAAAATAAATTTATTACAAGTTAACAAATTAATTTTATTAAAATTAACTATTAACCTCTCTCCCCAAAACGGTGTGAAGAGTGGTATTATTTCATTATTTTACATTTTTACAAACCTCTTTTATATCTAGCTGCCATAATAAAAAGCCGGTTTTTCACATCTGTTTTAGCTAGCCTCTGGGAACCACTTTATACATGTAAAAATAAAAAAAAAATAAAGAAAAAGAAAGAAAAAGAAAACAAACAAAAAAGAGGATGAAAAAGGCAAATGAAGTCTTAGTACTAGTATATAAATAATTTTGACCCCACAAGTGCCCTAAAAGAATCTCAAAGACTCCAAGAGGGTCACTGTACAATACTGAGAGTTGCCAGTTTATAAGAAATAGATATAAGCACTAATATTTATTAAGTACTTAATGCCAAACATTATACTAAGTATTATATTTCACATATAGCATCCCATTTAATTCTCACCGTAACATTTCATGTATATTTTTTTCAGCATACTTATTTCATCCATGTGAAAGAGAGAAAGACACTCCCAACAGAGTCCCCATGCAGTGGTCCACCTCCAGTTTCACCGGGTCCCTGGCCCAGATTGCATGTACACATGTGTACTCCTTACGTGCTTCATGAGGTTCTAGAACAAGAGCCGAGGACCTTTCCCATGTGGGTTCAATTTCATTTACTGCCATGCCACTGCTTAGCCTTCACCATGACATTCTGAAGTAGGTACTCTTAGAACTATTTCACAGACAACAGTGCTACTCACAGAGTACTAAACTTGTTCAAGGGCATATAGAAATTAAGTGCTAGAACCAGGATTTTCAGACACTGACATGTCCAAACCTTAAACCTACTCTACAACATTCCCTCACAAATCAAGAGATGTTAGAGAGGGTCAGCCAGTGGTGTGGTGGTTAATGCACTGGATCCCACATTGCCCTATGCACTTTTGAGTCCAGGGCCTGGATGCTTAGAAAACACACTGGGCACAATGGAGGAAGAGGGACTTAAGAGTGCCTATTGCCCCTTGGGGGTGCTTTCTTATTTTCTCTTTCTCTCCCTCCCTGGTAAGCACACACACTCTATAGCAAATTGGGGGAAAAATGCGAGGGAAAATTTAGATTCACATACAACAAAAGTGTTGAAATGAGGTCCAATGAGACCTTTAGTGAATTTATTCTTATTCAATAAAATCATTTAAGCAGCTGTTATGTGTAATTTTTTGCAAAGATGTTTCTCCTTCAGGAAGCTTATAATTTAGCTGAGAGACCAAAGTCAAAACAGTAAAGAGAAAAATTCGGTATAACAACATGAGAAAGGTTTGGAAGTTATACAAGATTAATAGATACAGGTGAGGTTTTTTTATTTGGACCAGGGTGATAGGATGATAGAGTTCACAAACTATTCTCGAACTTTTTTTCAAATTCGCTATAAGGTATGTGTGCTCCTTGGGGAGAGAAAGAAGAAAGAGGGAAATAGAGAAAGCACCCTCAGAGGGGATGGATAGTCACACCACAAACCCTTTTCCTCCATTCTACTCTCAGGATTTGAATATGCATGTGTGTGCAGGTGCACACATATGCACACACACGCGCACACACACACACACACACACACACACCTGGTGTGTTTTATTTTTTAAGAATTATTCTATTTAACTTTATTTATCCATTTATTTATTTTAATTTACCAGAGAGGGATAGAGTGAGAAAGTGAAAAAGCAAGCTGCTAAGTCCAAGACTTGAACCACGGTCAGCCATGTGAAAATCTAGCGCCCTCAACCACCACGCCACTTGCTGGCTCCATACCTGGTGTGTTTTCAAACCACTATCTCTGCCTTGAACAGCACAGTTGGTCATATGGGACCCAGCTATCTTAATCACCAGGAAACTGGCTGGCCCCTGGTTCACAAACTTTTGAATCTTTAAAAATAACATTTAAAATGCACATTCTAGGCCCAGCCTAGGCCCATGCTGCTAAGACTGTGCTACAGGTTGGGACCTTATGGGAGACTCAGGTTTAATCATAAATACAACGCATGCTGGCATGTGCCTGCAGTCCCAATGATTAGGGATGCTAAGGAAGAAGGAACACAAGCTCTAGGCTGGTCTGGGCAACCTGACAAGAGCTTGACTGAAAGAGCCAAGCATGGTAGCATGCATCTACGGTCCCAACTACTCAGGAGCCACATTCCTGGCTATAACCACTGATATAATAAATCTTAAGCGTGGTTAAGATGTTAACAAGTGTGGTTATGACTTTAAATAAGAATTTTCAAATATTTCACAACCTTTTGAGAAATATAGTTAGTAAAGACTCATCCAAAGGATCTCTAATACACACGGTCCTTTTTGGGGACCCTCGCCCAGCACCATTTGTAGACTTTGTTATATTTTATAATAGTGAATAAAGTTAAGATCTGAAATGGTCAATCCTTGCTTGACCGTGGAGATTTATTCTATCTTATCTGAAATGAGAGTTTAGAGGTCCAGATAGTGTGGTATAGAAGTAAAACACAATGTTCTCTGAGGCTCACCCATGTGGATATCGGATCCCATCCAGAGATCTCTATAAATAATGCAGGCATGGGGAACCAGCAGTTAGTGTAATGGCTATGTCGCTGGACTCCCACGTAGTTGACCGCGGTTCGCGTCCCGGACTCGGTGGCTTAAAACTCATTCCGGGCGCATGTGCGTACGTGCCCAAGATCCTGAAAGGAGAATGGAGGAGAAGGGATTGCGGCGTGACCATCCCCCCTGGGGGGGTGATTTCTTGCTTTCTGTCTCTATGTCTCTTGTCTGTCTGGCGAGCGCACGCGCCCTATAGCGAAAAATCTCTCCAAAAAATAAAAAATAAAAAAATAATGCAGGCATGCATATACCCACGATTCAAGGCTGGGTGAGGTTAGTAGTGGATCTCGTTAACAAGACTTTATTGGGGTGCTACCTCTCTCTCTCCTGCTTACAGGAGAAAATAAATGGATAAATCATTTAAAAATAAAAATCTTTTAAAATATTTCAGTTATCAATGGCATATGCATCTTATAATGCTTGTTTTCTGAAAAGCTAATATTAAATTTCTTTTTTAAATTTTTTTATTTTTTTATTTTTTGAGAGGTTTTCGCTATAGGGCGCGTGCGCGTGCCAGACAGAGAGAGACATAGAGACAGAAAGCGAGAAATCACCCCCCAGGGGGGATGGTCACACCACAATCCCTTCTCCTCTCGGGATCTTGGGCATGCACGCACATGCGCCCAGCGTGAGTTTTAAGCCACCGGGTCCAGTTCACGAACCACGGTCAACTACGTGGGAATCCAGGCACATAGCCATTACCCTAGGTGCTAGTTCCCATTAAATTGATGATAAGTGAAGGGAAAAAATTGGGGGGAGGGGAAGACTTTTGCTATAGGGTGTGTGCTCTTGCAGGAGATGGAGAGAGAGAAAGTGAGAAATCACCCCCACCCAGGGAGGATGGCCACACTACAATCCCTTCTCCATTTTCTTCTCGGGATTCTGGTCATGCATGCACATGCCCAGTGTTGAGTTTCAGGCTGCCAGGTCAGGGACGTGAATTGCGGTTGGCCATGTGGGAGTCCAGTGCCTTAACCACTATGCCATCTGTTGGTCTCCTAAGTGAGAAAATATTAAAGCAGATGTCTCTCTAGACACTAACTAACTAAAAGCACAGTTCTTAGGACTTTTGTCTATCAACAAATGTTTATTAATTTTAACTAATATTTCTCTACTCATTGTGGTGTTTTAACCAGTATTGGCATGTAAAAAATAAGCCATATATATTTAAGTTCCTTAAAGCGAGTATGTGGTGTAATCATCAATTTCTTACTCAAAGTTTTGCCACTCTTAGTTCCTCATATGTGCATTTACCCTTCCAGGTAGGCTGAATTATGGTTTTTAGAACTTCCAAGGGCTTTTCCCATTGTGTACCAGTTCTTCCATTTAAAAATATATTAAAATGGGAGGCCAGGAGGTGGCGTAGTGGTTAAAGTGCTGAACTCCCACGTGGCTGACCATGGTTTGAGTCTTAGACCTGGCTGCTTGAAAAAAATCATACTGGTGGTGTGTGTGTGAGTGTCCAAATAACAAGAGAATGGAGAAGGGATTGTAGTGTGGCCATTCCCCGCCCCCAGGGAGTGATTTCTCACTTTCCCTCTCACTGACTATCTCTGTATCCAGAGAGTGTATGCACCCTATGGCAGAAACAATAAATCAATTAAAATGGGCTGACCCACAATCTATGAAGGGAGTTGAATCCTACATGGCTGACTATGGTTTAAATCTTGGGCCTGGGGGCTTATAAAAATGCCAGTTCCATGTGGGTGCATACCTCAGATTCCAAGAGGATGGAGAAATGGAGAAGAAAGGATTACAATGTGACCATTCTCCATTAGGGGGGTGCTTTCTCCCTCCCTCTCTCTCTGATGAGTACATGTGCCCTCTGGAAACTTTAAAATAAGTAAATAGGGACCAGCAGATGGCATAAAGGCCATGTCACTGGACTCCCATGTAGTCAACCAGGGTTTGAATTCCAGACCCAGAGGCTTAAAGTCATGCCAGGTGCATATACATGCGTGCCAAAAATCCTGAAGTGAGAATGGAGGAGAAGGGATTATGGTGTGGTCATACCCACAGCAGGGGGAATGGGTATCACTTTCTGTCTCTCTGGTGAACACACATGCCCTATGGCAAAACATCTCTGTAAGTAAGCAAGTAAATAATTAAATAAAATACAGGCTAGGCTGTATGTTAAATATTACAAGTATCATTATAAAATTAATATAATTTAAGCTGGATTCATTATTACAAATTCATTACATTACTCTTATTTTTTCTGATTCTAAAATAAACAAAAATTGAAACATTTTTGAGGGCTCCTCAAAATATTGTGGCCTCGAAGCACTACTTACAATGCCAAATAGATTATAAGTTGGCCCTGTTTCAAGGCTATGCACCAATGTCATCTCCTCTAGATATCTGCTCTTCTCCCCAAACTTGCCTCAAGACAAGAATGTCACATTCTTACTCTCATTGCACTTGGTTCACTTTTCCTTTATATTAGGTCATTGGGAAAGTCATGACATATATTTCTATGTCTTTCTATGGAAAAATGTGTCATGACTTTCCCGACAACCCAGTAACATTTATCTTTATCTCACTGAATTAGACACTTCAGAGTCTTCTCCCCTACAAGGGCCATTGCTTACTCATTCTTTGGAATTTGGCAAGTGAGTCTGGATTTTTGTTAAACTAAGCATTTACATATTCGAGAGAGAATCCACTCATCTTCTCTCCATCTCTTTAGAAAGAAGGGTAAAATAGGAAATGTAAGAATGGAAAGGACTGATGAGTACTAATAGTCACACAAAATATCCAGACACAAAGGGGTTTTAGACTATGTGATGCGAGATTATGATTGGGATGATCCTACATGAACTATTAATACAGTAAAATAAAGAACATAATGAAGAACAAAAAAAAAAAGAGGATAGTTTGTATGAACAGGGCTTGACTGGTACAAGACAGATAGAAGTTCCAGAAGGAAATGAAAATAGGTTCGGGGAAGATAAAAAGAGAAGATTTTACTGTCAATATTTTCTGAACATCATCCATCTCTAACCAGAAGACAACAGGTTTTAAGAAACAGGGACTCTCAAAAACAATAAAATGAAAGCCGTTATTGCTACAAGGAAAAAAGTAATAGAAAGTTCTTTCTGTGGACTTTTAATAGAGAAGACAGCCACCATATGCAGGCTAAAAGAAAGAATTTTGATATGGAAACTTCTTGGAAAATAACCCTAATACTGGAGTATCAGCTGGAGTATCAACTCTAAAGTTACCTACATAATTAATACAAGGGTTTTAAGTCCAGAAAACATGTGCACATGCTAAATTTCAGGTTTTTTTTTTTTAAGCTGTATAGTTTGTTATGCAGTATTGCCAAAAATAACTTTTATAACTTTACTACAGTTTTGGAATTATAAAATATAATATGGAAAGTTTCAATGTTTGAGTGAACCAAGTTCCTATAGGGTTTTACTTCCAAAAAAACTCCTGTCAAACAGAAAGCTGAGAGTGGTGGAGAAAGACATTTATAATTTGTATGTTTTTGAAGAAGATTTTAAAAAACCCATCTTTAAAATTTTCTAGTAAGAAAGCTAGCTGGTCTATCAGTAACCCCCAAATTCTGAAAAATCCCTAATATAAAAAGGACACCTGCTAAGTTAAAATATTAAGATGTACTCCATGCATTCACATAATGCTTTTGTTCTTATAACTACAAAAAGTGATAATAAAGTGCATTCACATTAAAGGCCTTGGGAGACACTTGTTAATTCTACTGACCTATGTAAACACACCACCTGTCCAAAACATACTGATCTATAAATAATCACAGCTCTTCCTAGCCCCAAAATGGAAACTTCATTTCAGGAGGAAAGCAGAGCAAGAAAGACAACTGTGTCAAGCTGAAAAATAGTCTGAACTCTATTTTAGGAACAGTGTTCTGGTGATCAATCATTTAGCCTTCTTAGGCAAAAAATTTCAAAAGAACAGTCAAATCCCAGGTTATTAACTGTAAATTAATAATATATATCAGATCGCTTTATGGCGATCTGATTTTTCAACTAATTTCATTTCATTTAGTCCTTTCTTAAAAGTTGTAAATAAAATCAAAACATATAACTAAATTAATAAATTACAAAGCTATAAACATATATATTTTAAATACTTCTAGTTTAAGATTTAACTCTGTGCTGAGCTATTTTTCAAGTTTATTTTTATTCATGAAAGAGTGCACATGAGTTAAGTGCGAATACAAGTGAGGGGCAATCCCCTTCCCCCAGCCCTCCAGCTGCCAGCATCCTGGGCATCCTGGGCATCCTGGGCATGCACACCCAGTGGGGTCAAGTCCATCAGGCAGTGGAGCTGGACTTGCCCTTGGCCCTGTGGCTTCCAACACTGCACTTCAGTAAACTGTCGGCTGCGACAATTAGGAGCCCACTCCAGACACACTGTATTTAACTACTGCATAATTAGAGCCTGCACTAATTTTTAAATTTCTTTTCTTTTTCCTTTCTTTTCTTAATAGTCAGTGGGCAAGTACACTATCCAGAGAGAGAGAAAGAGAGCGGGAGGGAGAGAAGAAGAAAGCACCACTCAATGGGGCCTGGTCACACCACAATCCCTTCACTTCTCCATCTGGTCAGGACTATGGGCACAAAGCCACTTGGGCCAGGATAAAAACCATGGTGGGCACTGCAGGAAGGCTCCAACTGCCATACCCACTGTGGTATGAGGCCAGTTCCTAAATTTTTAAAAAATACTTAACGTATATAACAAAATATGAACCCTAATTCTGTGTCTTAGAAAGATATATTATACATATATCCAGACATTTCAGGCTATGACCTACATAACTAGGGACAAAATGACAGTTACAGTCCTTCCTCAAATCCAAAACGGGCACAATTTATCTCCTAGTCTCTATCATAAACCTACTTAGATACCATCCAAAATGGCATTTCATACAAAACAGAAACTACCTGAGTCTACTCTCAGTCTGTCAAACCAACACTCTCAGACATGTTGGTAAATGCCAACAAATGGTACGAAAAAATGGGGGTGGGGGAAGGGATAAATTTTTCTGAAACACTGAAATCTTAAAACCTAGACTCTTCCACTATCAGAACAGAATGGAAGAATTTGTTTCTAAATTCCAATGATATCTAACCACAACATGCTCCGATATTACCAACTGATCAATAATAGTACCTTTTAAATATTCTGATATGGAGGGTATAACTGAAAAATAAGGGCATAACTCTTGAACTTAATAGTATACACAGAGTTTTATTTTCTGGTTGGTACAACAAAGGGTGATAACATTTAAAGTCCATGGTTTTCAGATGAAAGCATCAGCATCAGAAGCTTCCTGAAAAGTTTGCTAAAGCACAGATAGCCAGGTTCCACTCCCACGGCTTCTGATTCAATAGGTGAGGGAGGGGTTCTAAAAATTTACATTTTTAACTACCCACCTAAGTAATAGTGATGTTAGTCCAAGGACCACACTTTGAGAATCATTGATTTTATTATATGTAAAATGAGAGCCAGCAAATGGCCTGGAGGTTGGGGCAGCTGGATCTCAAATGGCCAACTGTGTGGTTCAAGTCCCAGACCCAGCAGCTAGCAAAACATGCCAAGCAGATGTGCATGTATGCCCAAAATCCCAAGAAGAGAATGGAGGAAAAGGAATCTGCAGTATGGCCATCTGCCTTGGGGATAAGTTTTCATTTTCTCTCTCTCTCTCTCTCTCTCTCTCCCCCCCCCCATCTCTGCCTCTGGTGAGCACACACAACCTACAGCAAACTAAATAATAAAAATAAGTTAAATTATATTGGGTGGTCGGGAAAGTCATGATGTATTTTCCTATGCAAAAATATGTCATGAATTTCCTGAGAGCCTAATAATATTCATTTTCAAGTCATAAAAAGCCAAACCTCAGACTGCCCTAACATTTCAATTTGTGTGTGTTACTTTATGCCAACAGTGTTCAAATTTCTCTTGGACAGTAAGATAGTTACCAAGTCTTTTATGTTATATATCTACCATAAAAGAAAAGCTTCTGAAAAAGTTAAGGCACTATCATATCACCAATGACTTAAAGACAATGGAACTTGAAAGTCTCCAGATATTCTTTGTTTTGATTTGTTTTGTTTTTGCCATAGAGCACATGTGCTCACCAGAGAGAGAAAGAGAGAGGAAAAGAGAGAAATCACCCCCCCTGGGGGAGATGGCAATCTCTTCTCCACTCTCCCCTAGGATTTTGGACACACACGTGCCAAACTGAACTTCAAGCCACCAGGTCCACAACTCGAACCACAGACAGCCATGTGAGGGCCCAGTGCCTTAACCACCATATAACCTGATGGCCCCAGTCTCTAGATATTCTCTCCTATGTCAATGTATTATTACATTTGTCACTCTCCATTCATCTGGTTTATTCTCCCAGACACTCTGCTTTGCTTTAGTTTAGATAATTATGTTTGTTTCCCCTTATTAATTCATGAAGTCAAGAGCCCTAGTACCACTAGGGGATTAGGGGTACTTTCTCTCTCTCTCAATCCATCTTGTGTGTGTATACATACACGTCCTCTGACATTAAAAAAAAATAAATGAACTGGGTATTAAACCACTTCTCCCCTGGCTACATTCAATTTATTATAATTATTTTTAATATGTAAACATACAGAGTTTGAATTACATTATTTTGCACATTTCAAAAAAATGTTATATTTTTGGGAACCAGCAGTAAGTGTAATGGCTATGTCGCTGGACTCCCACGTAGTTGACCACGGTTCACGTCCTGGTCCCGGTGGCTTAAAACTCACACCGGGCGCGTGTGCGTGCATGCCCAAGATCCCGAGAGGAGAATGGAGGAGAAGGGACTGCGGTGTGACCATCCCCCCTAGGGGGTGATTTCTCGCTTTCTGTCTCTATGTCTCTCTCTGTCTGTCGAGCGCACGCACCCTATAGCGAAAAAACCTCTCCAAAAAAAAAGTTGTATTTTTCAGTTCATCAGTGTGTATTTTTTTGCTTCAAAAAAGCTGTGAAATCCTTTGATCTCTTTCAATTCCTTTGTTTAAAGAAAACTATTGATATATTAAATACAAGAAGGTATACGGTAAGTGCTTACTGAATACTTCAGCTCCTACAAATAAGCAAGTTATAAGTGTGGTAGAGAGTACTAGTACTCACTAATATGACTGTTGTCTTGTCTTCTGCCTGAGCGCACAAATGAACCATATTTTTCAGCTCCTTGGCAATTAGGTATGGCCATGTGACACTTTTCTAGGCAACATAATGTGGACAGAAGTGATATATTCCACTTCTAGGTCAAGGAAACTAAAATCTGCCATACTATAACCTCCATTTATTTCCTACTCCTGTGATGAGGTTGGAGGTCTTAAGAGGTAAATATGGTAGACATACACAATGGAAAAGCCTAGATCCTTAAAACACTATTTGTAAGAAACAATGTCTAGCTGAATGTCCTGGTCAGATCTTTGTATTGGTGAGACTTATACCTATAATAAATAAACCTTCATTATGTTAGCCACTGAAATTTGGGATGATCTTTTACAAAAACTAGTGCTACTTACATAAATACAACAAATAAAAGTTAGGAAAAATAAAGGAAGCTCTCCTTATAAATTTCTAGAGATTTAACTCAGCTGCTCAATGTCACAGGGACAAACATATATGACATAGGTAGGTAATATACAGTACAATGAAGGAGATGACATAGTCTGCCACCTAAAATTTATTTGAAATTTATACATTTATTCTTTCCTTCTTTATTTTTTGGAGAAGTTTTTGCCATAGGGCACGTGTGCTCACCAGACAGAAAGAGACAGAGAGACAGAAAGCGAGAAATCACCCCCCCAGGGGGATGCCCATGCCACAATCCCTTCTCCTCCATTCTCCTCTTGGGATCCTGGGCATGTACGCACCCATGCCCGGCGTGAGTTTTAAGCCACCAGGTCCAGGACTCAAACCGCAGCCGACTACATGGGAGTCCAGCGACACAGTCATTACACTAATTACTGGTCCCTGAAAATGGTTTTTTACACAGTATTTATTACTGGAGCATTTATAATGTTTTATTCATATTGAAAACATATATGATATCTGAGCCTCTTGGAGGGTTCTTATTTCTAAGACCTATACACATGAAGTAAAAATTTCAACAATAAAAGTGAGGAAAATAACTAACATTCTAAGCAGAATATTTAAATCCATTTAGTAGGAAAGACGTTTAGCCAGACCTTCTTAGTTATCACATTCTATTGGGTCATCGGAAAGTCATGACATATTTTTCTATGCAAAAATGTGTTATGACTTTACTAACAACCCAACAAATTAACCTGATCCCAAATAATAAAGTGATAGTAAGGGCCAACCCTGTAGTACAGTCAATAAGGGAGCCAGATCCCACATGGTGACTGTGGTTCAAGAAAAAAATGGTGTATATAGCAGAAAAAATGAGCTAGGATCAATTCCAATGACATATCCCAATTCAAACCGTCTAATTTATTTATTTAGACCCAGCCTCTATGGCACAGCTAGTGGAAAACCAGACCATGAAGATAGAAACCATATGCCAAAAACAGTTTGAGTCCCCAGTCCTGTAGGTCTGAAAACACCAGGTGTGCACATCCATGCTCAGAACCTGGCAGGATGGAGAACTGGAGGAAGGGGATCACAGCATGACCAGTCCTATGGAGGGTGCATCCCTCTCATACTCTCTCTTTCTCTCCATATACCATACTATGAATTTAAAAATTTCTTTTAGAGGCTTTTTGCTATAGGGCACGTGTGCTCGCCAGAGAGAGAGAGAGACAGAAAGATAGAAAGTGAGAAATCATCCCCCCCCCCCCAGGGGAGATGGCCACGCCGCAATCCCTTCTCCTCCATTCTCCTCTCGGGATCTTGGGCACGCATGCACACGTGCCCGGCGTGAGTTTTAAGCCACTGGGTCTGGGACACGAACTGCAGTCGACTACATGGGAGTCCAGCAACATAGCCATTACGCTAACTGCTGGTCCCAAAAGAGGAGTCTTCTGACTGCCTATGCATTGTGTCATCAATAGAGAAATGCTGGCTAACCAAAATAACGTCACCTGAACTTAACACTTTGCAGGATGTGACTTCAAAAAATTATTAACCACATTAAATTACATGCTCTTAACTCATGTCTGTTCATACAACTCTGTAAGGAGATAGACAAAGGACACACATATATTCTCTTATACAGAAAAGTTAGAAAGCTTTCTAAAGGTAGATTATTGGTCACAGTTTTTGAGTTCTGAGAGCTAGTCCAGAGATTTCTTTTAGGAAAACAGTCACCACTGGCAGCATATTTCAATGACACAGAATGGATCACAAAACTTAGTGGTATGACATTCAACGTGCTCAACAAATTGAGTATGTCACTTCAGGAAAGAATAACTGTGTCCAAATCAGCAGATAAAGTGGTTGTGTTCAAAGCCAAACTGGAATTATGAAGGTAATGAGTGAACACTGGGATTTCTGACAAGTTTCAAACATTAGCAGAGATTTTCAAAGAGACTGAGCCGGGGCCTTTTTTCTCCCAGCTGGTGCATCATCACCTATCCCAGCTTTCAAAAGAGCTTGAGCATTACTTCACAACCACAAAAGGCCCCCTGAACTAGGAATGAACGGATCTGTGACCATTTTGTGAATAAACCACGTGAATCAACTTTGTCCATGCTAGAAGATCAACCGCTTCACATTGGAAAAGACGGTGTCCTTAAAAGTACGTCTAAGACAACTTAAAATCTTTATCGGTTTTGGATTAAATTCCAGGCAGAATATCCTGAGATTGTCACAAAAGCACTGAAAAGCCTGCTTCCATTTCCAACATTTTCTCTTTGTAAAGCAGGCTAGTCTGCAGTGATCAAAACCAAAACAAAGATTACAGAGTAGAATGAACATAAGCAACACACTTTGTTTGTCATTGTCTCTATTCACCCCCAGACAGGACTGTGCAGTTGCAGGAAAACTTCAGGGCTCCCACTGATACTGCATTATGGTGAGTTGTATAATTATTTCATTATATATTACACTGTAATAATAACAGAAATAAAGTGCACAATAAATACACCACACCTGAATCATACCAAAACCACCTCCTCTCTCCCTACCCCCAGTCAATGGAAAAAATTTTCTTCCTTAGATTGGTTCCCTGTGCCGTAAGGGTGGGAGACTGCATTTATAGACAATTTAAAAAAAAATGAGCAAGAGAGAAATAAGACTAGTTTGGGACCAGCAGTTGGCGTAATGGCTAAGTCACCAGACTCCCATGTAGTCGACCATAGTTCAAGTCCCAGACCCAGTGGCTTAACTCACACCAGGGACGTGTGCATGCATGCCCAAGATCCCAAGAGGAGAATGGAGGAGAAGGGATTGCAGTGTGGCCATCCCCCTGGAGGGTGATTTCTCGCTTTCTCGCTTTCTTTCTGTCTCTCTCTGTCTTTCCAGAAAGCACACATGTCCTATAGCAAAAACCTCTCCGAAAAAAAGAAATAAGACTAGTTTTTGGAAGAATAATGTGGCAGATAGAAAATCCAATTAGAATACTACATCACTGCTTAAACCTGGGATCCTATAGTCATGAAACTATTTAAAAATAACAAACCCCTTACATGCTAATATAAATGTTTTATTAAAAATTACACTTTCAAAATAACAGATATTTAGTGAGAATGGTAGTACATGTTTGTAATCTCTTATGTCTTCTTCATTCAGTGTGTTGCAATATACTATAGCTGAAGATGATGCAGCCTCACACATATGTAGTGGGAAAGAAGGAGTATCTTATCATCGTCGGATAATTGTAGAAATTCTTTTTTGACACCACACTAAAACTCAACAAGCGATAGCTTCTTAAAGAGTTAGTCGTACTATATAAATATCTTTTTTCATGCTGTTGACATAAAAATCCATCAGTCTATCAGGTACTCTCAACAGATCTGTATCTATCCATTCAAAACTTTGTTTGTCCCCCCCCCCTTTTGTTTTTAAGGTTTTTGCCATAGGGCTTGCCAGACAGAGAAGAGAGAGGGAAAGTGAGAAATCATTCCCAGGGGGATGGTCACATCACAATCCCTTGTCCTTCCTTCTCCTCTCAGGATTTTAGGCTCGCACACACATCTCACATGATTTTGAAGTCACCAGGTCCAGAACTTGAACCACTGTCAGTCATGTGGGAGTCCAGCGCCTTAACCACCACACCACCTGCCATTCTACCATTTGTAATTTCGTAATATCATAGTCATTTGAAAAATATTAGTTCACTGAGTTATGCAGATCTTTCAAAAGTTGAAATCCTTCATTACATATTTTTAAAGGACTGTTATGAACTTATGTGTCTCCTCCAAAATTTATATGTTAAAATCCTAACTCCCAATGTGATGGTATCAGTTTGACAGGGGCCACTGAGAGGTAATTTAGGTTATGAAGGTGCAGCCCTCATGAACGAGAGTGGCACTTTACAGAAGAAATTCCAGAGAACTCTCTAGCCTTCTACATCCCTTGAAAATACAACAATAAGGGACCAGCAGTTAGTGTAATGGCTATGTCGTTGGACTCCCATGAAGTCGACCACGGTTCGAGTCCCGGACCCGGTGGCTTAAACTCATGCCGGGCATGTGTGCGTGCGTGCCCAACATCCCGAGAGGAGAATGGAGGAGAAAGGACTGTGGCGTGGCCATCCCCCCTGGAGGGGTGATTTCTCACTTTCTGTCTCTCTGTGTCTCTCTGGCAAGCGCTCACGCCCTATAGCAAAAACCTCTCTAAAAAAAAAAAAAGAAAGAATGAACGAAAGAAAATACAACAATAAGTCATTTCTGTAACCTCAAAGAATCCCCTCACCAGAACCCAATCATGCTGGCATGACACCCTGATGTCAGATTTCCAGGCTCTAACACTGTGAGAAATAAATTTCTCTTGTTTATAAGCTACCAAGTCTATGGTACTTTCCTCTAATAGCCTGAACTAAGACAATGACACTAATACTACCACTGCTCCCAAATGTTAACTACTGGGAAGGTGTCAAGCTTACAGTGGCAGTTAAGCATTTGCCAAAATCCTAATTTTTCACTTAAAGGCATAACTTTTATTACTGGCAACAACATTGTCAGTTTTTCTTAAAGGGACTGACTTATTCTGTTCATTTTTGAGAAAACATCTACCAAACATCCACATGTAAATAACCATAGACTGTTACCTGTTCTGGTGAGTGAAAAATACATATACCTATGTATACGGGATGGGGCCCTGTCATTAAAAATATCTGGTAACTATCTACACACATTAAGAACATAAAGACTTCAAAAAAGTCTTTTGGGGGGTGGGCAGGATTTCCTACAGGACGTGTACACTCACCAGAGAGACAGACAGCAAGTGAGAAATCATCCTCCTGGGGAGATAGCCATGCCGCAATCCCTTCTCCTCCACTTTCCTCTTGACATCTTGGACATGCATACACACACACACCACTGTGAGCTTTAAGCCACCAGGTCCGAGATTCAAATGAGAGCTGACTACATGGGAGTCCAGCAACATAACTATTATGCCATCTGCTGGTACCCCAAAAAAGCATTTTTTAAGATGGAAAATCCAAGCCCACATATTTGGGAAAATATAAAATTATTTTCATGACAGTCTTTCTTTTTTTTTTTTTGGAGAGGTTTTTGCTATAGGGCATGTACGCTCACCAGAGAGACAGAAAGCGAGAAGTCACCCCCCCCCCCCCAGGGGAGAAGGCCACGCTGCAATCCCTTCTCCTCCATTCTCCTCTCGGGATCTTGGGCACACACATACACGCGCCCAGCATGAGTTTTAAGCCACCAGGTCCTGGACTCAAACTGTGGTAGACTACATGGGAGTCCAGCAACATAGCCATTATGCAAACTGCTGGTCCCACAAGACAGTCTTTTTAACATTCCAAATTTATATTGTAGTCACTATTAAGCCAGTTCTCCTTTAGAAGTGGGAGATTGGGAAGCTGAATGAATGGTGGTGATTTCAACAATGAGGACATTAGCCAATTAGATTCTAAGAATGGGGCAGTCTGAATGGAGGCACCTTTCACACCCCACTCTTAACTCCAAACTATCTGACTTTTCTGAAATAACTGCTGTCACCCATGAGAAATTGAGTATATGAGGGCTTGAGCTCTGTTGAAGTCATTGTAGAGATAATTAATGTGTGGCCTTCTGCCCTTTGGGCCCCATAAGCATTTGTAAATGATCATTGGAAGTAGAAGGGAGGGAGAAAAAAAAAAAAAAAAAAGAAAACTAGGCCACTATGGGAGACTGAAGCATTCGATATCCCCAAAATCAAAAATAAACATATAAATTGAGTCTCCCTATGGAGGAAAGAGCATACAGAGGAGTCCACTAGTTGTATCAGAAGAAAAGTGACAACTTGCTTATCTTTACCACCACATGGATCTCCCTTCCTTTCAACCACCATAGGATTCCCACCAAGTCATATTATTCAACAGAGTAGATCTAACAGAGTAAATATCAAGCAGAATAATCAGAAACCCAGTGAAATAAAATGGTGGAAGAGAGATGAAAACCTAAAAAATAAAATTAGAGAACTTAAGGAAAACTATGTTAGGAATAAGAAATTCTTTCAATTTTTAAAGATCATGACTTTGCTGGTTAATAACTTAGCAGATGTTCAACATCCAACCCCAAATATATAGACTGGAAAAAAGAGCACAAGAAATATTTCTAAGAATAGAGAAATATATATATATATGTGTGTGTGTGTGTGTGTGTGTGTGTGTGTGTGTGTGTGTGTATGGCTAGAAAATATGAAAAATAAGAGACTTGGAGTACTGCTCCAGAAGATCTAAAATGCAAATAGCAGCTGTCCAAAGAGAGGCAATAATATTTATTTATTTTAGAAGCTGATATCTATTTCCCATCAACGTTATTGCTGCTTAACCTAAGAGTCTGTGGAAGAATAACTTGAGACTCAGTTGTTGTTTCCACTCATTCAGTGGCCTGTCTTGGGTGGCAGGCTGAGTACTCCAGTCTTCAGTAAGAAGCTGCTAGACAGACACCAAGAGCATCTGTATACCTTCAGACCAGTCTGTACCTCACACTGAGTGACATAGCAGTAAACTCAGAACCTGGTGCTATCCCTTCATCCTGAAATTCTTCCTTGGTCAGTTTTGCCAGCAATGGCTTGCTCTTTTATAATCTCTCAGGATCTCTGTAGAAGTAGAGATCAGGCATGAACTCCCAGGGGTGTTCACAGGAGATGGTGCCCCACATGGGCAGAACCTCCCTGGCCAGTACCTACCCACTGAGTAAGCTTGTTGCATGGGATGGCAATGTCCACACAACAGAGAAGAGAATCTGTTAACCTTGTTGAGGCTGGTAGCCAGCCCAAGGATCACTAACCACCAGAAAATGCAACTCCCAGAAGGCTGCCGGGATCTGGTTAGTAAAGATTCCAGGAGTAAAGCAGCTAGCAATAGGAGTGGCTCCAGTGGCAGCAGTAAACTTCAGCATAGCCCATGGGCCAGTATCCCCAGAGGAAATGACACTGATATCAGCACCAATTTCGATGGCAACAATAGCACAGCACAAGCTGCCAGCAGAGGCTTATCTCGAGTCCTCTTTAGATTTATAATGTAGATATGATCATTTTTCCTTCTGTAGATGTTCTATTCCATTTGGAAGTCAAGGCTGGTGCCACCTAAGAGGGTTCCTGCTATAAGAAATGTGAGGACACCCCCCTTTATTACAGAACATCACAATCTGGACACTGTGAATGTTTCCCTTTAAGTGACAATGTCATCCAGAACAATGTGATATGGACCCCTTCTGGGTAATATGGAAAGGAGTTCAAGCAGTATTTAAACAAATAACATATATAAAGATCTACATTTGTAGATTTAAAAGACAATTTATAGGGAGTGAGTTTCCAAATATAGACACAATCTGGTAAAATTCCTACTGTCAAAGTGCTACAGACTGAATGTCAGTGTCTCTTCAAAATTCCCATGTTGAAATACTAATTCCCAAGGAGACAGTATTAAAAGATGAAGCCTTTGGGAGGTAATTTAGGTCATGAGGATGGGGCCTATGAGAATGGGATCAGTATCCTTTATAAGGGAGCTTGTTTGCCCTTTCTACCACTTTAAGTTCACAGCTAGAAGATGCCATGAATGAATCAGAGAATGGACCCTAAGCAGACACTGAAATCTGCTGGTGACTTTATTTCAGATTTCTCATCCTCCAGAATTATAAGCAATACATTTCTGTTGTTTGTAAGTTGCCACTATAAGGTAACTTACTTTTATTATAGCAGACCAAAGAGACAAAGATGTCAGGTCAGGATTTAATGGACTAAAATATATTATAGAAGTTTCTACAGGTTGGTGCTCAAACCAAAATAAATCTCAGACTCCAATGGAATCTATACTTATTTTGATGGCTGCTAAACTGATGGCTATTGATATTAAGTTCTATTTATGTAGATCCTAATAAACACTAACTTTTGTAATACATGGTATTAAAAGACAAAGCAGACAAAAATGCATGAAGGAAATAACAATTACTAAATACAACTCAACAAATATACAAAGAGATCCTGACATTTTGAAAATAGATTACCATGTGCCCATAGAAGATTATGTAATAAAACACAGATATTTAAATCTACTTCCTGGTGCCAGCCTTGTGGTAGCCTGGTAGTTAATAAGGGAACTAGATCCCACAAGACCAACTACTATTTGAATCTCAGCTTTGGTGGCTTGAAAAACCATACCAGGCAGGTGTGTACGCACACCTCAAATCCCAACAAGATGGTACAATGGAGGAGGAAAAACTACAGTATAACCATGCCCAATTGGCAGGTGCTTCCCTCAACCTCCCCTCGCTTTCTGGTACACAAGTACCTCCTGACAACTAAAAACAAAACGAAAAATAAATAACTCAACACTCAGCCCAATAAAACTGGAAGACAATAACATAAATAGCCAATAACATATTGAATGTTAGAAAAGTCATGACACTTTTTTTACACAGAAAAACAGAAAAAAAATACATCATGATTTTTCTTACAACTCAGTAGATAGATAAAGTGTATATGTGTGCATGTACACAATTGCAGCATGACCACACCCCCACTGGGGGATGTTCTCTCTATTTGACAAGCACACGTATCTCTGAAAACTTTTTTTTAAAGGGAGTATCAGAGGGACAAGCAGATGGCGTAATGGTTACCTTGCTAGACTCCCATGTAGCTGAGTGTGGTTCAAGTCCCGGATCCAGTGACTTAAAACTCAGGCACAAGTACGCAAGTATGTGTACATGCCTACAATCCTAGGAGAATGGAGGAGAAGGGATTGCAGTACGGCCATCTCCCAGGGGGTGATTTCTCACTTATTGTCTCTCTCCTTCTCTCCAGGGAGCGCACACACTCTATAGCAAATTAAGACAAAGCCTTTTGGAGATAATTTAGGTCATGAGGGTGGGGCCTGTGTGAATGGGATCAGTATCCTTTATAAAGGAGATTCTTTGCCCTATCTGCTACATTAAGGACACAGCTAGAAGATGCCGAATGAACCAGAGAATGGGCACTAACCAGACACTGAAATCTGATGGTAACTTTATTTCCGATTTCCCATCCTCTTAAAAAAAGGGGGGGGAGGTGTTTGACTATCAGAATGGACAAATATGAAATAAATAGTAAATTTTTTTTTAATTCCTGTAATACTTCACAGAATTTAAAACATAGACAGGCGAAATGTATAATGACAATATATAAAAAGCAGAGGGTAATAAATGAAGTTAAAATTTCTAAATCCTATTGGGAGTGATTAAAAAAAGATTTAGTAATTCAAGAATATATTTTATAATCTCCAGTGTTAAAAAATGTAATTATCAACTTCTAGAAAAATGCAAATATTAAAGATGTGCCAACATAAAATCATAAATTACATAATTGGTAAACAATTTAGAATTAATTATGATCCATAAAGCATAATTTCATGAAATCCAAACAGATGACTGGTAATGTGAATTTGCAAAAATTAACAGAATTTGACAAGGTCCTATCCTGTACTGTTAGTCCAGTATCTTTTATACTGAAAGATTTCAGATGTAAAACTAAAGAAGCTACTCTAAATACAACACAGATATGCTTAGACTGACAGTCTTAAAGGAAAAGAACATAAATTGGCAGTTACCTGAAGAAAAACAGTCTAGTACCATCATCAAGAGGAAGGAGTCGGACAGGGTAGTATATGCCTATAATACCAGTTAATCGAGAGGCTGAGGCAGGATGATCTTAAGTTCAAGGCTAGACTGAGCAACAGCATGATATATGCATGCTTTGAAAAAAACATACTGGGGTTCAGCTAAGTCATGGGTGGTTAAGGTACTGGACTCCCACATGGCTGACCACGGTTGAGTCCCAGACCTGGCAGCTTGAAAATCATGCCAGGCATGTGTGCGTGTATGCCCAAAATCCCAAGAGGAGAATGGAGGAGAAGGGACTGTGGCATAGCCATCCCCTCGGGGGTGTTTCTCAGTTTCCCTCTCTCTGTCTCCAGAGGGCGCACATACCCTATGGCAAAAACGGTATTAAAAAAAAAGATCATACTGTACCCCACAAATATGTGCAATTATCTGTAAAACAGAAATCACAATTTAAATAATAAAAGTTAAAAAAAGAAAAAGAAGAAAGAAGGAAGGAAGAAAGAAAAAGAAAGTAAAGAAGGAAGGAAAGAAAGGAAGGAAAAAGAGAGAGAAAGATAGATAGTGGTAAGATGTATTTATCACACATTCACACAGGCATTGGGACATCCCTAAATTTTAGCTCTGGTTATAGAGCTGAATAAGGAGGTCTATAGCTATTGGTGTGTATACAAGAAAATGTATTGGGAAAAATGGCTGTAAATAATTAGGCATACAGGGTAATAAATCATATACACTGTCCCAAAAAGATGTACTTTAAGAACCAAGAGTGATTAGAGTCATAAACTTATTAAAATTCTATTCAAAGTCAACAGGAAAACTTTAAGATGGTATGCTTAGGGAACTATATTCAGAAATTAATCTGATTTGTGACTATAGTGTCCCCCACACAAAGAATTTGTGCTTTTATCCAGTCACCCATTGTAATCATAGTATACCTCAGTTTTGTTGGGGACAGTTTTATAACATTATCTGAATCACATTACAATCTGTCACCCTAATTTCTTCATGGTGACCACTGGTCAAAAGAAATGCCTAATACTTCCCTTTCCTAACACTTATGCCCAAACAGCTTAATAAATGTTTTTGTTCTATTGGGTACTGCATAACCTCTGACAATCTGAAATCACACTGGCCATCACATTCTCATTCTCTTATATCACAGAATTACAGAGTACTCATGTTTCATCTCAGAAACCACTAAAAATACATCTTCACAAATATGTAATAGAATGTAGTCAGATCTGTCAAAATTGTAAACTGTCTTATACTAGTGATTTCAGTAATTTCCAGCAGAGGCCAACTAATGCTACATGGCCCTCAAAAATGTTAAATACTCGCTTATTGGTAGTCCTGTGGCACCCGGGGCATCTCTGTGCACAGGTTGGATTGGCACCTCAAGTATTATAGCTTGCAGCAATGAACCTATTCTGGGAAAGAATGAGTAAAAAGCAAGTGGCGAGACTGAACAAGTAACATAATGAGCAAGGGAAAGGGAGTAAGGGACAGGAAGAATGAGAGCAAAGAAAGGACAGGGTATAGAGATTTTAAAAGAACACAGCAGAGAAAACAATAAAGGGGGGAGGGGAAACAGGAAGAAACAAACACAGATGGTGACAGAGAAACAGAAAGGCAAACAAGAAGGGTTAAAATGACAAATAGAGAGGAAAACAGAGCAGATAGGAAGAGAGACAGAAAGACCAAAAAGACAAGGATGGGGAGAAACAGACTGATCTACACTCAAAGAGCAGGAGATACTGAGATACTGATTTGAGAGATGATTGAAGGGGTTGGCAGCCGGGAGTGGGGTGGGGTGCAGGGGGTAGTGATGATGAAAACAGACTGAAGCAGATGGACAAATGGGGAGACAACAGAGAGAATCTGACAAAGATGAGACAGAATTTTGAAAGACAGAGATAAAGGGGGAAATCACCCCCCAGGAGGGATGGCTTGGCTTCGGATGGGCGAAATCATCCTTATTTAGAATATTCCTATTTTAATAGGTGCCTTGTCTTTGATGATTCTTTAGATTTGATTCGAACTATCCGGGACCCTGAAAAGCCCAATACTTTAGAAGAACTGGACGTGGTAACGGAGAGTTGCGTGGAGGTTCAGGAGATAAATGAAGATGACTATTTGGAGTCAGAATCAAGAACAATCTGTCAGGGAAAGGCAAGGACAAATGCAGGTATCAAAAAAGGGAAGGGGCAGGTTAAAGAGAGAAAGAAAGAATGAGGGAAGGGGAAAGGAAAGGAAACAGGAAGAAAGGAAGGAGCTCAGGGAGTGGGGGTAGAGAAAGAGTAATGAAAAAGATGCGTCCCCCATACCACCTCTACCCTAGGGAACGGGGATTGTATTCATTAATTTATTACTTAAGGCACGATCCCCACAGGCTACTAGTGCATGAAAAAGAACTGAGAATCATTACAACCATTATTAATGACACAGAGCTCTGTACACCAGGGGGTTTTCTGGCCAGAAGGGAGACTCTCTCTGCATGTTATTAGCAAATATAATCTACTCTCTCTTACTTCAGATACTAATATTCACATACAGAGAATTTCAAAGAGCTTGTGAGCTTCCAAAGGTCTTTGCTCTCCATATCAGTTGTAATGTGTCAATAATTTGGTTTTTTTTTTCTAGAAAGATTTTAACCACATAAAATAATATTGAGTTAATGTAAAAAGAGGAAAACATTAAATCCCAATGTATTATGTTTTCAGGACATATCAGCTGTGTATTCCCTTTCTATGGGCTAGAAGACTAGCATTAGTTTTTCAGTTCTTGGTTGTGTGTGTGTGTGTGTGTGTGTGTGTGTGTGTGTGTGTGTTAATTAAAATTTCAAAGCTAATAAGGCAGAAAGTAGAGAAAAAAAACATACAAAGCCCTAATGTGTCCAAAGCCCAGCTTCAACAATCATGACATTTTAGCTGTGAAAAATAAAATTCTAAATATACCCACAACTTTTTTCTTTATTGTTTGGTACTTTTAAATGCATCTTTATGTAAACATATTGGATTGTTATTTATTTAGTCATTTATTTATTTATTTATTCATTTATTTATTTAAGTTTTTTTTTTTGTCTGTCTCTGTCTGTTGTTTTGCCATAGGATACGTGCACTCACCAGAGAGAGACAGACAGAGACAAAGGGGGAAAGTAAGAAATCATTTACCAGGGGATGGCCATACTGCAATCCCTTTTTCTCCATTCTCCTCCCAAAATCTTGGGCGCGCGCACACACACACACACACACACACACACACACGCACGCACGTTTTGTGTGGGTTTCAAGCCACCGAGTCCAGAACTCAAACCGTGGTCATGTGGGACTCCAGCACTTTACCACCACATCAAATACTGGGTCCTATTTATCTATTTTAAGTTTTTGCTGTAGGGCATGTGTGCTTACTGGAAAGAGAGAGAAAAACTGAGTGAGAAATCACCCCCAGGAGAGGTGACCATGCCATAGTCCCTTCTCCTTTAGAGATTTTGGGCACGCATACACACAGGCACGCATACACACACACCTGGCATGATTTTCAAGCCATCAAATCCAGGACTCCAACAGCAGTTGGCCATGTGGAAGTCCAATGCCTTAACCACCACACCACCTGCTGGCCCCAACATATTTGACTTTAAGTAAATTACTTTTCAGCTAATCATTATGAAATGATCACACATCTAACTAATGTTTCCAGAATTAGAACCTCTGTTCTCAGATTAGATGTATTACATCATTACATCTACCCATTTTCTTGGTACTTATATATCCCAAGTTTTCTAGTGCTTTACAAATGGAGATCATTCGAAATCTGTTCCAAAAAACAAAGTAATACCATCAAATGGTCAGAATTATGTTATAAAATTAAGTGGAAAATACATTATAGTTTATCAAATCCAGTGACTCAAAACTCTGTAGCACATTATGACCATGCCAGAGTCCTAAGACTCTGGTTTAATCTCTTTAGGGTACATGTGATCTGAACATTGAAGGGTTTTGTTTTAAGTGTTACCCACGTGGGTCTAGAGCAATCATGGTTAAGAATCACTGATATAAAATTCGTGAAGCGTTCCATATTTTTCTGATTTTATCACGAGGAGCTCAATGCTCCCATTTGAAGAAACAAAGAAGAGCTCAAAGTGCGGCCCTTGAGAGTGGGCGACACAGAGAAGCCGGAGCCTGAATGGTCCCCTCCTAAACGCAAGCGCCCTGCTAATGAGAAGGCCACTAATGACTATCACTATGAGAAGTTCAGGAAGAAGAACAGGTGATACTGAGTCTGAGCAGAGCAGAGCGAGATGTGAAGATACCTCCCTCGCTGCCCCATGAGAGAGACTTCCCAGACTGGCACCTGCTCATCAGCCTGCACTCAGTTAAAGACCAGACTCAGCCCTGTTGCTTACCCACTGCTTTTCCAAGCACTAAATTTGTAACTTTTTGAAACAAAGCAATGTGTAGTTTTCCAATTTAAGGGCAGACTCTCTTATGAGTTATTAAATCTTGTTTGTAAATATGTGGGCTTCTCTTAGTGTTTGTTCCAGGTCAGGAGGAACAGCTGTGCGTTTAGGGTAGTGGTACCCTGGGATTGTGCTCTTGTTATATATGTGAGCACATACGTAGAAAGAGGGTCAGAAATTCCTCCTCGCTTAGAGTGAGTCCAGCTGACAGCAGAAAATTCTAGGAGTACCAGATGTGGTGGCGAGCTAAGGAAGCTGAGGCAGGAGGATCACAAGTTCAAGGCTGGCCTGGACAATGTAGTGAGACTTTCTCTAAAAAAAGGAAATTGGGATGGGATTAACAGAAAAAGGTATTTTCTGACCTTGTCAAAATTACCTGTTTCTTTTCATTAAGGAAAAAAAATTAGATTTCCTATTGCTTTTAGAGTTTATTAAATATAAAGGGAATCTCCCCCCCCAAAAAAAGAATCATTGATATAGCCTAACCACCATGGCACAGCAGTAACACAGTGTCAACACACTGTCCTACAAGACTGGAGACCACGCACTCAGATCACAGGGTTGGCTTGAAATCACACAGGATGCACACACATGGGTACCCAGAATCCTGTGGAGCTGAAGGATGGGAAAGGGAATGCCAGCATGACTCTCTCTCTCCCCTCCTCACCCCTCATATATATACACACACACTCTCTCTCTTATTCTTATTTATACACACACACACAATCACTGGTTTAGTCCATCCATTTTCCTGAAAAATGCAAAAATTATCTTCAATATTCCTGTGTACCTTAGCTACCTGATATACAATTCTAAACTCACTATACCTCCATTGATGTAATTTGGGGGCAATTTTAACACTGTGAAAGTCCTAACAAACAAAATTTGCTATTCCCTGCCCAATGATCCAAATTCTATCCTATGTGGTCATATAAGACAGATAATTCTAATTCTTGTACACTCTCAGAGCTATGTAGTATCCCCTAAGTACTTGATACTAAACTTTTAAGAATTATTTAATTTAATTTTAATTATTATTATTATTCAACTTATGATAGGGCACATGTGCTCACCAGAGAAAGAGAGACAGACAGTGAAAGTGAGGAAGCAAACTGCCAGGTCTAGGACAGGAACCATGGCTGGCCATGTGGGAATCCAGCACCCCAACCACCATGCCACTTACTTTTATAATTTTCAAACACAGTCCCATATGCTGGTGGCTCATTTCTAGAAAAGTTCAATAACGTTTAAAAACATCAGGACCAGCAGATGGCGTAATGGTTACATTGCTGGACTCTTACATAGCCAACTAAGGCTACCATACCAAAGGGACAACTAAATCCCTGGATATTTTAAACTATAATGCTGCTACCATTCTTCCATCCTACAGATTGTTTTAACTTCTCACCTACTCTGTGTTATTAAATTTTCATTAGTAGTCAGTTGGTGATATTCTCCAGGATGGTGGGCTGATCTGTAGTGTTTACCAAACTGCCAATTTCTATAGTAAACAATCTGACCATGGCCAATTTCGAGCTACTAACACTAAACATAGGATTTAAATGAGACACGAACAATCATCACAAGCTTATGTGAGACAACTCCAGCACACAACTGAATTTATCATTCTTGCCAGAAGTTCCCATCACAATCTCTAAAAACTTATTTTGAAATTTTTCCACCCCATCTCAAGATTCTGATGCAGTAGGTATAGACTGGGATCCAAGTATATGCATACTTTTAACAATACTCAGGAGGTTCTGAGGAGCATGCTCAGATAAAATTGCTCTTAGCTGCTACAAATATGTCAGTACTGTAGTTATAAGTTGTTCAATCAGTTATGAATTCACCTAACTATATCATCTTTCATCTCACATTTTTCCCTTCCCCAGAGGAATAGTATAACAAACTTTAAAAACCATCTTAAAATGTTATGCCTACAATATCTCCTATTCAATCAGAACTCCAAAAGAAACTCAGCTGAGTTTAACATGACTTGTTTTTATGAACCAATAAGAACTACAGAATGAGCAAGTTAGCAAATATTAAAAAAATAATCCGGGGACCAGCAGATGGTGTAAAGGTTACATCACTGGACTCCCACATGGCTGACTGTAGTTCAAATTCCAGACCCGGTGGCTTGAAATGCAGGTGGACGTGTCCAAAATCTCAAGAGGAAAGTGGAAGAGAAGGGATTGCAGTGTGGCCATTCCCCACCCCGGGGGGGAGGGGTGATTTCTCATTTTCTGTATCTCTCTCTGTCTCTCCAGTGAGCACGTAGACTCTATAGTAAAAATCTCTCATAAAAAAAAAAAAAGCATTTACAGAGGGTCCACTTCCAGGCAAGAAGGAATAGCTGGAAACCAACTATTACCCAGATCCAGTGGCTTATAACTCACACTGGGCGCACATGCATGCAAGCTCAAGATGCCGAGAAGGGAATGGAGGAGAAAGGATTGTGGCATGGCCATCCCCCCTAGGAGGATGATTTCTCACTTTCTGTCTCTCTGTCTCTCTGACAAGTGCATGTGCCCTATAGCAAAAAACTCTCTTAAAAAATAAATAAATAAATAAGAACTATCAATAACATGCGTGTTGCAAGGTGGCAAATAGCTGCCATGGGACAACTGCTGGTGAGGGTGAAGACTTCATATAGACAGAATGGAAGGCCCGTTGTGTCTAATGATGGGCAAGGCTGAGCATGACCAGGAGAGTCTCCGGTCTCCTACATGAGTAAAGCTAATCAAAGTTCTGATGAGCAAACTGGCTTAGTGGCTCAGAAGTTAAGAATTCTACATTCCACACTGGGATGTGAAATAGAGGAAAAAGGATTATATGACCATGTCCCACTGGAGGGGGTAGGGTTCTCTCTCTATTCCTGGCAATTAAAAAACAAAAACAAAAATTAACTCTGATGTTCTCTACTCCATACGAGCAGCCATTACTGTGCCTCTC
This sequence comes from Tupaia belangeri chinensis, assembly GCF_000334495.1. Taxonomy (NCBI): domain Eukaryota; kingdom Metazoa; phylum Chordata; class Mammalia; order Scandentia; family Tupaiidae; genus Tupaia; species Tupaia belangeri. Next base: position 2,570,812 of record NW_006159534.1, on the reverse strand, counting down.
CTCTGCCCAGGATCCTGAGAGCAGTCCCCCATGCAGGGTCCCTACCCCATGTGAAAGCAGTGGAGTAAACTGCCTTGGCTAAAAAGACTTCCAGTTTTGACAATGGCTGTAAAATTTCAGAAAAAATAAAATACGTCCCTGTTTTGGTGAGGAGTGAGGGAGCAGTATCTAAGACTTCCTCTTGAATCATTTATTATGAAGCCTGGGGCCACTTGCAAAGTGTCCCTAATCACTTCACTCTCACTTCTGTGACCC
>NW_006159534.1:2550163-2570093 GCF_000334495.1 Tupaia belangeri chinensis | reverse complement strand
TTTCTCATTTTCTGTATCTCTCTCTGTCTCTCCAGTGAGCACGTAGACTCTATAGTAAAAATCTCTCATAAAAAAAAAAAAAGCATTTACAGAGGGTCCACTTCCAGGCAAGAAGGAATAGCTGGAAACCAACTATTACCCAGATCCAGTGGCTTATAACTCACACTGGGCGCACATGCATGCAAGCTCAAGATGCCGAGAAGGGAATGGAGGAGAAAGGATTGTGGCATGGCCATCCCCCCTAGGAGGATGATTTCTCACTTTCTGTCTCTCTGTCTCTCTGACAAGTGCATGTGCCCTATAGCAAAAAACTCTCTTAAAAAATAAATAAATAAATAAGAACTATCAATAACATACGTGTTTCAAGGTGGCAAATAGCTGCCATGGGACAACTGCTGGTGAGGGTGAAGACTTCATATAGACAGAATGGAAGGCCCGTTGTGTCTAATGATGGGCAAGGCTGAGCATGACCAGGAGAGTCTCCGGTCTCCTACATGAGTAAAGCTAATCAAAGTTCTGATGAGCAAACTGGCTTAGTGGCTCAGAAGTTAAGAATTCTACATTCCACACTGGGATGTGAAATAGAGGAAAAAGGATTATATGACCATGTCCCACTGGAGGGGGTAGGGTTCTCTCTCTATTCCTGGCAATTAAAAAACAAAAACAAAAATTAACTCTGATGTTCTCTACTCCATACGAGCAGCCATTACTGTGCCTCTCCTCTGCCCAGGATCCTGAGAGCAGTCCCCCATGCAGGGTCCCTACCCCATGTGAAAGCAGTGGAGTAAACTGCCTTGGCTAAAAAGACTTCCAGTTTTGGCAATGGCTGTAAAAATTCAGAAAAAATAAAATACGTCCCTGTTTTGGTGAGGAGTGAGGGAGCAGTATCTAAGACTTCCTCTTGAATCATTTATTATGAAGCCTGGGGCCACTTGCAAAGTGTCCCTAATCACTTCACTCTCACTTCTGTGACCCCCAGGGCTTCACTCCATTCACCCGCTCTGTTTCCTCACATCCCAATATGGAAAATCTGCAATTATGTGCTAAGGTTGTGATGCAGATTTCAGACCACAGCAGTGGCTAAACCATCACTGATCTCACAATCTTCATGTAAGCTTCCATTCACTGTGCAGATATTTGTCCATCACTGATCCTGCAATCCCCACACAAGCCTTCATTCATTGCAGGAATATTTGTCTAGCCTCTTAGTGTTCTCCATCTTCTTTGAATCCTGGTCCCAGTTCAGCAGTTCAACTAATAAAATGAAAATGTTCACCCAACTCACCCCCCCCCTATAAAAAGAAAAACAATATAGGCAGGCCCCATGATGCAATAGTTTAGCAATGCTCTGATAAAGCTGGATCCCACATGGCCATCATGATTTAAAATCCTAACCCAGTTTCACACCAGGCTTGCATACATGGACCCAGGGTCCTGATTAGAGGAAAAAGGACTACAGCATGACCAGGCCCCACTAAAGTACCTCTCTGTCTGTCTCTCTCTCATGCACACAAGCTCTATCATGAATAAAAATCAACTTTTTAAATGAGCAAAAGATCTGAGCAGACATTTCCTCAAAGATGTACAAACGGCAAATAAATGAAAAGAATATCATTACTCATTTGGAAAAGAAAAATTAAAACTATAATGGGATACCACTACACTCCTATTATAGTAGCCAAAATTAGACTAATAATCCCAAGTATGAGTGAGGACACGGAAAAAATGGAACATTCACACAACATGTGACAATGTAAAATAGCACCCACTTTGGAAATCTTAATTGGGCTGAATGAAAACAGACTAACAAGAATATGTACAATACAAATACATTTATATAAAACTTTAGAAAATGCAAACTGACAATGAGAGAAGGCAGACCAGTGATTGATGGAGAAGTAGGGTGGCCTGGCACGGGAAGGAGAGGTTATTAAAAAGGTATGATGAAACTTTTCACAGTGATGAAAATGTTTACAATCTTAACTGTGGTGCACCCCTTAAAGGGGCGTGGTGCGTTGCAATCCCTTCTCCATTTCTCTACTCTGTCAGAATTTTGGGGCCACATTTACACATGTCCAGCCTATTTTTCAAGTTGGCAGAGTCAGGATTCAAACTACTCAGTTGGCTATGAGGGATCTGGCTCCTTTAACCAGGCCACAGGGACAGTCCTACACAGTTCATTATATGTTAACTATATTCAACAAAACTGTTTTAAAAATATATTAACCAGGAAAGAGAGAGGAAAAACTACTTGACATCTTATAAACTTGTAAGAATATAGTCACTTTAAGACACGAATTTAAAATTATCTTTTAAACATTACAAATAAGGAATCACTTCCTTTTGGAGGAAATTTTTGTTTAAAAACATTCTGTTTTAAATCATACAAAATTAAATGTTACCTATATAAAATAGTTTATAATTTTTAACTGCATTACATTTCAAATAATATTAATAAAAAATACTTTAAGTCATAACCAGAGTTCTATTTTCCTGTTACTCTTTTGAATACCTAAGGCTAAAATTAGGAGTCAGTTATGCCAGGAATACAAGATTAAAATCACCCTGCAATAAAATCTCCACTAAAAATTTTCCTAAAAGGAGCTAGCAAGTAGTGTGATAGTTAAGGCATGGCCAACCACAGTCTGAATCCCAGACCTCGTGGCTTGAAAATAATACTGGGCATATGTGCATGTGTATCCAAAATTCCAGAAGGAAAATGGAAAAGGGAGTACTGTGTAGCCATCCCTCCAGGGGATGATTTCTCACTTTTTCCCTTCTCTCATTGTCTCTGTCTCTCTCTCTCTCCAGCAAGAGCTCACACCCCATGGCAAAAGCTTTAAAAAAATAAATAAGTAAAATTCAGAATAAGAAGAAAAAACTACTGCCTAATAATAACATGTATGTGATCATTCTTAAAATTAATATTTATACTATATGTTCAATTAAATTTAATTTTTACTTAATAGTCTAAAAACAGTATCATACTATCTGAATATAGTGCCTTGAACAATCTATTTAGCTCTTCTAAATTAATCCGACCTAGTTGTTTTATTCAAAGTTCTCACTAAGGATTCTAAAAGACTTAAATAAGAAATGCTAATTAGAAATACCACTGCCATCATCATCATGTTGCTACTTTAGCCCCAACACTAACACCTCTGCAGAGAAAAACAACAAACCATAGGGGAAAAAAATAGTATGGGGATACTGAAGATATTCTAAAACATAATCAGAACCCCAAAAGATTTCTTCTTACTAAGAAATAAAAATTATAATTTTTACAAAATATTTTGCACAAATGCTCTGAACTTATATTAATAACAACCAATATTTTCCTTCCACTGGGATGTTTTCAATAAAGATTGTATAGTTTTTTCTTAGCGAGTTGGGGTAAAAACAGAGAGAGACCATATAGTGGTGCAGCAATGACAAAATGCTCTGCAATGCTGAACTCATGGGAAGGTCTCAAGTTCACATCCTGGGTACACACACAGGCTGGCTGAGGCTGGAAATGGACTGTGGCGTGAAGACTATATTGGAGGTGGCTTTCTCTGTCTCCCTTTTCCTTTCATTCTCACTCACATGAAAGTAAGAAATAAGGGGGGGGGGGTATCCTAAAATCAGGAAGCACAACACACAACCTACAATGGGAACAGAAGAGAATGAAGTCCTCCTACATCCCACAACCCTAGTTGGGTAGGTAGAGCCTCAAATCCAAAGGGCACCAGGCAAACTTCTAAACTAAAAACCAGTCTCATTACCAGGCCAGTTCTGTGGCCTAGTAGCTAAAGCAGCCAGATCCCACATGGTCAATGATGTAGACTGAGTCTCAGTCTAGTAGCTTAAAAACATGCCAGGAACATGTGCGAGTGTCCCACAAATCCTGACAGGATGGAAAAATGGAGAAGGAATTGCAGAGTGACAATGCCCCATTGGGGGTGCTTTCTCCCTCTCTGTCTCTCTCTGGTGATACCCTCTGGCAAATAAAAATAAATAAATGAAAAAACAATTCCACTATTGACATTAAACTATCAATACATCATTCTACTAAAAAGTGAGGGAAAAAAATGTATTTAGGTTTTCTGACCTTGTTACTTACTTTCCCAACTATCATCAAGACAAGAAAAATTCTATTCTGAAGATTATCTTCATTGATTCCATAAAATTACAAATCTTACCTATGAATGCAAGTAAAGATCAAAAAAGAATTAAATTCTACAAATGATATAGACTGAAAAACTAGGACACAAAAATACATCCAAAAAAGACTAGTAAATCCTGTCATCGGCTTAAGTAAATTCCACTTATGAACACTTCTGAGTCTGGGGTTGGACAATGGCACACACTACGCTCTGCAAGGCTGACTCACATGGGAATTTCCAGGTTTGAGTATGGAGACCTTCCTAAGCACACTGGCATGTGCACACCCATAACCCAGGAATGGCAGAGGCTGGCACAGATTATAGCAGCATCAGGACCTTTGTTAGGGGTGGAATCTCTTTCTTATCTCTCCTTGAAGAACTGGATTGAGAACTGTAGCACATATACTGTGGAATACTACTCAGCTATAAAAAACAAGACCCTGGCTTTTGACAGAAAGTAGATGAATATAGATTTATTGCTGAGTGAAGCAGGTCAGGCTATGAAGGAGAAACATTGTATGCCTCCACTTAATATATACCAAGAGTCCGCACTCTATAACCGAAACCGAATGACTAAAGGATACAGAAACACAGTAAATGGTTGTGAATACCAGATATAGTGTGGGAAGAGGGTGGATGAAGGAGTAGAGTCTGAGGAAGGATACTAAGGAGAAAAACAGAGAGGTATAGCATTAGTGAGACAAAGAAATGGGGTATTATCTATTGAAGATAATTTTATAATATTATCAACTGGACTGGGGAGAAACGTACACATGTTGGGATATTCACTTTGCAAGCTAAATAACATGGTTGAATGCATAAAAGAACTTGAAATAAAATAAAATTTAAAGAAAGAACTGAATAAACTTAAGGGAAATAACAACAACAGAAACCACTTCTGGGGCCAGTCAATGATATGGTGGTTAGGTGGCTGGATCCCAAATGGCTGACTGCACAGTTCAGATTCCAGACCTGGCTGCTTGAAAAACATGCTGGGCACATCTGCATACATTTCCAAAATCCCAAAAGGAGAAGTGGAAACAGGATTAAGGGGTGACCATCCTCTATAAAATGTGCTTTCTCACTTCCCTCTCTCTTTCCATCAAGCGTGCAGGCCCTCTAGCAAATTTAAAAAAAAAAAAATTCTGTGTCTTTATAGAGACAGTAGTTGTACAACACGGTGAATGTATTAACCACCACTGAATCTCAGTATACTTTAAAATAGTGAATTTCACCTAAAAGCTTAAAAAAAAGTTTCTAAGCATATTATGGGCTATGTAGCTAATTAAAAGCATGTATCTACTTTTCCCAATTCTCATGAAGAAGGAAGCATGTGGCTCTAATTGCTGTTGACTAAAAAATTCCAACGTGAAAGAGGAACTAATATGAGAATCATTTTCTTTAAAAAGTAGGGCTAGAAATTCAAGGCACCATACCTGAAGCTTACATTCCTTTGGATTTCTAATTGTGGAATCAGTTCAAAACACCAAACCTGTGTATTTACGATATTACTAAATGAGAACAAGACAATCACTAATCTCAGTATCCATTAAACTAATAACCTTAAATGTTGGAGTACACTGGACTTCCAAAAAAAAAAAAAATGTCATCCAACTTTTTAAGTTACTTAAGCCCCCTAGAAATCTGGTCTCATCCGTACAGCTCACTCTTCTTATAACTGCTGAGTTTAAAGTGCTCTTCTGAATCTCCTGGAATGTCTCATGTACTTGCACCCAGTTGCTTTTGTCATGTTGCTTCTCTGTGATGGAGGCCTTCTTCTAGTTAGCTAAATGTTAACTATGCTTCAAGACCCAATTCAAATCCTACCTCCTTCATTAATCTTCTCTCAGTAATTTATTCAGGAAGCCTTTATGGTCATTGTTAATAAACTGCTCCTAAGGACACTTACCTAATATTCTTTACTTCTGTATTGTAAAACAGTCCTCTGTGTTGTAAATTTATTTACCCAACTTATTTATGATGTCAAGTGAACTAGATCATGTTTCTCTTTAAAGTTATAATCTTCTAGAACGATGACAACACATTGTTTTACTAAAATGCTAAAGATGACATATATAAAAATAATAAAACTGACTACATAAATTCTCTTATTCTGATCTATTCTTTGTAAAAGGAATGCAAAAGTTAGCTATTTTCTTACCATATCAAAAAGCCTTTGTGGGAGCCAGCAGTTAGCGTAATGGCTATGTCGCTGGACTCCCACATAGTCGACCGCGGTTCACGTCCCGGACCCAGTGGCTTAAAACTCACGCCGGGCGCGTGTGCGTGCATGCCAAAGATCCCGAGAGGAGAATGGAGGAGAAGGGATTGCAGCGTGACCATCCCCCCTGGGGAGTGATTTCTCGCTTTCTGTCTCTATGTCTCTCTGTCTGTCTGGTGAGCGCACGTGCCCTATAGTGAAAAAAAACCTCTCCAAAAAAAGCCTTTTGTGAAAAGCCTAATACCATATTTTAGAATCATATAGCAATTATGAAATAATAGAAATTTTTGAATATACCTAATCGCACTTGATTTCTAATGCCCTGTTCAGAAAACAAACATTTCAATCTCAAATAAGATTCACATGCCTCGGGTATATAAGCAAAATTAATTGCATGTGATAACACACCACTATAAATTTAATTTCCTTTTCCAGTCTTACTGATTGCACTTCTGATGACAAGCACATAGCAGGTCAATTTCTCATCAGGAACAACAAATTTACACTCAATCTCCTAGGTTATAAACAATGTTTCGCCTCTCAATCTTCAACTAAGAAATGAAATTTTAATCAATATAGGCAGGTTCTCTGTCCAATACTCTAATCCCAAAGAGCTATACTTGTAGTTGCCATGTCTAAAAGTATTATTCAATCCTGAGAATCATCACAGTTCACTTTTTCAGCTAGAGCAGGCACACTTTTCAAGATCAAAGTGTACTTACTAGGAATTTACGCTTTAAAAGATAAAGTATTTTTTAAATATACTTTTTACTTATAGCTATAAACTACTTTATTTATACATCTATTTCTTGATATTTGTAAGTATATGTATATGTGCGAATGTGTGGCTATATATGCACACAATTCTGTCCAATAAAAAAGAAAATCTAAAACAATGAATAATCCAATAGCAACCATACTTCCAAACCAATGCATGGTATGTGGCTTCTAAAGAAGTCTACACAGTGGGACCAGCAGTTGGTGTAATGGCAACGTCACTGGACTCCCATGTAGTCGAACACAGTTCGAGTCCCAGACCCGGTGGTTTAAACTCACGCCAGGAGCATGTGCATGCGTGCCCAAGATCCTGAGAGGAGAATGGAGGAAAAGGGATTGTGGCATGGCCATTTCCCCCTGGCAGGGGTGATTTCTCACTTTCTATCTCTCTGTTTCTGTCTTTCTGGTGAGCATATGCGCCCTATAGCAAAAACCTCTCCAAAAGAAAAAAAAAAAAAAGACGACGACTACATGGTTATCACTAAAAGAACCAAGAATCTGGCAAAGGGCTGATTCCCAGGTTATAGGCTGGAAATATATATATGACAACTCTAGAAATTTCTGTCATATCAGATTGTAAAAAAAAAGGTTATCAGGGTCCAGTAGGTGATGTGGTAGGTAAGGCAGCTGGATCTCACATGGCTGACTACATACAGTCTCAGACTCAGCAGTTTAAGAAACACACAGGCAGTCGATAGATGGTGTGTTTACATTAATGAACTCCCACACTGCTGACTGCAGTTCAAGTCTTGGGCCTGGTGGTTTGAAAACTCATGCCAGGTGCATGAGCATGTGTACCCAAGATCTTGGGAGGAGAATGGAGGAAAAGGAATTGGAACATGCCATCATCCAGGGGGGAGATTTCTCACTTTCCCTCTTACTGCATGTGTGTGCCTCTCTCGCTATCTAGCTCTCACCCCCACTCCAGCGAGTACATGCATCCTAAGGCAAAAACTCTTTAAAAAAAAAAAAAAAAAAAGGGTGATTTCTCATTCTCCCCCACCCCACCCATCAGGGAGCATATGCATCCTAGAGCAAAAAAACTTAAAAAAAAAAATACTGAGAGATTTATTGGGTTGCCGGAAAAGTCATGACATATTTTTTCTATGCAAAAAGGGGTCAAAAATTACACAATATGTAATTTCTGGAATTTGCTTCAAAATCACTTGGGGCAAGGGTCTGAAACATGATTAACCATTATATTGGGAATTATTAAAGCTCGTGGTGGGTAATTGAGGTTCTTTTTATATTCTTTCTAGTTTTGTATATCTTTTTTTTTTTTTTGAGAGGTTTTTGCTATAGGGCATGTGTGCTTGCCAGACAGACAGAGAGAGACATAGAGACAGAAAGTGAGAAATCACCCCCTGGGGGATGATCACGCCACAATCCCTTCTCCTCCATTCTCCTCTCGGGATCTTGGGCACGCATGCACACGCGACCGGCGTGAGTTCTAAGCTACCAGGTCCGGGACACGAACCGCAGTCGACTACATGGGAATCCAGTGACATAGCCATTACGCTAACTGCTGGTTCCCTAGTTTTGTATATCTTTGAAATTCTCCAAAATAAAAAATTGGGGTGGGGTGGAGAATACTTCCACGTACTAGGAGTGGTTTGCTTGTTTCCCTCGGGAAAGATATTGGAAATGAAAAAGAATTTGAGGGGTAATTTCAAGTATTTTAGGCAACTCTCCCTAGAGACAGATAAATTCTTTTACAACATTTTATACATTCAAAAATTACTAATAACTATTTGCTACGTTTTTACTTTCTGCCAGTCATTCATGAAATTTTCTGACACCATGACTTGAGTAGGAACAACAGAATGGGTAGAAACACATAGAAGTAAATGTCTCGGGACCAGCAGGTGATGTGGTGGTTAAGGTACTGGACTATCGCATGGCCAGACTCTCGATTTGAGCCTTGAACCTGGCAGCTTGAAAATCACACTCCCCAAATCCCAGGAGAAGAATGGAGGAGAAGGGACTATGGTATGGCCATCCTCCGATAGGTGATTTCTTCCTTTCCCTCTCATTTTCTCTCTCTGTCTCTAGCAAATGCACACACCCTATACCAAAAACCTTAAAAAAAAAAAAAAAAAGAAAAGAAAATAATTAAATGCATTATTTAGACCTCTAGCTCTGGTTTACATTTTGAAGAAAAGGCAATAAATGTTTTTTTAAATTACTTAGGTTTAAGGATACAGTAAGCTAAAAAATGTTCCCCAAAATGGTATCTGGGTCAAATCCCTAGAATCTGTGATATTAACTTATCTGGAAAAAGGGTCTTTGCAAATTAATGAAGGATCTTGAGATGAGATCATCCTGGAATATCCTGGTGAACCCGAAATCCAATAACAAATATTCTTAGGTGCACAGAAAGAACAAGACAAAGAAAAGCAGCAGCAATAAGAGTTAAGAGGCCACAAGCCAAGGAAGCCAGGGGCAAAGCACAGTCTCTCCCTTCCAAAACCATACGGTACAGTCTTACACATAGCTAGACTTCAGACTTCTGGCTTCCAGAATTGTAACAGAATAAATTACTGTTCTCTGTGTGTGTGTGTGTGTGTGTGTGTGTGTGTGTGTGTGTTTTGAGAGTGATTTTTGCTATAGAGCGCTTGTACTCACCAGAGAGAGAAATAGAAAACAAGAAATGGGGGGGCTGGCCATGTTGCAATCCCTTCTCCATTCTCCTCTCGGGATTTTGGGCACGCATGCACAGACACCTGGCATGAGGTTCAAGCTGCCAAGTTAGGGACTCAAACCGCAGTCTACCTCGTGGGAGCCTAGTGACATAACTATTACACCATCTGCTGGTCCCCAATTACTGTTGTTTTAAGGCGCCAAGTTTGTGGTTAATAACAGCCACAGGAAATTAATACAAGGATCATCTAGTTTTTCAGTTATTGACTGCCTTTTCCTTCATATTGCTTCAAATAATTATGTTACTACTCTGAATAATTTTTAAAACATGTTTTTCATTTTGTGGGCAGAATTTTTTCTTTTATTCAATGACTTTTAATTAGTGCTGGAAAACTTCTCTCTGGTCACAACTTTTTACGATTCTTCCTATCTTTCTCATTGTAGTTTCTTCACTAAACACCTAAAGTGACCTTGCCTAAAAAAAAGAGCCTAAAGAGGAACTTGCCTTTTTTTTTAGTTGCTAACATAATTTTATCATTAATAGATATAATTTCCAATATATACCATTCAAACTTCAACATAGAGCATTCAATATATACCATTCAAACACTTTTTTTTTTTTTTTTTAAGATTTCTGCCATAGGTTGCTTGTGCTTGCCAGAGAGACAGAGAGAGAGGGAAAGTGAGAAATCACCCTCTAGAGTGAATGGCCATGCCACAATCCCTTCTCCATTCTCCTCTTGGGATCTGGAACACACACACGCACACACACCTGTCATGATACTTGAGCCACCGGGAACATCCCTTTCTTTAAACTCTGTCAACTTTAAGCTTTCACAGTTGTTCTAGCTTACTAATGGGTAGGTTAGGAAGTTCTGAAAGCGTCAGATACATTGATCTGGCATGTTATCTTTTCCTTTACAGTGTAAAGTCCACATCAGTAGTTCCCAGAACTTTTTTGTTTCATGATTCAATGTTTTCTGATTATACCTCCTCTATTTCATGACTTTCTCTGAAACTTAATTTTAAAAAAAAAGGAAATAGTGTGTTATCATTTACACTCTGACTTTCTATCTTGTTGATTTTTATAAGCCAGAGAAAATCTGAAGCACTGAACATACATTAAATACCCTACCATGTCACAAAGAAAGGATTACGAACCTGTATTCAAAACATTTCACTTCTTCCAGCTTCCTATCTATATGCTACCGAAAGTTGTATTTATTTTTATAACATAATTTTATGATCTATTTATATAACTACCTAAAGTCCTAAGAATAGGTCTTAAATCCTATCTCTTTCTGTGAAAGAGAAATTGGTATTTCTTCAATTCAATTAGTAACGCTATTTGATCTTCAGAAGCACAACATTCCTGACAGCCATTGCAGTATATTGAGCTCCAAAGAGAGAGAACTGGGGCAAGTGAGAGCCGGACGGGCACTGGGCGCCTCTGTGCCTCGCGGAGGAAAGATAACTAAACATGGGCAAAGGAGATCCTAAGAAGCCGAGAGACAAAATGTCATCATATGCCTTCTTTGTGCGAACTTGCCGGGAGAAGCACAAGAAGAAGAAGAAGCACCCAGATGCTTCAGTCAACTTCTCAGAGTTTTCTAAGAAGTGCTCAGAGAAGTGGAAGACCATGTCTGCTAAATAGAAAGGTAAGTTTGAAGATATGGCAAAGGCGGACAAGGCCCGTTATGAAAGAGAAATGAAAACCTATATCCCTCTAAAAGGGGAAACAAAAAAGAAGTTCAAGGATCCCAATGCACCCAAGAGGCCTCCTTCGGCCTTTTTCTTGTTTTGTTCTGAATATCACCCCAAAATCAAAAGAGAACACCCTGGCCTGTCCATTGGTGATGTTGTAAAGAAACTGGGAGAGATGTGGAATACCACTGCTGCAGATGATAAACACCCCTATGAAAAGAAAGCTGCTAAGCTGAAGGAAAAATACGAAAAGGATATTGCTGCTGCACGCTGAGCTAAAGGAAAAGCTGATGCAGCAAAAAAGGGAGTTGTCAAGGCTGAAAAGAAGAAAAAGAAGGAGGAGGAGGAAGATGAGGAAGATGAAGAAGATGAGGAAGAACAGGAAGATGAGGATGAAGATGAAGATGATGATGATGATGAAGAATAAGTTGGTTCTAGTGCAGTTTTTTTTCTTTGTCTGTAAAGCATTTAACCCCCCGTACACAACTCACTCCTTTTAAAGAAAAAAATTGAAATGTAACGCTGTGTAAGATTTGTTTTTAAACTGTACAGTGTCTTTTTTTGTATCGTTAACACACTACCGAATGTTTCTTTAGATAGCCCTGTCCTGGTGGTATTTTCAATAGCCACGACCATGCCTGGTACAGTATGGGGGTAGTAAATAGGCATGGAAATTTAAAGCAGGTTCTTGTTGGTGCACAGCACAAATTAGTTATATATGGGGATGGTAGTTTTTTCATCTTCAGTTGTCTCTGATGCAGCTTATATGAAATAATTGTTGTTCTATTAACTGAATACCACTCTGTAAATGCAAAAAAAAAAAAAAAAGTTGCAGATGTTTTGTTGACATTCTGAATACTTCTAAGTAAATACAATATTTTTGTTAAAAAAAAAAAGAAGCACGACATTCCTGTGAATGAACTAGATAGATTTAGTGTGTTCTTTAAAGAACACAAAAGTCCATTTTTTAAAGTAAAAACTACAAATGTCATTTCCACAAAGAATATGAATATGTAGCTTTCTCAATGTACAGGTGTAACAAGAAATCCATAAGATGCACCCTTCAAAACTAACTGCATTACACGGCTCTGCATAGCAATCAAGTCTTCCCATCTTTTCTAAAGAAAGATAATGAAGGATAAAACACCGTTCTTTAAAAAGTGACTATTATCTTGTTAGCTTGGCTCTTGTCTCAGCTTCTGCTCTTAGCATCTGTATTTCTTCATGGTTCTCAAAACAAGGTTACAGTGGCTACAAATAAATCTAGCATTTGTTTTGAGGGTTAAATTCAATATTAGTCCCTGCTACTGTCTTTTCATGGAACATTACCTCACTTCAAGCAGAAGGATTTTTGAAAATAGACAATAAATAAATATTCATACTGACAAAAGAATATTAACAGAAAAAGGGAAACCTTAAAAAGCTACTCTCCAGCAACTGCCCCTTTGAAAATGTAACAAATTAAGTGTCAAGTGAATTTATCTCTAAGTCAGAAAAGTCTGGTAAATACATTATTTTTAAAGAGGGAATGATGCAGGATAACAAATTAGAAAACAGGAGGAAGGGGGGGCAAGATTAGAAATAATACAAAAAGTAATGTACATGAATGTATATAATTAACAGTAATCCTGTACATGGAAAAACCACTTCATGAATTTTAGAAATACAATTCAATCTTCTGTTCTCTGAAACTAAAAAGCAAGCTCTCATGTGTTAAAACAACAAAATTCTTGGGACAGAGATGAGGTGGAAAAAGATGCCTGAATGGACTCTGTCCATTCAAGCATATGATCAGAATGAATAATTTAAACTTACTTTCATCTTCAATGCCACTAAGAGCTCTGAATTCTAAGGAGCTTAGGGAGATTGTAACACATCTGCTAACCAAGTATTATAGAATAAGCAGAAAGAACCCTAACCAAACATTCTGACAAAGCCTGTTCACATTTGGGAGGGGAGAGAGATTACAGAGGAAATGGTAGAAAAGCAGAAACGAGTGTGCTGGTCAGTTACTTAAATCTTTCTTACTTGTATCTAACTTGTGCAGTTTCACAAAGTCAGATACTGTGTTAGGCTAACTAAATCAGAGCTGTATTAAAACTAACATTACCTATGTATACTCCCCATCAAAAGGAAGGTACTATAAGAAAAATAAAAAAGAAAAACTATCAAGCAGTGGGTCTTTCATTTTACTTCAAATAGCTTAAAGAATACATTCCATTGAATAGATACATATGAAAAAAAAACACAACTTACATATGAGTTTTTTTTTTAAGAATTGTTTTATTTTATTTTATTATTTATTATTATTTTCCAGTTTTTGATCAGAAAGAGAGAGGAAAAGTGAGAAAGCAAGTCACCAGGTCTGGGACTCAAACTGCTGTCAGCCATGTGGGAGTCCAGTGCCTTTAACCACCATGCCACCCACTGGCCCCCATATGATCTTTCAAATATATGCTTAAATCATGTATCTTTGGAAGGAGGAATATCAAATATGTAAAAATACAAAAAGTGGTTTAGTGTCTTGCAAAAAATGCGGTTTTTCAAGAGTTTTATAAAGTAGTTTCTCGGCATAGGCTGGCATCAAACCAGTATGATGCCACAAAAACAAAACCTTTAAAACAAGGATCTCATGTCATCTGCTTCTATGCTCATTTTAAAGGAAACTACCTGTGTCATCTCAGACTATATCCTATGAGATTATGATGGTAGCATTGTAAAGCAACAACAACAATGTCTAGCCCTCTAACCAATAGGTAAATTTCTACATCGGAAGGTAATAAACAGGTCAGGAGAATTTTAAAATTAAACACAAACGAAAAAGCAAGCTGAGTTAATTTGCTCTTCTTTTTTCATAAATAGTACTTTGACGTCAAGGAAAACTAAAGAAAAAGATCCATATTTATTCCTACTTCTTGAAGTGCTCGGTAAATACGTAAGCTACATGCCTATTTTTATAAATAGTCAAAAATGACAAAAATCCCTGGTTTCAAGGGACTTACATTCCAGATAAAGAGAGAGAATTAACAAATCAATTTTTAAAAAGACAAAATACCAGGCCAGCAGGTGGCATGGTGGTCGGAGTGCTAGACTCCCACATGGCCAAGTGCGGTTCAAGTTACAGATCTTGCAGCTTGCTTTCTTTCTTACCTCCATCTCTCTCTCTGGTGAGTGCATGTGCCCTACAGCAAATTTAAAAAAAGGTAAAAATCAAGTAATACTTTAAAAACATACAAACAAAATACTAGAGAGCAACAAATTTTATGCAAAGATGATAAAATAAATAAAAATAAGTAAATAAAATAGGGTGATGCAATATAAACTAAGTGGGTATACCGACTGGGCTTTCAGAAGAGCTCTTGAAAGACACAGCCACTGAATAATCTAATGAATCTCAAGAGAGAATGAGAGTAAAGCCTTAAACCAAGAGCAAGCATGGTCTGATATAGGTATAAAAAGAAAAGCAATGTGACTGATGCCCAGTAAGCAAGGGGGAAAACGTAGAAGGTGAGATCATGAACATAGGACCAGATTATGTGAGAACTTGTAAGTCACAGTAATAAAAATGGACTTCAAAAAGTTCATGGGAAAGCCAGAACAGCCCTTCTTCAAGAGACAGACAGCTCCATGGCTCCTGTGATCTAGCCATTTGGGGAGAAAGGAAGATGTCCCACTGATAACTGGGCCTCCAGCATCCAAAACTCGCGTGGTAGGAAGATCCCTTTCAAGTCTCCTGTCTCTATCTGCCTTTGACTCTCTCTACGTCTGTCTCTGTCCTCTCTCTCTCTCTCGCTCTTTTTTTTTAATTTTTTATTTTAGAATTTTTTTAAGGTGAGGCATTTTACAGGGCCCTTTGGCCCCTCCCACCTAGTCCTTTATCTTGTTAATACCCCCCTCTCCTCCTCCCAGAACAGCCCTTCTTCAAGAGACAGACAGCTCCATGGCTCCTGTGATCTAGCCATTTGGGGAGAAAGGAAGATGTCCCACTGATAACTGGGCCTCCAGCATCCAAAACTCACGTGAACAGCCCTTCTTCAAGAGACAGACAGCTCCATGGCTCCTGTGATCTAGCCATTTGGCGCGGCGTGCAAGCGCGGTTTTCTAATTTTTGAGTTTTATTGAAATTTTTTGAATATTAATTTTTCTTTTTAGATTTATTTAAAAGTTCTTCTCTTCTTTTTCACTGTTTCTTGTCTGTTTTTTTGCTGTTGGTATTGTTTCCCTCTCTCTGCTTCTTTTTCTGCACACTCCTCGACCCTCTGATTGAACTTACAAGTTTGGGAAGAAACCGACCATCCACCAGATGACTAGAAATCGCTGCAGGACCACAAGAAATATGGGGAAGCAGGAAAATACCTCTCCCACAAGGGAAAAGGATAGCTCCTCTTTATCCACACACAGTTCAATGGAAATCATGGAAATGTCTGATAAAGAATTCAGAACATTCATAATGGCAAAGCTAACAGAGATGGAAGAGAAGAGAGACAAGGAACTGCTGAAGAGGAAGGAGAAAGGAGTTGAAGAGTTCCAGGAGGTAAGGAAATTCATGCAAGATCTAAAAGAGGAATTTCACACTTTACAAAAGAATCAGATGGAACTGTTAGAGATGAAGGCTATAATACAAGAAGTCAAAATCTCCCTTGAAAGTATTAAAAGCAGACTAGATCATACAGAAAATAGAATCTCTAATGTAGAAGAGAAAATGGTTGGCCTAGAAAAATCCACCGCGAAGACTGAGAAAATGGCCCAAAAATTTGAGAATAATATGCGAGAAGTACTAGATACCATCAAACGTCCAAACATCCGGATAATAGGCATCCCAGAAGGTGAAGAGACTCATAAGGGCATTGATAATCTATTCCATGAAATCTTACAAGAAAATTTTCCAAACCTGGAGAGGCACTCAAAGATTCAGTCCCAAGAAATACAGAGGACCCCAAATAGAATCAACCCAAGAAGATCTTCTCCAAGACACATTATAGCCAGATTGACCAAAACCACAGACAAAGACAAGATACTAAGACTGGCAAGAGAAAAAAGGCAAGTTACCTACAAAGGGTATCCCATCAGACTAACGGCAGACCTCTCATCGGAAACAATGAGAGCGAGGAGAGAATGGGAAAATGTATTCAAAGTATTAAGGGAAAAGCAATTTCAACCGAGAATTCTGTACCCAGCAAGGTTATCGTTCATTTGGGAAGAAAAGACACGAACTTTCCCAGATAAACAAAACCTGAAAGAATTTACCAGCACCAGACCGGATCTCCAAGAAGTTCTTAAGGGAGTGCTATGTCAGTAAAATTAAATGCAGACACACAGAAATAAGAGTTCAGAAACTAAGAAAATGGGCAACTTAATTGTAGGGCCAAAAGCTGGAGTTGAGTATTACATCCCAGATTTCAATCTGGAACATCGAACCTCAACAGATACAGAAGAAAGATTAAGTACATGAGACTGAACTGATGAAACAGTATTCTACGACTTGACTAAAATATTGCTGCTTTTCTTC
The DNA here is from genome assembly GCF_000334495.1 of Tupaia belangeri chinensis. NCBI lineage: Eukaryota > Metazoa > Chordata > Mammalia > Scandentia > Tupaiidae > Tupaia > Tupaia belangeri. The sequence goes on along the minus strand of NW_006159534.1, from coordinate 2,553,097 downwards.
TAAGCTTTGTTGTCTGGTTTTAAGGACTTTTGTCCTGTCTTCAGCTATCAATAGATTCATGTTCCGACTATTTGAACAGAATACTAACCTGTTTCTAGGCTTTAAGTTTCAAAGAAATATCCTTACCAGTTCAAAACTGCTTTTCTTGAAACCATCGGCTGATCTTGCTATTGAAAGTAGTTAGATTACTTATGATATTGTGTGACCAACGAAATGTTGGGGGAAAAGGGATTGAAGACAACTGTAGACAGCAGAGATAGTGTAATAAGAGAGTGGAATAGGGCAGAGGGCTAGACATGGGGTAAAAAAACATATATATGAAAGTAGAAATGGAATATTATGGATGATAACATGCATTATTAAGCCACTATATAGTATATTCTAGATGGGAAACCACATTTAGAATGTTGTGATGATGCTCAGGGAATGAATGTAAATTAATAAAAAAAAAAAATTTTCAGAAGAAAAAAAAAAAAGGCATTAGAAATACCTATTTGATGACTGCAGTTAAGCTATATAGCCCTAGTTAGGTGCTACTTTACAGTATGTTCATTCTATTCACTGAGGTTTATTTCATGGGAAAGAAAATGCACAAAGAGTTTAAAGCCAGCCCCATGGACTAGTGGTTAAGAAAGGGGGATCCCCCATGGTCAACCAGTTTAAATCCTGATCCTGGTAGCTTGAAGAGCACTCTAGGTGCATGTGGCATGCATGTCCAAAATCCAGACAGCATGAAGAAGTGTAAAAGAAAAGGAATTGCAGGGTGACCATGTCCCATTAAGGGGTGCTTTCTCCCTCTCTTCCTCTCTCCATCTCTTATTGAGGAGACTGCGCACCCTCTGGCAGTTAAAAAAGAAGAGTCTATTTTAGTGCAAAAGAAAATTGAAATCCATGCATAGTTTTTTCATAATACACATTTTCCACCAACTTTTTAAATTCCCCCATGTTTTTTACATTACATCCTTGGTTTGTAGGAAGCAAGTAGACTTATAACTGTGATGCTTTTTGTAAAACTATGTCAGAGACACTACTGACCAAACAAGCAAAATATTTTTCATGAGGGTCCAAAGATGATTTCTGTCAAATGTTGTGTTCAACAAAAGCTGACCTTCTCTAAGAAATTAGTATAAATATACTTTATTTGAACTCTGAAATCATGCTTTCTCTATTCTCTGAACTCTACAAAATTCAGAACCAAATTTACAATTAAGTTTCTGATAACTGTACAATACTTATGATATCTATTTAAAAAAAATCTTACTTTAGAATAGTTTCAGATTTACACAAAAGTTGCAAAGATAAGTATAGAGTTCCCATACACCTTCCACCCAGTTTCCCAATCATTAACTCTTACATGAAAACAGTATATTAATCACAACTGATAAATCAATAGTAATACATTACTGGCAACAGTAGTCTATAATTTACTCAGATTTCCCTAGTTTTTACCTGATTTTGTTGGTTTGTTTCAGGATTCTTTTAGTATACAATATATTCTATGTATTAAAATTACTCTACCATTATCTCACTATTCTAACTTCATTTTCCTCTTATTCTAGGCACTACTATCTACTGTTATCTAAAATATTACATATAATTCTATAAACTCTGCCAACACCTCTGAAATCTATGTGTAACAATAAAAAAAATTACACAAATTTTATTCAAGAATACCAGTTTTTTTAAAAAAGACATCATAAAAAAAGGTTTATGTTTCAACATTAGTTTCATAGCTGGAATTCCCTTTTGTTGTCACCTAGAACTCTCATAACTATCATTGTTAAGCCGTACACACTAAATTTGATTTCAGGTTGCACAAATCTAAAATGAAGGTTAGACAAAGTGATCTTTTATTGTCAGATTCTCACATTTTTCTACCACAAAGAGTAGAACACATCAATGCTTCTATATAAAAAATACTACATTTTAAAAAGAAGATGGCAATGAAGTTTGAAGATTTCCTTGAAATTAATTCAGAGTAAAAATTAAAATAGATCAACTAAATATAGTGTATAAGCTGTATTTATCTGATGTCAAAAGTATCCCAGAGAAGGAAGAGGATTATTCCCCACACCAAAAAAAGAGCTGTCAACATTCACCCAACTAGATTAATTATATAAGGTAACTGAGACAACAAAGTAGGGGAGGGCATGAAAAAGTTTAAAAATATTTTCCACTATTTTATTGGGTCATCAGGAAAGTCGTGATGCATTTTTGCATAGAAAAAAATAGGTCATGACTTTCCCAACAACCTAATATGTCACTGAAAACGTGGCATTTCTAACATCAAATGGGTACTATAATTAAGAATTCTGTTTCCAGGGACCAGGCAGTAGAGAAGCAGTAACAAAACTGGACCCAAATGGGAAAGGTCTTAGGTTTGTGTCCACCCTAAGCTCTCTGAGTGCACACACATGCCTATAAGCCAGGTCAGCTGAGACTAGGGGTAGGTTGCAAGGGGAAGATGCTGCCCAACCCATGGAGGAAAAAAATGGATAAACTGAAAATTAAAAATGATAAAGAGTTCTGTTTTCATATCTATAAAAAATCATGCATCAGAACAATCCCTTTTAAGGTGTTCACTTAATACTTCACTAATGAGAAACACTCATTTGCAGTTTAATTCAATTCATCACAAATACCAAGAGGTAATACCCTCACTGGCACCAGCAATTTAAAAAATTACATTAATTATATAAACACAATACAGTTTTAGCATCATTTTCCAAATATTCCTCAAAACCAGAATGTTACTCCATGAAAGTTTGACACTTATGACTCTAAACATGTTTGCTCCTCCACATTAATAATATCCACAGTTGGGGCCGACAGGTGAAATGGTGGGTAAGGGCACTAGATTTCCATATGGCCTACCACGGTTTGAGTCCAGGACCCAATGGCTTGCTTTCTCACTTTCTCTCTCTCTCTCTCTTC
>NW_006159534.1:2547700-2550149 GCF_000334495.1 Tupaia belangeri chinensis | reverse complement strand
CTCTCCCTCTCTCTCTCCTTCTGTCTGTCCCTCTCTGGTCAAATTAAATAAATAAATAAAGTTAAATAATTCTTTTAAAAAAAAAAAAATCCAGTCACTTTAATACCCTACTCTACTGCCAACATTCTGTGTTTACAAATCTTTCTGCAGAAAAGGATAATTTTTTATTATTAATTTTAATCATTCAAATCAATACATTGTAAAATCTGACAGAATTTTAAATCACTGTCTCAATCATGTATTTCCAAATATAAAGTGTTACATAAAAATAATAGATACTGGAACCAGCAGTTAGCGTAATGGCTGTGTTGCTGGACTCCCACGTAGTTGACCGCAGTTCGAGTCCTGGACCTGATGACTTAAATTCACACCAGGCGCCACGTGTGTGCGTGCCCAAGATCCCAAGAGGATAATGGAGAAGAAGGGATTGCAGCATGGCCATCTCCCTAGGGGGTGATTTCTCACTTTCTCTGTCTTTCTGGTGAGCATATGCGCCCTATAGCAAAAACCTCTCCAAAAAAATAAAAATAACAGATACTACATAGAAAAGTACGTAATGACACATATTAACAAAGATTAGACATATTTATAAAGACTGCCTGAGAATAGTTTTTCAGCATTCTTACTTATTTCAGAATATGAACACTTCCAAGGCCAGTAGGTGGCACAGTGGTTAAGGTGCTGGACTCCCACATGGTCAACTGCTGTTAAGAGTCCCAGACCCAGTGACTTGAAAATCACACCAGGTACGAGTGCAGGTGTGCCTAAAATCCTGAGAGCAAAATGCAGGACAAGGGCCTGCAGTGTGGCCATCCCCCCTGGGTGCATGATTTCCCACTTTCCCTCTTATTGTTTCTGTCTCTGTCTCTTTTTCTGCACATGTCCTATGGCAAAAAAAGAAAAAGAAAGAAGAGAAAAGAATATGAGCACTTCCTAGTAACAATTTTAAGACATTTATTTTCAATAAAAATAAAGAGACTCTGGTGTAATGTGTGAATTAGTTGTGAAATTCACGCTCAATGGATGAGTGAAGCAAAATATCCATGAATTTGAACATGTTTATTTATTTGTTATTATAATAAATGCAACTTGAAGTAAGCACTCCTTGATTTCACAATATACTGAAACTACTTTGATTTTTTTAATAGCCAGAGAACATGTGAACTGAGAGTGGAGGTTAGAAAGCACCTTCACATGGTCACACCACAATCCCTTCCCCTTTCTCCATCCTGTCTTGATTTGGGATAGGCACACACATCTCTGGCATGATTTTCAAGTCCCTGGGGCCAGGATTTGAACTGCAGTCAGTCATGTGGGATCTGATTCTCTAAACCAATAGGCTACAGCATTAGCTCCCATCATAACTTTCAACATATCTCAGAGTCTCTTTTTCACAAAATAGATAGTAAAAGCTTAGGGCCAGCAGGTAACGTGAGGGTAAAGGCAGCTGGATCCCCACAACTGATGACTGTGAAGTTCAAGTACCAGACTGAGTATGGCTTAAAAATCACACTGAGTAAATGCACATGCATGCCCAAAATCCCAAGAGAAGAGAGGAGGAGAGGGGATTGCAGTGAGGCTATCTCCCTGGGGAGTGACTCTTTCTCTCTTGTCTCTCTGGAGAACATACATGCCATACAGCAAAACTTAAGAAAACAGAACGAAACAAAATGTAAAGAAAAGTAGTGAATAATATTAAAGGAAATGAGCCAGCACCATAGGATAGCCAACGTTGGTTTGAATACCAGTCCAGTGGTTTAAATAAACAATGCATCAGGCACATTTGTATGCATGCCCAAAATCCTGTCAGGATGGAGAGGTGTAGGAAAAAAAGAGTGCAAGCTAACTGCGCTGCTGGAAACTGCTTACTTACTTTCTGTCTGTCTGTCTGTCACTCTCTCTCTCTTTCTCTCTCTCTAGCAAATACTCTCAAATTCAAACTCCCCCTGCCCCAAATTAAAAGAATCTGACATTCAAACTCCCCCTGCCCCAAATTAAAAGAACCAATATTAAATAAAGATACATATGATAGGGAATCAGTTTAACTTCCATGTAATGTCTTATATTTTTTATTTTTTAAATAGTTAAAGGAGATATTCTTTGGCACATAAGAGATAACCCTTAAAAAAAAAACTAAAAATTTTAATAAAGCTTAAATATCTTAAATATTAGAGAATTAAATATAATACAGTTCAAAAGTTAATGATATATTTTAAAGCTAACACCTAATTGCCAATACACTAGTTTAAAATAGTAAAGAAAAAAGATTTTTGCGGTATTAAAAGGAAGCACATTTTAAATTCAGAATGGTTTGAGATGAAAGGTGGATATTTCTATTATTTAAAAAATGTGTGGGAACCAGCAGTTAGCGTAATGGCTATGTCGCTGGACTCCCACATAGTCGACCACGGTTCGCGTCCCAGACCTGGTGGCTTAAAACTCATGCCGG
>NW_006159534.1:2534472-2547535 GCF_000334495.1 Tupaia belangeri chinensis | reverse complement strand
ACTCATGCCGGGCACGTATGCGTGCATGCCCAAGATCCCGAGAGGAGAATGGAGGAGAAGGGATTGCGGCGTGACCATCCCCCGTGGGGGATGATTTCTCGCTTTCTGTCTCTCTGTCTCTATCTGGCGAGTGCACGTGCCCTATAGTGAAAATCTCTCAAAAAAAAAAAAAGTGATTTTAATTATAAATGTATAGATTAAACAACTTCAGCATCTGTTCAGTTTCATTAAAATAGCCTTTGAAATCAATACGCTGTGACTAGAATGATTTCAAATATACTAATTTAGTGTCTCATAAAGATATTATTCTGTATACATAATCTAGAATATTCTTGGTATATACTTTTCACATTCATCTCTAAGTTTTATTTATCTGAGTGAGAAACATGCACACATGTGTGCATGTGCACACACACAAGCATCCCCCAAACAGGGTCCCTACACCATGATCTACCCTCAGCCAGTCCAGACCATGGGCACACGTGTCCATGCTCAGTGTGTACAAGGACGTTTCAGGATGCAAACTAAGGACCCTTCCATACGGGTCCAGTTGCATCGCACCACCAATGGCCCCTGGATGCAGAACATAAAAAAAAAAAAAATACCATGTCTCAGAAGAAACACTTTCAAGAACAGTTCTTAAATTAACTCCTAATTACTTACTGTCACAAGACACCTTCAACTTTAGCTTGTATATTTCCAAACTTATCAAAGTTTATTTGTAAGGAATGAGTTGGTGAGCAGAAGTTAAGGTTATGAAAGGGAAAAATAATAGAGACAATTGGAGAACCACTGACCTCTGTCCAGTCATTTCGTAAATAACAAACTGTGTACATGCACAGACACTCATACACACCACACACACATTCACACACACAGAGTAAACATGGTCTATAGTTTTACTAGTCTCACTCTAAAGACATAACATAAATAGAAAGGAAAAGTTATGTTGCCCAAACCAATTGTAGACTAAGGATTCACTGAAGCATGGATGGCTTTATAAATACATTGAGGGGGCCAATAGGTGGCAAAGAAGTTAAGATGGCTGGACCCTATGTGGCTGACTACATGGTTCAAGTCCCAGACCCAGGGGTATGTACATGCCAAAAAAAATTCCAAGGAGACTAGAGAAGAATGGATTCCAATCATGGTCATCCCTCCTGGGGTGTGATTTCTCACACTTTTTTTTTCTCTCTCACCCTCTCTCTCTCATATCTCTCTCCCACAACTGTACACACCCTATGACAAAACTAAACAAACAAAATAAAATAAAAATACTTTGAAGGATCAGAGATGCATGACACAGAAAGAACTTTGAATATACCAGTCTCTGTGATCCACAGTCCTAAGATCTGTCTTAAGGTAAATGTAAGCTAGAAACACACACAAAACATACAAATGGATTAAAATATACAATACTAATATATATTACTGAAAGCAAAAAAAATCTCTAATAAGACAAGTATTTAAATTTGTTTTATACATTACAGTTTAGAATAATTGATTTTTGTGAATCCAAGGTTAATTCATCTTACCTTCCACAGAGGGTGCCTGGTCCTGAGCTGAATACAGCATATCCTTGAAAGCCTATTAGAAAGAAAAAAAAAGCAATACATGAAATTTGCAAGTAAAACCAAAGACTCAAATGTCTCAATGAATATGCACAAAATATGCACAAAATTAAATGTTAACAGGACACGAACCATTAATGACTAACAGAATGACTTGTACATTGTAGAAGCTCAATAAATAGTTATCAGATTTGTTGGGGCATGGAAAACGATACACCCCCTACCAAATATGGCACTTTGGGCATAGTGAACAATTTGAAGTAAAGGAAATTAAAAGGCCTTAGAAACAGACTAAAATAAAACCCAAGGTCTATCTGACTCTTTCCTAACCCCCACCACACACAGCATGGAAATCTTTACTCTGATATTCTGTTATCTGTCTAAGCACCAACCTGCCAAAGAGAAAACAAATACCTTTGGTCTCTTCCCTGAAATTTCACAAACTATCATAGGGAAGAAAACCGAAATGTAGCCACACTTACATGGATCCTGTCTGCTACTACTGTTGGACTCTCCTGTCCATTCAAATTCCAAAGAGAATCACAAATTAATTTTTATCTCCAGGATCCATTTGTAGCTAGGACAATAGGAACACCCAAAGAAACTCCATATTGAGGGAACAACAAATGGTGTTATGATTACATCGCTGGACTCCCACTTAGTAGAACATGGTTCAAGTCTTGGACCCATTGGCTTAAAATTCACACCTGGTATGTGTGCATGTGTGCCCAAAATCCGGAGAGGAGGATGGAGGAGAAGGGATTGCTGCATGGCCATCTCTCTTGGGGTCTCTCTCTATCTCTCTGGTGAACACACGAGCCCAATAGCAAAAAAATCTCTAGGGAAAAAAAAAAAAAACTCTATATTGAATCCAATAGCACACGTTAAAATACTGTAAATTGGCCTTTAGTTTTCTTTCTTTGGCATAATAAATCTTGTTTCTTGCAGGAACTAAGCATAGTTTTGCTGAGATTCTGTAAAGAAATGAGACCAGGCCTTGAAACTATAACATAAGAAGCAGATGTGCTCAAGAAGATCAAAATTTCTGCCAGGGGCCAGTAGTTGGAATAGAGGTAAAGGAGGCTGGATTCCACATGGCCGACTCGATTCAAGTCTCAGATCTGGGAGCTTGAAAATCACACTGGGCTCCTGTGCATATATGCCCAAAATCCAGAGAGAATGGAGAAGGGATTGTGCCATGGTCATCTCCCCAGGGATGACAATCTCACTTTCCATCTCTCTCTCACTCTGTCTCTCTATGGCAAGTGCACATGCCCTCTAGTAAATTAAAACAAAAACAAAAAAAAACAAAAAAACTTCTGCCATGATGACCAGGTCCAGCTTACCGAACTACAGTTGAAAATAACAACTCCAACATTAACAAGTCTCTCCAGAGGATCAGTTAAGAGAAGGATGAACTGCTATGCTGAGCAAAACAGCATGCAGCCTCCCACCCCACCCCTAATCTGCTTTAAAACCCTTTTAGTTAGACTGGGACTGGGGAGATGGTCTTTGAATACTAGGCCATCATCTTTCTTCAGGTTGCTGACTTCTTGAATAAAGCTATCTGTCCTTTCTACTAACACATGGCTCTTGAGTACTGGCTTTTGAGAGGTGAGCCAACTTGGGTGTGGTTCTGGCTACCACCCAGTTTCACATTCATCTCTCCAATACTCATGTATACCCCTCAAAACAACTGTCCACATTCCTTATTTACCTCTTTTTTTTAAGAAGGGTGTATGTGCATCTACACCTCATTGGATTATTGGATAATCACACTCCTCTGATTTTCTTCCTGCTTACATTAAATAAACTTATCCATTTCTCTTTCTCCTGTTAATCTGCCTTTTGTCAGTTCATGTTCAGCAAACCTTTAGATGACAACAAGGAGGCTTTGTGTCTTCAACCCTACACATTCAAAAGGGGTTCTTCTCCAGAGAAATTACTTCAAAGATGATTAACAAAGCACTCTCAGTAGAATCTCTGACATATAATGAAAATCAATTTAATTTGCAAAAGCTTACCAAATTCAGTTTTTAAAAATGAATTAAAATTTTATAAATAGAAACATAATGACAGTCTTCATTCTAATTATAAAACTGAATCATAATTTCATTTAAGGCAAGACAGATTTCGTGAAACCACGGGCAACTTTGTTTCTTATCATTTCATTTTCCTCTGACTGAAAAATCCTCTATGTTTTTGGTAGTAATAATCACTACAGAAATCCATAAACATAATTCTATTGTATGCCAGTGACAAGAATAGTCCCTATTTGGGAACAAGAGGGGGGAAAATAGATATTATCTGTGCCTATGAACTTTTTGTCTTTGAGTAATCCAGAGCACTTGCCCAGCTAAAAGCAAAACATGCAAATCACAAGACAACACACTTAAAAAGTTTCCTCAATTCATGCAGTTTTATCTTAAGGAAATCTAACACTTTATATGAAACTCTTAATCTGTATAATGAATCAGTATGCATTTGTGTGCATTACAAGAGTTCTTTGATTCCCAAAGGATTGAAAGCAATCCTTCGCATTACCATCCCTACTATAATCTGAGTGTTATTTTTGTTATAAACTTACTGAAATGTACATAAACTAGGAAAAAATTCCTAGTGCTTATAGTAACTCAAGTAATAGTAAAATCTTACAAATTAAATTCAGGCTATTTCTACTGGCTGGCATCTTTACCTTGGACTTCCCCAGCTTCAAACCATGAAAAATTTCTGTTGTTTATAAGCCAACCTGTATACAGCATTTTTGTTATAGTAGCCTGAACACATCAGGTAAAAAGAAGGATGATTAGAGACCAGCAGATGGCATAACGGTTACCTGCTGCTGGACTCCCGCATAGTCGACTGAGGTTCAAGCCCCAAACCTGGTGGCTTAAAACTCACACTGGGTATGTGTGCCCAAAATCGCCAGAGGAGAATGGAGGAGAAGGAATTGTGGCGGGGCCGCTCCCCTTGGAGGTGATTTCTCACTCTCTGTCTCTGTCTCTTTGGCAAGCACACACACCCTATAGCAAAAATCATTATTTTAAAAAAAGGTGATTAGAGACACTACTAACAACAAAAAAAGAAAAAGACTTGTGCAAAGAAAACATTTAGGCTGACAAACCACATCAGGTATTCACAGGACAACAAAACTGAGATGGTCAGTACACAACCAATAGAGATCTACAGTCTGGAAGTTAGGTCAGAACTAGCAGTTATTCATAGGAAATCATCTATATAAAGTTGATTTGAAACTGTTTAGGCTTTAAGAGAACTAAATTTCTCAAAAAGTGGGCCAAGGACAGAATCTTTTGGAATACAAAGAAAAGGGGCAGAGAGGACAACAGGAAAAATCAGGCATATATGGTCTCACATAAATCAAAGGAACAAGGGAGGATTCTGAGAAGATGGTGGAGTAGGAAGCACAAGGAACCTATCTGCCCATCTAGACAATGACTGCACTGGAAGAATCTGTCTGATGTAACTATTCTGGAACTCTGGCGTCTATTGAAGTCCTGAAACCTCCGGTGGCAGGCTTGAACAATAAACTGGAGTTAATCTGAGTCCATTTCAGATCTTAGTATACTAACTGCTACCCCTCAGCCTCATGGCACACAGCTGTGCACGTGTACCTGGAGCAGCTTACAACAGCCTCTGGGGGCCAAAGTGGGCAAAAATATCAGGGATCTATGTTCTGACCAGACTGATGCTTCTGGTAACTGAGGTGCAGACAAAGAAGAGAGGACCCATTATTATTGTAAGCTGTTCTCTCTCAGGCTGAAGTGACTGCCATAGATTTCAAAGGGTCAGCACCTTTTCTTCCATCCTCATTTTTTTTTTCTCATTTTCCTCTTTAAGAGCTATACATAAAGAACTAAGAAGTAAATGTACATATGTGGAAAATTAGAAAATGGCCAGGCATGTCCAGGAAATGATACAGGCTCAGAAAAAACATGAGAAGACCTTAAGTTTAGTTCAGACTAAACCCTGGCACATTGAGAGCCTACAAGAATCAATCAAAAAAATCAGTAACAAAAAATAGGACTGGCCCTGTGGCACAATAGTTAGGTGCTATGATAAGAAAGATGGATCCTACATAGCTAACTAAAGGTCTGATCTAGACCCTGTTAAGTCTTTGCAGGCACACACACATATCTAAGATCCTAACAGGATCAAGAAGTGGGGAAAAAAGGATTGCAATATGACCTGGTCCTGTCTCTTTAGCAAGCTAAGAGAGGGTATTCTCTCTCCTCTTCCCTCCCCCTTCCCTCTCTTTTTCTTTTGTATATACACGTGCCTTCTAACATTCTCTCTCAGGCTGAAGTGACTGCCATAGATTTCAAAGGGTCAGCACCTTTTCTTCCATCCTCATTTTTTTTTTTCTCATTTTCCTCTTTAAGAGCTATACATAAAGAACTAAGAAGTAAATGTACATATGTGGAAAATTAGAAAATGGCCAGGCATGTCCAGGAAATGATACAGGCTCAGAAAAAACGAGAGAAGACCTTAAGTTTAGTTCAGACTAAACCCTGGCACATTGAGAGCCTACAAGAATCAATCAAAAAAATCAGTAACAAAAAATAGGACTGGCCCTGTGGCACAATAGTTAGGTGCTATGATAAGAAAGATGGATCCTACATAGCTAACTAAAGGTCTGATCTAGACCCTGTTAAGTCTTTGCAGGCACACACACATATCTAAGATCCTAACAGGATCAAGAAGTGGGGAAAAAAGGATTGCAATATGACCTGGTCCTGTCTCTTTAGCAAGCTAAGAGAGGGTATTCTCTCTCCTCTTCCCTCCCCCTTCCCTCTCTTTTTCTTTTGTATATACACGTGCCTTCTAACATTTAAAAACAAACCCAAAAAATCAAAAGAATATCAAACCCTGAGAAAGGGGAAGAGTCTGATTTCCAGAGTTACCAGGTTATATTTAAATGTCCACTTACAAGAACAAGAACAAAATCACAAGACATAGAAGACACAAAAATATGGCTCACTCAAAGAAAAAGAGTAAATTAACAGAAACTATCCCTGAAAAAGACAAGATAACAGATATACTCAACAAAGACTTTAAAACAACTATCTTAAAGGTTCTGAAAAAACTAAAAGAAGATGTGGAGAAAGCCAAGAAAACGATATATAAACACAAAAAATCTATCACTAAGGAGACACAACACCTAAGAGAAATTCTAGAGCTGCAAAGTACAATAACCAAAATGAAATATTCATTAGAAAGATTCAAGGGCAGATTTTAATGAATCAGTTAACTTGAAGATAGGACAATTGCAATTAAAAATTAAGAAATTTTCTGAGTTCCAGAATAGTTATATCAGACAGATTCTTCCAGTGCAGTCATTGTCTAGATGGGCAGATAGGTTCCTTGTGCTTCCTACTCCACCATCTTCTCAGAATCCTCCCTTGTTCCTTTGAAAATTTGTTGCTAGACTCCCACTTAGTTGATTGTGGTTCAAGTCCCAGACACAGTGGCTTAAAACTCATGCCAGATGCATGTGCATGTGTGCCCAAAATCCCAAGAGGAGAATGGAGGAGAAGGGACACTGCAGCGTGGCCATCCCCTCTGGAGGGGTGATTTCTCATTTTTGGTCTCTCTTTCTCTCTGTGTCTCTCTGGCAAGCACACATGCTCTTATACCAAAAACCTCTTAATAAATAAATAAATAAATAAATAAGAAATTTCCGGGGCCATGGAGGTTAAGGTGCTGGATCCCACATGGCCAGCAGTGCTGTTCATGTCCCAGACCCCAGTGGCTTGAAAATCACACCAGGCATATGTGCATACATACCCAAAATCCTGAGAAGAGACTGAAGAAGAGATTACGGCATGTTCATCCCCTCTGGGGGTGGCGGGGGTAATTTCTCACATTCCCTCTGTCTCTCTCTGCCATGCATTTATAGAACAAAAAATTAATTTTCAAAAAATAAATCTTTTTTTCTTTCATCAATAACTAGCTACAAGTGGGACCAGCAGTTAGCGTAATGGCTATGTCGCTGAACTCCCATGTAGTCGACCGTAGTTCAAGTCCCGGACCCGGTGGCTTAAACTCATGCTGGGCGTGTGTGCGTGCCCAAGATCCAGAGAGGAGAATGGAGGAGAAGGGATTGCAGTGTGGCCATCCCCCCTGGGGGGGGGGGTGATTTCTCACTTTCTATCTCTCTGTCTCTCTGTCTTTCTGGTGAGTGCACGCACCCTATAACAAAAACCTCTCTGGAAAAAAAAAAAAAAAACCTAGCTACAAGTAACAAAAAAATTATTTGTTTATAAAGACTTTTTAAAGAATTATTTTACTTAACTCTATTTATTTATTTTAATTTGACCAGAGAGGGACAGAGTGAGAGAGTGAGCAAGAGGGAAAGTGAGAAAGCAAGCTGCCAGGTCCACGACTTGAACCACAGTCAGCCATGTGGGAGTCCAACACCCTTAAACACCACACCACCTGCTGGCCCCTGTTATTATTACTCTTAGTTAGACCAGAGAGAGACAAAGAAAGGAAAAGTGAGAAAGCAAGCCACCAGATCTGGGATTCAAACCACAGTCGACCATGTGGGACTCTAGTGCCCTTAACCACCACACCACCTTCAGTCCACATTCTATCTTTTAAAAAAAGCTCAAGGACCAACAGACAGCATAATGGTTACATCATTAGACTCCCACCTTGGTTTGAGTCCCAGACCTGGTGATTTGAAATGCATGTTTTTGTGCATGTCCAAGATCCCAAGAGGAGAGTGGAAGAGAAGGAACTGCAGCATAGCCACCCCCTCTGGGATGTGATTTCTTGCTTTCCGCCTCTCTGACTCTTTGTCTCTCCAGCAAACACATATACCCTAAAGCAAAAACCTCTCTCTCAAAAAAAAAAAAAGTTCAAAGCTTCCACTTCAAATCAAATTTACAATCTTTCCCACTCTTTTCCACTCTGATGTATCACATTAAATATTATCAAGCAAAAGCAAATAGCCTTAGATATCTGATATTTGTAAACTATAGCTGAATTAAAACATTAATTTATAACATAAACATGGGAAGACATAACCCCATAAATATTTAAGCCACCTGTATAGCCAGTCTAAATAACAATACAATGTGTGATCAAGTAACTCTTTAAATTAATCAAGATGTGGAAGGGGGGTAGACATTCCAGTAAAATACGACACCATGACTGACTATATACGCTTACCTTCTTTTCCTCCCAAAAGCCCACTAAAACAACAATGGATTTTTTTTTTAAAGAGGTTTTTGCCAGGGGCTAGCAGGCAACATGGTGATTGGATCACCGGAATCCCACATGGATGGCCGACTGTGGTTCAAGTCCTGGACCTAGCGACTTGCTTTCTCATTCTTTGTCTCTCTCTCTTTCTCTCTCTCTCTCTCTCTGTGTGATAAAAATGAATAATAATAATAATAAAATAAAATAATAAAATAAAAAATTCTTTTTTAAAATGAGGTTTTTGCCTTAGGGCATGTGCACTCACTGGAAAAAGAGACAGAGACAGTGAAAGGGAGATGGAGAAATCACTCCCCAGGGGGATGGCTTCACGGCAATCCCTTCTCCTCCATTCTCCTCCTGGGATTTGGGCACACGTGCACATATTCCTGACGTGAGTTTGAAGTCACTGGGTTTGAGACTCAAACCACAGTTGGCTATGTGGGAGTCTAGCAATGTAACCGCTACATGATCTGCTAACCCCTAGATTTTTTATTTTTTTAAGTATAAAGCTATAAAAATAAAAAGAATGAAGAAGAGAGTTCAATAAATTTTCTGAGGACAAAAAGCAGACTACTAAATTGACTTAGTAGACAAAACAGAAAACCTGAAATACCTTCAGAGGGAGATACCAAGCAAGCCAATTCTAGCCTCTAAACCCCAGACAAGTTCACAAACTGGAAGGTCCTTGAGAAGGTAGAGTTAAGAAATATGGATAAAGAGAAGAGGATTGATTCATAAGACAATCCTGAAGTCCACTCTCACTCTCCCACCACCTCTACCTCTACCACAGTACTCTCCACTTTCCCTTCCCCACAACCAGGAGCTTGCAGTCTGTTTCTGAAAAAAAACTGAATTAAAGGGAAGGATTAGTGATGTGACTCCAGACTCAGCTGAAGTGAGAAGCACAGACTATAAATGAATACTAAACAGTAAGATCTACATTCCTCTTCTTTTCTCCTTCTAAGTCCCATAACAATCACAATTTGGCATATGCCTACTAAGTGCAACTAAAGGAAATCTAGGACACTGCCTGTTATTCCAATACCCCTTGTTTAAACAATGACACTTGAATAATTTGGTAATTATTGGTTGTCCTCATCACAGAACATTTACATAAATCATTCCAGAGCACTCTCTAAAGTTAAGCACTTAATGTTTGGTACAGAATCCCTTCCTGACTTTGCCTTAGGGAAGTTAGGCATCTTTAATTCTTTAATCAAAGTATGAAATGGTCATTAACTTGCACTAAAAAAATGCTCTTCAGGGTTAGTTTCACAAACAAGGGAGAGATTTATATTCTTCCAATAAACACAAAGAAACTGTGAAAAATACAGTGTAATTTTCAGAAACCCAGTGCAGCATTAGAAATTATTAATAAATCACCCCAAAACACTAATTGCTGAAGTATGTATACAAAAACTGGAATAACAAATAATGAAAAGAAACATTACTGTCATATAGTATGGTGGTAAAGGAATAGATGTAATAAGTCTAGTGATTAGAACCATCTCAGGGATCCATGGAAAACAATAAAATCAGATTCCTAGGTCTAGACCCCAGAAATTCTATTTTCCATAGATATTTAGTGGGGTCCAGATATATATGCATCTCTTTAGTTTTATAAGCAGTCCAGGTAATTCTAATGCAATGGTCAGAGAACCAATCTTTGAGAAGCATTATCCTACACTTTAGAAATAAGTCTCTGATCTAAGGTAGTCAAACAAGTATTCTCTCTTAATGGCACAGATGGATGTAGAACCTTGGCCTCTGATGCCATAAATTCAAGGAGAGACCCAGAATGATAAAGATTCAAACAAATACATGTGTGTGTGTGTGTGTGTGTGTGTGTGTGTGTGTATCAGTGAAAGGAAATTAAATTGGGATCATTTATCCTTTTGCCATAATTGTAAGCAGCAAAAGTTTTAGAGCTATATAGTAGCCACTAGTCATATACAGCCATTAAAAATAATAATTTTTATTGCCAGAGGGTCCATGTACTCACTAGAGACAGAGACAGAGAGAAAGCAAGGGAGCAATTACCCTCCCCAATGGGATGTAATTACATCACAATTCCTTCTCCATTTCTCTATCCTGTCAGGATTTTGGATTTGCCCACACCCGGCATGTTTTTCAAGTCACCAGGGCTGGGATTCAAGCCACTATGGACATGTAGGATCTGGCTTCCTTTAACCACTAAGCTACAAGTCTGGTCCAAAAGTAATTCAGCTCCTCAGTGTCATTAACCACATTTCAAATGTTCAACATCCACATGTGACTAGTTGATTACATATTGGACAATGCAGATACAGAACATTTCCTGTATCATAGACAGTTACACTGGATTATCATCTAGAGCTTGCCTACTAGGACAATTGCCAAGTTGCTGCCCTCAGAACATAACTCAGGGTTGGGCCCATAGCCTAGTGGGTTAGGGGAGTTGGATCCCACATGACCAACCACAGTTCAAGTATCAGCCCTCGCAGCTTAAACAACATGCCAAGTGTGCAGTATGCATGCCACAAGCCCCAAAAAAGAAGACAAATGGGGTAAAAAGTTTTGCAGTATGAACTTGCCCTACTGTGGTATACTTTCTCTCTCTCACATCCTCTTCTCTCTCGTGAGTGCATGCATTCTCTAGTAATTAAAATACACACATACACACATATACACACAAGTCAGATGACTGTCAGTGACAAAACCTTCGGCAGACAAGTATCTGTCTTGATTTTTTTTTCCTAATCTTTTTTTAAGAGGTTTTTGCTATAGGGCGTGTATGCTCGCCAGACAGAGAGACAGAAAGCAAGAAATCACCCCCCAGGGGTGATGGCCACACCGCAATCCCTTCTCATCCATACTCCTCTTGGGATCTTGGGCACACACGCACACGCGCCCGGCCTGAGTTTTAAGTCACCAGGTCCGGGATGCGAACCACAGTCGACTACGTATCCTCTTCGTGACATAGCCATTACACTAACTGCTGGTCCCAAAATGCACACATACACACATATACACACAAGTCAGATGACTGTCAGTGACAAAACCTACAGCAGACAAGTATCTGTCTTGATTTGAAGATAAAATATACTATCATTGCCTACAAGATATCACCTAGGTGTTCTATATATTATCTCAACAGCACAATTACTGAGAGAGTTTACCATTTACATTGTTTTACAGATGGAATCTGAGGCTTCAAAAGGTCTTATAGCTAAAAGGTAATGAAACCAGAATTCAAAATAGTTGTTCCATGGCCTGGTGCTTAAGGCAGCAGCCCCTCCCCCCCACAGCCAACTGTGTGGTTCACATCTTAGACTTGGCACTTCAGAAACAAGCCAGATGTGCACAGGAACACCCATAATCCAGAAAGAGGGAGAGATGGAAAAGAAAGGATTGTGTAGTAATCATTCCCCATTGTAAAAGAGGAGCTTTCTCCTCTCTCTCTTTCTCTCTCTGCCAAACTCCTGTACTGTTTTGCCAAAAACAAACAAATGGTTGGAATCTAACACACTCAATCAATATACAGCAAATGAGAAGATACACAGAAAGTTAAAATACAGTCATAGATCAGCACAGGTAGTATTATCTTAAAAAAAAAAAAAAAAAGTAAACCAGAAGAGGGGAAGGTAAGCATTAAAATCATAGGAAAAGGAGTCTCAAAACAAAAGCAATGGCAACACAGTCAAGCCATGTTCCTCCCATCTCTAACTTGAAACCTGACCCATCCAAATACTATGGAGCCTGTTAGCATTGAAACAACTGAATCACTAACTCTCCCTAAGTACCTGCTTAGTCAGCAACAATCTGGCTATAATTTACATCCCCTCAGAGCTTGGTGACAAGGAAAACCTAGTTTAGATTAGAACATTAATGTTAGGTACATTTCCCATTGTAAATTTGTAATCTGACACCCAGGTATTTATACTTCACTGCCCTGTCAGTTGTTTCTGTTTATAAGTTTATTTATTTTATGTCTTTCATGAGGGGGAAAAGGTCATGCATCTAAGATGCACACAAGAGGCAAAGGCACTCTTGACGGGGTCTAAGTATACTGGAATACCTGTACTCCAGCCCTTCTAGTCAGTCAGGATCTTGGGGGCATAAGCACTCAATGTGTTTTTGGTTGACTCAAGATCTGAACCCTCAGTCACCCCATGTAGCTTCCAGTACTACACATCAGTATGCTCAACCCCCTGAACCAGAGCAGCTGGACTCCTGCGAGCTTCTTCATTTTTGGTATTTTTTGGGCGGGGGGGAGAGGTGGTTTTTTT
>NW_006159534.1:2509325-2534157 GCF_000334495.1 Tupaia belangeri chinensis | reverse complement strand
TCCACCCCCAGGGAGGATGGCCACGCTGCAATCCCTTCTCCTCCATTCTCCTCTCGGGATCTTGGGCACGCACGCACATGCACTGGGCATGAGTTTAAGTCACAAGGTCTGGGACTCGAACTACGGTCGACTACATGGGAGTCCAGCGACATAGCTATTACACTAACTGCTAGTCTCTGCAAGTTTCTTAATGTAATTACATCAATCACTTTCTGATAAACCATTATACTATTGCCCAAACCCCTGGATCAATCCAGGATCCCTAGAAGAACAAATTCTGATCAGAACCTACACATAGTAAATTCACCAAGGTAAAGATTCTCTGAGGCTTCTTCTGGTCAGCTAGTCAAATGGTGTTTCCAAGCAACACAATAACTTGAAATACACCTTCTATTCAAATTCTATCAGCATTTTTTCTGTTTCTTTTTTGCTTGTTTGTTTTTCAGGTTTTTACCATAGGGTGCATGAGCTCATTGAGAGGGAAAATGAGAAATCACCCCCCGGGGGATGGCCAAAACACAATCCCTTCTCTTCCATTCTCCTCTCAGGATTTTTTCGCATGCATGCATATGTGCCTGGCATAATTTTCAAGCTACTGGCTGTAGTATTCAAACCACGTTTGGCCATGTGGTAATTCAGTACCTTAACCACCACACCCTCTGCTGGCCCTTTCTTTTCCTTTTTTTATTAGTTGCCAGAGGGCATGTGTACTCACCATAGGGAGAGGAGGGGGTAAGAGAGAGAGCACCCCCCAGTGAACATGGTCACACTGCAATTCTTCCTCCTCTATTCTCCATCCAGTCAGAATTTGGGGCCTGCAAACACACATGCCCGGTGGGTCTCTCAAGCCACTAGGGCCAGGATTCAAACAATAATCAGCCATTTAGGATCCAGCTAACATAGGCACAGTACTTAACCACTAAATTCCATTGGGACTTATTAGTGCCTGAATCTAAAATCCAGACAGGTAACTCTACCAAATTTCTCTTAAAGCTATCCTTCCTCTTCAACCCTCTTCTACTTGAGTGGAACCACAGTACGAAAAACCTACATAATGATAAAAACAATGGAATTTGGAGTTAGACCAAGGTTGATTTCTTTTTTTTTAGAGAGAGGTTTTTGCTATAGGGTGGGTGTGTTCACGAGAGAGAGAGACAGACAGAAAGTGAGAAATCACACCTCACACACAGGAATGGCCACACCACAATCCCTTCTTCTCCAGTCTCCTCTCAGGATTTTGGGCATGCGCACACACATGCCTGGCATGAGTTTGAAGCTGCTGGGTCCAGGACTTGAACCATGGTTGACTGACTATATGGGAGTCCAGTAACGTAAACATTATAGCATCTGCTGGTCCCCAATATTTTAACTCTACCACAAAGTAGCTGTGTGACCTTGGACAGACACTTAAATACAAAACTCCACATTCTTATAAAATGGGACAAACACCTATAGCAATAGGCCAGTTATAAGGCTCATATGAGATAATTCATTCAACAAAAAATTAAGATGCAAAATGTGATACCGTGCTAGATGCTAGATGTGACAGGTACCTACTACTCTGCCTGACGCACAGTAAGCACTCAAGTAAATGTTATATATTACTTCCACGCAGTTCAGCAAATCTAAGACTAATAATATTAAACCCTATTATTTTATGTAATTCTAAGAATGAAAAAAAATTGCCAATTAAACAATGACAGTACTTGTAAGACATAATCCTGACTTCTGGTGTTAAAAAAATTTAAAAAGTAGATATTAAAATTTATTAGGCCCAGCCTTGATGATGCAGTTGGCAGCATGCTGAACTGCAGTGCTAAAAGCCACATGGCTGACCACAGGTTCAGATCACCAACTCAGTTGACCTGAAACACACCAGGTGAGTGTCTTAGCTAAAAGGCTAGGCAAAGGGGATCTCAGTGTGATGAGACCTATCAAGGGTACTTCTCTCTTTCTCTTTCTCAAGTACTCTCTATATCAGAAAAGTTTAGAGAGGTAAGCTTTGAAGTTGGCTTTTCTTCACAAAGATACTGTTAACTAATCATTATCTAATATACCATTGAGATCTGCAGAGAGAAATAATCTTAACTGCAGATATATTGCTCTTACTACATGTCAGGCACTTTTCATATTTTGACTCAATCTTATAACAGTCTTATAAGTACTATTGTCTTTATTTCACTGATGAGGCAACTGAAGCACAGAAAGATTAAGTGACTTATCTGAAGTAACTTGGCTAGTAAGTTAGCAGAGCTAGAACATGAACCTAGGCAGTCTGGTTTCAGAGTCTGTTCTGTGTGTGTGTGTTAATAATATACTAGTATATGATACAAATAATGAGTAATTAATCACGGTGATTGTGTTGACTCAGCCACTAACCAACTCATTTGACCTGAATTACTTAACCTTTCCAGACTTCATTTCCCACTTAAGAATAAAAGGGAATTGGGCTAAATAACCTCTGAAGTTCCTTAGAGGTTTAACATTCCATTATCTATAATCTAGAAGCCAAGAGCCACAACTGTGGCATAGCAAGAGCTATGTCTACTTTCACCTTCCTCTTTTAACCTTACGCCTATAACTCATCACCTTTTTCTTATGACTCATCTTCATAAGGTCCTCATTTACTAGCTGGCTTGTCCAGTAGGAGTCACACTGACACCTTGAGGGAAATACAAATTAACGGAGGTGGACTATATCACACTCTTACTGCCTCAAATCATGCAGATTAAGACCTAGAACTAAAAGCCCAGCCATTACTTTAACACGGAACAGGTCAAACCACCTAAATACATGGGTACTTGATGGGTTTATTCAGTTTTCATAAACAGTGTATAGGAATTAGTTTGGGCTCTTACAATCTCAGCTCTGCTATCCACAATTAGTGGTATCAACATAATCAGTTACTTAATGGTCCTAAAACTCCATCTCTGAGCCAGCCCACGACATGGGTAATGTGGCTGGATCCCACATGGCTGACTGACCCTGACTAATCCTGGCAGCTTGAGAAACACACTTACCGTGTTCGCGCATGCACGCACGCACACGCATGTACCCACAATCCCAAGAGGAGAGAGAGAAGGAAAAGAGACCCCCTGGGGGGTGCTTTCTCACTTTCTCTCTTTTTCTTTCTCTCTCTCTCTTCAGGGAGTACAAGTGCCCTCTGGCAAATTAAAAAAAAGAAACTCAGTTTCCCCATCTATAAATCTACCTAGACAGTTTGCTATAAGGAGAAATGTTTATAAAGTGCTTACCACAGTGCCTGACAAGAGTTACGCACTCAGAAAAATCACAGTTGCTGTCATTGCCTCTACTATACCATTGCTGATATTTATAATTTCTATATAAAAGCAAAATCTCCATAGCCTGCCAGACTTTATTTAAAATTCTTGCTCTACCTAACTACTAGGTATATTGCCTTGAGGAAACTAATGTCTTTAAGCCTAGATTTCCTCAACAGTAAAATGGAGAAAATTAATCATCTATCCTGAAAAACCATTGTGAAGATAAAATGAGATATGTAAAGCATCTGACGCCCTGTTCCTGACTGCTCAGTAAACACCCATGCCTTTCTCCTTAATGGCAAGTGGATTACACTTCCATTAATTCAATTCAAAGGAAAAAGGAGAGTGCATGCAGGGATCAGAAGAAATCCTGGGAAGCCAACATTCTTTCTCTATTGTCTTTCTGCTATGAGGCGAATACCAGAGAATCCTCACCCAGGGAATTTCTTTATGCTCTTATGTACTTCATAAAACTTCATAAAATGATAGAGCCTTTTTTCAAGCCATCACAAAACTTTCTGAAATAAGCCCTGGAATCTAAGGTAGCAGCACTCAAAGTGTGGTACAAAGACCATAAGGGGTCCTCAAAACCCTTTCAGGGAACCCAAGGAGTCAAAACTAATTTCATAATAATACTACAACTTTGTTACATTTTTCACTTATTCTATACAAAGGAGCATTCCAGAGGCTACATGAAAAGTGACATCATATCTGTGATTGCCAGTAGGTATGCTTGTATACTGTTTTAACTTCTCAGTTTTAATTCCTAATACATCAATAGACATTACAATTTTAAATAATTCAGAGTTTCAAGTGGTCTTGAAACCAGTTAGAGAACTACTGCTCTAAAGTATAGAAAGAAACCCATAAGGCATATGGATTCCTAAGTACCAATTTCACCTAGATAAGTAACACTCACACAATGATCTAAACACTTGCCACTTTATGATTACCTTTCAGTCCTTCAATCTTCCAAAAATCACATATTCACTAATTATTTATGAATTGACAGTGACTCTTCTAATCCATTCTGTTGCTTATAAGAGAAAAAAATACCTAAATATGGGTAATTAAAATTGAGGTTTATTCAGAGGCAAGCCCTGTAACCTTAGTAATTAAGAGAGACAAATGCCACATGGCTGACCATGATTCAAGCAAACTAGCAGCTTCAAAAACATGCCAGATGTGTGTGCATGGGTGCCCAACAGGATGGAGAAATGGGGAAGAAGCAGTCCCCATTTCAGAAGCCTGAAATGCCACAGCAAGCTGGAGCCACCAGAGTAATGGAGGGAGAAGTTTCACTCACAGCACTGAGAAGCAATCAGCTGAAGAAGCAGCTGTAGACCCTCCAACAAAGCCTACAAAGATCTCCAACTCTGGATTTGCCATCAGTAGTCAGACTGCAAAGATAACACCAGCCACGTCCATCAAATTTAGATCAAGTAAGCCTAAAGAAACTATTCGAACTCTTGGTCCAAAACCTTTTCTGTAGCAGCGGCTTTTACTGAAGATGAAGATAAATGAACCAAAGGAAATGCCTCAGAAGCAAAGATGAAGGTGAGGAATATAGAAGGGATATGCCCACATAAGCCGGATCAAACTCCTCAATAAAGGAAAGCACAGGTTTTCTGATAACCAGAAGCTATGGGAGTGGAATCTCATCCTGCTTGTTAGGTCGGAGGCCTGGGCAGCTTGGATGTGGGGATGGACACCATGCCACAGTCGGCTGATGCAACCCACATCTAGTCTGTCATCACACCTGTGTTGCATTCAGATCTAACCAGGATATAGCACATGGCGCTCTATTCTGCACACAGCACCAGACCTTACATGGCATAGTAGTCTGCTCTCCCTTTACCATACATGGACTGTTTCTACCTCTAAGACACTCTCCCTCCCTACCCTTATAAAAATCACTAAATCTCGCCCTAGGGAGCGTCTTCTCTGCCCCTTCTCTCTCTCTCTCTCTCTGTCAGACCAGCGAACCTCACCCAGGAGTGTTCCCAATAAAGGCTCTACATTTCTAGTTTCTTGTGTGGCTGGCCCATTCCTTACATTTGGTGCTGAAACCCGGGAGGAGCTTTGTGTCCCATAGTCCCCATGAGGGCCTCTCCTCCCCTGAACCAGGAATCGACCTGCAAACCGCTGACTAAACACCTGCCCTGGCCTTTTGAGTGTAAGTCCGCTTGCCCATGGTTTCCAGGACTCAAACCTCTGGGTTCCCTGTCCCAAAACACAGCTGTGTCAGGGTCCCCTCCAACTCCTGGAGCTCAGGTGATTGTGGAGACGTCTCAATCCCCTGCTGCCCATCCCCCAATCTGCTCCGTGAGAGCAAAAAGAGATCTGGGACACCTCTCCCTTTTCCATTCACTTGAGTCCCAGACACAATGGGTAATATTGAGTCTGTCACTGAGTCTAAGATGCCCCTAGGCTGTCTGCTCTGTAACCTCACCAAATCAGGACTTGCTCAGGATCTCCACCACAAGCAGCTGATACTCCATTCCACTGTGGTCTGACTACAATATGTTACGGACAATGGGTCCAAATGGCCTCCTGAGGGAACTTGATTACAATACTCTCACTGACTTGGATAACTATTGCCGAAAAGTAGGCAAATGGTCGGAGGTTCTATATGCCCAAGCCTTTTGGGATCTGTGCTCCCACCCCTCCCCCTGCAACTCCTACACTATTGCCCAAGTCCTTCTTGCAACCAGACCCCCACAATTTAAGACCAAACCTTTCCTAGAGGCCGATCTCTCTCCTATAGACGAATCACACAAAACTCTTACCTCACCCTCCTTCCCACTCACCCCCAAAGTCCCCCACCATACCACTTCGGCACCGCCAGTCCCAGTCCCCCCCACTGCTCTCCTACCTTCACTGCCACCTCTTCCTCCTCCTCCATGTCCTTCACTCCCATCCCCTCCTCACCCGTCTCCAGTTAGTTCACATACCTGCTCACATTCTCACCCTTCTCCCACCCCTTCCCCCAGTTCTAACCTTCTCTGTCCTCTCTGGGAAGTGGAGGGAACGGAGGTTATAGTCAGCATCCACATTCCCTTCTTTTTCTAAGATCTATCACAAATAGAAAAAAGACTTGGTTCTTTCTCTGCTGACCTCACAGCTTTTATCAAAGAGTTCCGCTATCTTACTCAGGCTTATAATCTTACTTGGCATGACCTCTATGTAATCCTGTCCTCCACCCTTACTGTGGATGAGAGAGAACGAGTCCAGGCTACAGCCCAAGAACATGCCAACCAAGCTTGCCTAGTCGACATGACTCTACCAGTTGGACAAGCAGCTGTTCCTATTACCGACCCTCAATGGGACTATCAGGTAGGAAACTCTGGCCCCAAAAAACTGAGACTACATGATCCAGTGCCTCCTGGCTGAAATGCAGGCTGTCTCTAACAAAACTGTCAATTTTGACAAACTCCGGGAAATCACCTAGGGGGCAGATGAAAACCCAGCTGTGTTCCTCAATCGCCTTACAGAGGTCTTAACCCTTTATACACAGTTACACCCTGCTTCACCGGCTGGGGCCACAGTTTTGGCATCTCACTTTATTACCCAGTCAGCGCCTGATATTTGTAAGAAACTTAAACGGGCAAAGGATGGCCCTAAATGGCATTTAAGGTTTACAATGCCCAGGAGGAAGCAGCTGAGGCTGAACGCCAAGCCCGCCTTCGCCACAAGGTGGCACTCCAAACCCAGGCCCTAGTAGCAGCCCTGAGGCTAGTGGCCCCCACAGGGGCACAAGAATGGGGTTTCCTCATCTAAGTCTGTTACCCTGGAATCATGCTTCAAGTGCAGGAACACAGGCCACTGGGCTCAACAATGCCCTTGCCCCGATCGTCCACCAAGCCATGCCCTAAGTGCAAACAGCCTAGTCACTGAGAAACTGACTGCTCAATGGTGAATTATCCCCAGCACCTCTACACAGGGGACAAGTCAGTCAGGTGTCCCCTCTTGGGAGCTGTTGGGGCTAGCTGCCAACTGAAGAGGCCCAGACTCAAAGACCCCCATCACCCTTGCTGAGCCGAGGATAACATTACAGGTAGCAGGTAAGTCCATCTCCTTTCTTGTGGACACAGGGGTTACCTACTCCGTCCCATTCGGAG
Source organism: Tupaia belangeri chinensis (assembly GCF_000334495.1). Lineage (NCBI taxonomy): Eukaryota > Metazoa > Chordata > Mammalia > Scandentia > Tupaiidae > Tupaia > Tupaia belangeri. The sequence continues at coordinate 2,526,752 of NW_006159534.1, read as the reverse complement.
TGACTTTTTCCTTCTCAGATCTTGGTCATAGGAATAGATGGCACACCCTCCTGCCCAGCTCGGACAGGCACCCTAGCCTGCCATATAGATGGACTAACTTTCTCACACTCCTTCCTTCCTAGTTATGCCATCATGCCCAGTCCCCCTCCTGGGCAGAGACATCCTTCACCAATTGGGAGCTACCCTCCAACTTCCAGCTGCAGCCCCTGCCACTCACTTTCTCCTCCCTCTCATCTGCTCATTCATTGCCTCTGACCTCTCTGGCTCTCCCTCCTTCCCTCTTCCCCCTGAAGAAGTTAACCCTGTTGTCTGGGACACTTCTGAACTGGTTGTGGTCTCCCATCACACTCCAATTCTTATTTGTCTGAAGGACCCCACCAAGTTTCCCTCCCAACCCCAATTCCCTATCTCTGAAACACACCGTAAGAGCCTTAAGCCTATTATCACCCAACTTCTCACTCGCAGACTCTTCATTCCTACAGACTCTCCAATCCGCAAGCGGTCAGGGCCTACCACCTAGTTCAGGACCTCCACCTCATCAATGAGGCGGTCATTCCTCTCCATCCAACTCATACATCCTCCTGTCCCACATTCCACCAAACACCACTCATTTCACAGTCTTTAACTTCAAGGATGCCTTTTTCACTATCCCCCTCCACTCAGACTCCTACTTCCTGCTTGCTTTCACCTAGTAGGACTCCAATTCACACTCTGCCCAACAGCTTCCCTGGACAGTAGTTCCCCAGGGCTTCCAAGACAGTCCCCACCTCTTTGCCCAGGCTCTCGCTGGAGACTTTGCATCTTGCCCAGTTGCCCCCAGCACCCTCTTACAGTATGTAGACGATCTCCTCCTCTGCAGACCGTCTCTCTTCCTCCCTCCCTCCCCCCTTACTCGCATCCTCACTCTCTCAAAGGTCTAACGAGTCAGTATCTACACTGATTTCAAATACACCTCCCTTATTGACCATTCTCACTCTGCCCTCACTATTAAGGGCTTGCCAGTCATTAATGCTACTTTTACAACAAAACTCCTAGAGGCCCTCCAGCACCCAACAGAGGTCGCTATAGTCCACTGACGGAGCCACCAGGGCTCAAGGAACCCAGTGGTGATCAGTAACTCCCAGGCCAATGCAGGAGACCATAGCCTCATGCTTAACTCCCCACCCCCTTCTTAAACTCTTCGGCTAAATCTCTTTATTCCAACAAAGAACGGGCAAACCTCCTCTCACACGGGGGGAACAGCTGGGGAAAAGAGGTGGATTTTCCTCCATAACAAAATTGCTCTCCCCCAACAACAGGCCTCTGCCATCCTCACAGAAGTCCACCAGTCTCTACACATTGGCCCAAAAGCACTGTTCCGCTTCTTTGAGGCCCTCTTTCACTGTCCAGGACTCCACAAGGCCCTTTGGCATATACATTAGACATGCTCCACCTGCTCAGCCATCAGCCCCCAAGGTGGCCTACACCCTTGTGTCACCACTCACCAACTCCACGGCCACCAACCAGGAGAGGACTGGCAGGTTGACTTCACTCATAAACCCAGACAAAAAACCTTCTGATACCTCCTTTCTCTAGTAGACACCTTTTCAGGTTGGATTGAGGCCTACCCTGCTTCAAAGGAGATGTCCAACATAGTCACAACTGTTCTCCTGGAGCACATAATACTGTGCTTTGGCCTTCCAACAACCATCCAGTCCAACAACAGGTCAGCCTTCACTTCCAGAGTCATCTAACTGGTCTCTGAATCCCTCAAAATTCCCTGAAAACTCCACATCCCTTATCACCCCAAATTCTCAGGTAAGGTTGAAAGGGCCAGTAGCTTTCTAAAGGATTATCTCACCAAACTCTCTATAGCTCTGTCTCTCCTGGCCTGAGCTCCTCCCCCTAGCCCTCACTCACCTGCATGTGGCTCCCGGAAATCCCATGAGCCTAAGCCCATCTGAAATCCTATCCAGTAGGCCCTTTCCCATTAACCACGACCTCCTGGTCCAGTTTCACCCCCTCTCCTCATCTCTCCTCTGCCAGCTGCTCCATGAACATTCCAACCACATCCTCCCAACCCTCACTCCATCCACCTCAGTCTCAGAGTGCTTACCCGGCCCTCTCCAGCCAGGTGACAGCATGCTACTAAAAGAACTTCACCATCACTCGTTAGAACCTCACTGGATGGGTCCTCACACTGTCACACACACAACCCCCACAGTGGCTAAGCTCAAACAGGCACCCCCTTCCAGCCCCTGGAAGCCTCAGGTTTTGGGACCCACAAAACTTTGTCTCACCAGGTTTCCCCTGAAAACTCCTCGTTCTCCTACCCCTCCCCTTCTTCCCCCAAAGAGGCCTAAGCTCTAACCCCCTTTCACTGGTGTTTTTATAAACAAGAGTCCTGGATGTCTGCTGGTCACACCCACACTCACTTCCTGGCCACAGGGTAATGCCAACCACATGGTTGTCAGTCACATGTCTCCATCCCCATCTCCTTTGCCAAAATGCACTCAGGGATGGTCCAACCCAGCCCTTTGCTTTACCTTTGATCAGACCAAAGAATCCTGTCACAATTGATGGGTAGATACCCATGGGTTGCCCTTACAGTACCTGCCATACTCATGTCATATAACTAGACTCCCACAACAAACTACAAGACACTTACCTCCTTACCACCAATGGTCGAGGCTCTACCTCAGCATCAAAGACCCTTGGGGTAATAGGTGGAGTCTGGGGAAAAGTCTATCTCTGGGCCACCAGTTCCTCCCCATTAGGGGCCATCGGATCTACCAGACTTAAACAAGAGTAATCCCCAAAACCATTGACCAACTAACTAAAAGACCAATCAACAAACATTCAGAAACATGAAGTTTCCCTAAATCAACAAATACACGCTGGACAGGCTGGTAAGACGGACCCATTTTTCCGGCCACCCTTAGTCCAACAGGGAGCCTCCTCCTCAACTCCACAGGGATGGACAATTTCTCAGACTGCTTTCTCTGTGCCTACCTAGGCCAGGCTCCCCTCACAGCGGTTCCAATAACCCCTTTCACAAGTGCTTCCTGTACCACCTCACAGCCCTCCTTTAGCCCACTACAAAACATCCCATTGTTCAAAATACAGGTCAATTGAATCAGACAGCATGTTACACCAACAATGCCTCATCAGCTCTTCGGACACCTTGTGTAATCAGTCCATCCCAATCTCCTTTTTACTGTGTGCCCCTCCAGGCACCTTTTTTTTGGGTGTAACAACACCCTAACCAAACTAATCAGCTCCTCCTCCCCTTTCCCTTGTCTCTCAGTAACCCTAGTCCCACTGCTAACCCTGTACAGTCAGGCTGAATTCCTCTTGCTGGCCTTTCTCTCTTCCATGGACTCCCACACTAAAAGAGTGGTCTTCTTTCCCATCATAATAGGCATGTCACTAGCATCCTCCCTCATGGCCACCGGAATTGTTGGGGGAGGGGAGGTAGGAGGGTAGGAACATTAGCCCACAGCGTCTCCACCTCCCAAGACCTAGAGGAAAAACTCCAGCTAGCCACTGAGGCCTTGGCTGCCTCCCTGGCCAACTTCCAGTGACAAATCACTTCAGTCGTCCAGGTAGCTCTTCAAAACTGATGTGCCCTAGATCTACTGATGGCAGAAAAAGGGGGCACCTGTCTGTTCCTCAGGGAAGAATGCTGCTACTATGTCAACAAGGCAGGGCTGGGTGAACAAAACATCGATGTTCTCAGCCATCTAAGCAAAGAATTATAGCTCCAACCGCAACAGCCCACTTCTCTTTTCCCAGACTGGTGACAATCTACCCTCATCACGGGATTGCCCCTATTTTAGGACCATTAATTCTCATCTGCCTTCTCTTCATGCTTACACCCTGTTTCCTCAGGTTCCTCCGAAGCCGAATCCAAGAAGTTTCCCAGGTGGTTGTCAACCAAATGCTCCTCCATCCCTACACACATGTTCCCACCAAGGCCCCAGCCCCCAACTTCTCCTCTTCACCCCAACTCAACAGGAAGTAGTTAATGATCAAATGGCACCCTATAACACCAAAACAGTTGGGATGTTAGGCCAGAGGCCTGTGCAGCTTGGAATGTGGGGGTTGGACGCCATGCCACAGTCGGTTAATGCAACCCACATCTAGTCTGTCATCAGAACTGTGCTGCATTCAGATCTACGGCGCTCTCCTCTACACACGGCACTCTCCTCTGCACACGGCGCTCTACTCTGCACACGGCGCTCTCCTCTGCACACGGCACTCTACTCTGCACATGGCACTCTACTCTGCACACGGCACCCAACCTTACGTGACACAGTAGTCTGCTCTCCCCCGAAACTTTACCATACATGGACTGTTTCTACCTCTAAGACCCTCCCCCCCTCCCTATACCCTTATAAAAATCACTAAATCCCACCCATCAGACCAGTGTACCTTGCCCAGGAGCATTACCAATAAAGGTTCTGCATTTCTGTTTTCTTGCATGGTCAGCCCATTCCTTAGACTTCAAATGTCCATGACCAAGACAATTAAATAACGTGTTTTGAAATTGGGGTGTGGGGTGAGTATAAAGTTAAAAGGAACAGTTTCCTTTCTTAAAAGAATGGTATAAGACCATCTTTGGAGCCACTTTTTCACTTTATCATTTTCATTTTAAAGATTAAATGGTACACTAATAAATGAGAGTTTGAAATTAGAGGTAATTTGTGTTTTATATACAGATTTTAAGACATTACTAATTTTGCAGTTTCATGTGATTAGTTTCCAAAGGTTAAAAATAATAAATCAAAAATGGTACCTTTTTAAGAACTGCATATTTTTTTAGACACAGCTCTTAGCACATTAAGAGGGAAGCAAAATGTATTATCTATTTAAAACCATAAGCAGTTGGCTACTCTCTTAGCTACTCTCTTAACTTCCTCACTAGCTAAACTATCTGCCTCCCAGGAACAGCTTCATAGAGAGAGAGGGAGTGCAGTGTTGGAATGAAAATGTTACTGAACTATTGATAGAAAGTAAATTTAGATAAAATACTGCTTTTTTTTTTTCCTTATGGGCATTTGTTTGGTTTCAAGTCATCATAAAGTACATACTGCATTATCAGTGGATACAAAAACTTAGCTCTTTTTCAAAAAATAAATAAAATTTTGGGAACCAGCAGTTAGCGTAATGGCTATGTCGCTGGACTCCCACGTAGTCGACCGCGGTTCGTGTCCCGGACCCGGTGGCTTAAAACTCACGCCGGGCGCGTGTGCGTGCGTGCCCAAGATCCTGAGAGGAGAATGGAGGAGAAGGGATTGCGGCATGACCATCCCCCCTGGGGGGTGATTTCTCGCTTTCTGTCTCTATGTCTCTGTCTGTCTGGCGAGCGCACGCGCCCTACAGTGAAAATCTCTCAAATAAATAAATAAATAAATAAAATTTTTATGTAAACTGAATATTTGGTATTTTTTTCTTTTGAGAGAGATTTTTTTACTATACGATGCATGTGCTCACTAAAGAGAGAGACAGAAAGGGAGAACTCACCCCCGCCCTCAGGGAGGGATGGCCATGCAGCAATCCTTTCTCCATTCTCTCTTCATGATTTTGGGCACACATGCATACATGCACGGCATGAATTTCAAGCTGCACCAGGTCCGAGACTCAAACTGCAGTCAACCACATGAGAGACCATTGCAACCACCGGTGGCACCACTTTCTGATCCCTAAACTGAATATTTGAAATAGCCCACTTCACCCTAATAGGTCTTATCTACCTTCATTAGGCTTCAAAGAACAAGCATTTGCTACCAAAGTAAATCAGTATTTTGAATGTGCTTCTCTTGGTTTGGATTATTAACTAGCTCCTGTAAACATTTCCACCAGAACTTGAGGCAAATCATGAAAAATCCAAACCTTCACCAAATATTTCTATGTACATATATACTGTTTAAGCATTTGGTTATTTTTGTTTTTTAAAAGATATAAACACCAAAAAGAAAAATTTAACACTGTATGAAGATGGAAACAAGAGGGACTTTCTGTAACTTTGTATAAGTATTTTAAGTTACTAATTTATGAAATTCAATTGGGACTGATTTTACTGCAGGATTTCTTACTAGTACAATTACATGGCTTGTTTTACATATACATGTACTGACCGGTGGCCTCTCAAAAGCACACTGTAGGTACTGGAAAAGGAAAGAAAATACATCTTTAAGCATATTTTATGTATTCTCCTACCACATATACTTGTTAGATTTGTGTATCGTAGTGTGTTTTTCTATTTTTCTTTTACATATGAACTTCCTTTTTAATGTGGTAGTTAAAGACATGTTTACAAGCATGGCTGCAGACTAAAACATACACCTTGTAATGATTTCCCTGAAAAATCCTGCAAAGCTAAATTTGGAGTCAGCTTCAGACTATTACATTGTTGGTAACTTCTCACTAAGATTTTGTAATAGGTAGTCAATCCAAAGAAGCAGCACACATATATTCCTAACACTGTGTTCACTGCATTTAAGTTTACAGTAAGTCCCATGGAAAGATACACGTAACTACTAGTTTTTACATGATTTAATTGTATCAAGATACATGAATTTAACTTTTATATTGGCAAACCATCCATTTTTGTCCATTTTATTGTGTTTTAAAAATAATATCCCTCTCCTACACACTCTTCTCTTGACCCAAATGATATTAACCAAAGGTCAAGATGGGAGAAAAAAACAACTAAAATGAATGTCATTTTTTTTTTTAAAGAGAGATTTTTTGCTATAGGGCATGTGTGCTCACCGGAAAGAAAGAGACAGAAAGTGAAAAGTCACCTCCTATGTGGGACGGCCATGCTGCAATCCCTTCTCCTCTATTTTCCTCTTAGGATCTTGGGCACACACGCACACACGCCCAGTGTGAGTTCAAGCCCCTGAGTCCAGGACTCAAACCATGGTCGACTACGTTGGAGTCCAGCAACATAACTATTACACCATCTGCTGGCCCCCTAGATGAATGTCTTTACTAAAATGCCAATATATTTATCAAACTAAAAAAAAAAGAAGAAGAAAACTGAGGTTTAGGCCTGCCCTGGGGCCTGGTGATCAAGGGAGCTTGATCTCACACAGCGAACCAGGACGTTCAGGTTCTGGCCCCAGTGGACTGAAAAACATGCCAGACATGTACGTGTATGTGCCCAAAGTCCCAATAGGGTAAAGAGGTGAAAGGGAAGGGATTGCAGCATGGCTGTGGTCCATTGGGGTTGGTTCGTTCGTTCTCTCTCTCTCTCAAGTATACAAAAAAAAATTTTTAAAGATGAGGTTTAGGGCTGGCAGGTGGCATGGAGAGTAAGGTGATAGATTTCACATAGCTGACTACGTGGTTACAGTCCCAGAACTAGCAGCTTGAAAATCATTCTAGGTACATATCCATGCATGCCCAAAAATCCCAAGAGGACACCTGGAGAAGGTACCATGGTGTGGCCATCCCTCCTGCACATGTGCCCAAAATCCCAGAGGAGAAGGGAAGAGAAGAGATTGCAGTGTGGACATCCCCTCTGGGGGGGGGGGGGGTATTTCTTACTTTCTGTTTGTCTTTCCAGCAAGTGCACATGCCCTATAGCAAAACTCGCTCTTAAAAAAAATAAAAGTGCTATGTCCCTATATCTGTCTGGTATCGTTCCTTCTCCTTATAAACCCATCAGAAATCAATCACAGTGACCCTGCCTTAACAACTAATCCTAATCTTCATTCCATGGTCCAACATATCAATACCAAAGTTAGATTAAGTTTTTACCTTCTTAACCCTATCACAACCAAATCTCAACACATGAATTTTTGAGGGACATTCAGATCATAGCATTAATAGAACTGGATCTCAGATCTTAATTTTTGGTCTAAGGTCTTTCTAATACTATAAGTTATCCTCAATAAATAAGAAATTATTATATTTTATTAATATATTAACCCTCTTGTTTCAAAAAATACGAAAATCATAAACTATGTTTATACTTTCCTTTGACCTCTACCAAAGACACAATTTCAAAAAATTTTCTGACTAGTTCCTTTACATCCATACCTGCTTGGTGATAGAAAAACATAGGTTACTAAATTTCAGTCTGACTAAATAAATCAGACCTAAAGGTAAATAACATATTGTTTACACAAGTGGTTCAAATTTATAATAGTGTTTCAAGTCAAAGTAATGGAAATAAAAAGTAATGACCGATCTCTCAGTCTATAACAAATAGGTGGACCTCCTATAAATGTTTGTTGAACAAGTGAATTATTTTTTAAGACATTTGTTCATGAGCTTTGTCGACCCTTTTTTTTTTTTTTTTTTTTAAGCAATTTACTAGATAAAGAGAGACATGAAAAGGTACATGTGTGGGGAAAGAACCCTGGTTAATTCTGACAGTCACTCAGTTCTAAAGGCCAGTTCAATATAAGGCAACTCACAAATCAGCTTTAGCATTAGTTCATCTGGACAACTTGGAAAAGTCTTACAAACTTTTATTATGGCACATTCCTATCCAAAATAAAAAAGGAAAAGGCTTACTATGTACTTTCAACTTATAGGGGGAAGGTCTTCAAAATATTCATGAAAAAACTATGCATGAATTTAAAAAACGTTTGTGCCAAAATAAATTCACACTTTAATTTCATTTCTCATAAACTTTTGAAATCCTTACTTATGATATATATTAAATGTATACTTATTTATAAATTATACCCATTTACAATTATGTATATTACATAGAATTTTTTAAATAGAAGTTCTTTTAAAGAATTATTGATTTAATTTTATTTATTTTTTTATTTTAATTTGACCAGAGAGAGACACAGAGAGAGAAAGAGAGGGTAAATGAGAAAACAAGCCGTCAGGTCCAGGACTTGAACTTTGGTCAGCAATGTGGGAGTGTCCAGTGCCTTAACCACCACACCACCTGCTGGTCCCCAGTACTAACCTGGCCCGACCCTGTTTAGCTTCCAAGATCAGAGATTGGGCATATTCAGGGTGGTATGGCCGTAGACTAAACAGAAGTTTCAAAAAGGTTAGATGAGGGTGGGTCTATGGCCAAGTCCATGAGACCTTAGCATTGGGCCAAGGCCAAGGCCAAGGCCAAGGCCAACCAACCAAAACCCAAGGATTTCTAAATTAAAAACCTTAAGTTTGAATGGAACCAGCAGTTAGCGTAATGGCTATGTTGCTGGACTCCCACGGAGGCAACCGTGGTTCGCGTCCCGGACCTGGTGGCTTAAAACTCACTCCGGGCGCATGTGCGTGCGTGCCCAAGATCCCGAGAGGAGAGTGGAGGAGTAGGAACTGCGGCGTGACCATCCCCCCTGGAGGGTGATTTCTCGCTTTCTGTCTGTATGTCTCTCTCTGTCTGTCTGGCGAGCACATGCACCCTATAGCAAAAACCTCTCCAAAAAAAAGAAACCCTTAAGTTTGAAGAAACAACCCTTGGAATGCAGGAATATACTTGCAAACTCTCCCTCAGGTGAGAGACTGATAATCAAAATATATTGAAAACTCAAGCTGCTGACCTGGAAAAAAAATCCAATTAAAAGATGGGCAAATAAGCTGAACAGACAACTCTCCAAGGAAGACGTATGAACAGCCAAAAAGCATATTAAAAAAAATCTTCAACATCCCTTATCATAAGGGAGATGCAAATCAAAACCACAATGAGATACCATCTAGCCCCAGTCAGAATGGCTAAGATTTAAAAAATAAAGAATGATTAGTGTTGGTGAGGCTGTGGTGAAAAGGGAACTCGTACAATATAGACCTAATGTTCACACTCTATGTCAGAAACTCAAAGCCTGAAAGGCATAAAAGCACGGATAGCAACGACAGATTCCAGAAACAGTATGGGAGGAGGCAGAAAATGGGAGGCTAAGGGACAAAAAAATCCAGAAAATTATCTGTTGATAAAAATGTCTATGGTAATCTCTTTGATTGGACTAACATATATAGGGTATTCATACTAGGAAAATTCATTTTCAATGTTGTAAAGATATACAGTGATAGAACGTAAAAAATAAAATAGGTAAAACAAGGATAAACTTTTTGTTTTTGCTATAGGGCACATGCACTTTACAAGAGACACGGGGGCTAGTGAGAAAGCACTCCCCGGGGCGGGGGTGGGGAGTGGATGGCTATGCTGAAATCCCATCTTTATTCTTCTCTCAGGATTTTGGGCACACAAACACACACATCCAGCATGTTTTTTAAGTTGCCAGGTCCAGCACTTCCTGTACAGTCAGCCATGTGAGATCCAGCTGCCTTAACCAGCAGCTAGCCCACAATTAAATAAATTTTTAATTTTCCATTTACAAAGAGTACACAAATATTTTTCCCTCTTTAAAAAATTATCAATGCTTTTAGAAAAAAAGTTTAATTATTTTTTAAACTTGGTTAACATTCTATGATATAGTATCTTTCTTTTTTTAAAAGAGATTTTTGCTATAGGGCACGTGCACATGACAGAGAAACAGAAATGAAGAAATCACCCCAAGGGGGGGATGGCCACATTGCAATCCCTTCTCCATTCTCCTCTTGGGATTTTGGGCATGCACACATAAGCGCCTGGCATGAATTCTAAGTTGCCAGGTCCAGGACTTGAACCACAGTGAACTACATGGAAGTGTGGCAACATAACCATTATGCCATCTGCTGGTCCCCCTATGATACAGTATTTCAAAGATCTGGTTGAAAGTTACAGATTCAGTTGATTTTGAAACTTAATTATAACGGCTATAAGCTGGGAAACAGATCTCACAAAGGCAGACTGTTCACATTCTCACTGTGGAAGACAATGGATATAAAACCCTATTTCAAAGAGTCATCTTGACAATTCTGAAATTTTTTGGCAAGCTTCTTGTCAGCTCTATTTAAGTATCACTGTTTTGTTTTATTTATGCAGTAATGTGGCTGACAAAAAGCTAGTACTACAATTGTTAGCACTATCGCTTTCTTCTTATTCACTTTTGCTTGCATTATTGACATTACTGTTTGTTTGTTTTCATTCCCAAAGGTACATGTGCTCACCAGAGACATAGTGTCCCTCAATAGGGTGTGGTCATAATATAAAACATGGGTTGTTTTTTTTTTTTTTTTTTGAAGCTTATTTATTTGTTTCTTCCATGACAGAGAAAGAGGGGCACCCCCAACATGGTCTTCATGATGCAGTCCACCCCAGTCTCCGCCAGCTCAGGCATACACACACACATGCCCAGTTCAGGGAGGCCTTGGGACTCAAAGAGTATACCTTTCCCAAATATGTCCAGTTGTATTACCACTGTACCACCACCTGCCTTATTGGTATTGTTACAGCTTCTTTATAGAAGTCTTTTTAAGTAATAGGTTTAGTTTAGTTAAAACTAATATTGGGGCCGGCAGGTGGCATGGTGGTTAAGGGTGCTGGACTCCCACATGGCCGATCACAGTTCAAGTCCCGGACCTGGCGGCAGCTTGCTTTCTTGTTTTCCTGCTTTCTCACTTTCTCTCTCTCTCTCTCTCTCTCACACACACACACACACACACACACACTCCATCCCCCTCTAATATGGATGTATGAATGAACGAATAAATGAATAAATAAATAAAGTTAAATTTTTAAAAAAAACTTGGTAATACTGAGTCAGATCCATGATCCTGTACTTAAGGCAGCAGGATCCCATGTGGTGGGCTTCGCAATTCAAGTCCTGAACTGGTGGCTTCAGAAAAACACTGGGCATAGGTACACGCATACCCAAAATTCTGACAGGGTAGAAAAACGGAGAAGGGATTGCATCATGACCATGTCCCATGGGGACTGTCCTTTTGGCAAGTGCATGTGCTCTCTCACAAAAATTTTTTTAAAAAGACATAATAGTTATAAATTTATTTAGCTATGAATTCATAACTGGATTAACTGCTATCTGCTGAAAATAAAGAAAGAAGAAAAACCCACTGGCAATCCTTCTGTTTCCCTCACAATACCTGTGTATGACCTCTTTAGCAAGAGTACTCCATCAATCCATTTATTAAGTATTAGTAAAACTTAATTTTTTCCTTTTCTTAAGCATAAAAACATATAAAATCAACTGTTACAATACTGTCTTCTCTTATTCCATGTTTTGGGTATACTCCATTGGGGCCTACAATGCAAATATACCTAAAATCTCTGAGCAGCACAACTCAGTCTCTCAAATGATTTTCATACTAGAACTGACTCTGAAGCCAAGACTAACTTTCCATGGTCACCCCAGGTCAAATAAGATTAAGTTCTTATGATGTGTGCTGTCACCCAAAAGCTGATCCAAAACTAACCTCCAATGATGGATAGACAAGGATAATCTTTCCAGTATACTTACCCTAACACATTTTACCAAGTTAATGAAAAGTTATAACTTGCTGTCTTTACAACATTCCTTTACTTATTTGTAAATGCCAGGCACCTCACTGACATAATCAGTTACAACTTGTCTCTTAAATATATTGCACTATACTTTCACATACAGAAATGCCTGAATGAATAAGTGTGGTTTGTGCCCCATCGGGTGGCCACATTGAAAATTTCAAACAAGTTCCAGCAAAGCAAGTTAACCCTATCTAATCAACCTAATACCACTGGGAAATTGAAGGCTAAAACACAAGTATTCTCTTGGGAGATCTCTGTACACGAAAATCACAATGTTACAACAACGTTTCATTATACTTGAAAATAAGAGAAGTATAATTTATTCAGAAGCTCTCTTTTCCCAAATCCTGCAGCAAAAAATTAATCCAAATCCATCGCTTTGTATTTAAGTTAAATAAAAGAGTTTTTCATTTGGTCAGCTTTCTATTAACAAATAAATGTATCAAAAATTCTTGAAGAAATATTCATTTAAAAAGATGCTATTAATGGTAGTCCTTTAAATTTTGTCTTCATATATAGCAACCAAATAAACTCCTAAAAAGCACATTTACAGGTGTGTCCTAGGATAACATGGAGTTTAGAGCCATCAAGTCCAATTCTCTAACAATAAAGATAAAGAAACTTAAAACCCAATAAGAAGTGATTTCATCAGGGTCACACAGTGTGTCCTAACTCTATGCTTACACATCCACGACTCAAGAGACTAGCCATATATATATATATATATACACAGAGACAGCCACATATAAATCCTAAACAAGTGGCTTAGCCTCTCTGGACCGTCCTTTCCTTGCCCAGAAAAAGGTATGTAATCATCAAATTTTCTTTCAGCCATAAAATCCTGTAATTTAGAGACCTCGTTATTTATTATCTAATGCTCTGCTTCAGTATCTTACAAAACTACTGTATAGGCTAAAAAAAATTATTCCTGGCTCCTGAGAAACACAAGACCCTAAGGAAGAAAACACAGGTCAGCAGATTAAGGCACCAAATACATTTGCTTCTTTCACTGATATTCAGTAAAATATTAACATAGCATACTAGTTTATTTGGTTTAAAGTGGTCTAAGTTAATTTTGATTAATCAATTACAGAGCTCTACAATATACAATCACTGATTCTAAATTGTGTTTATTGACATTCCATTTATATATATATATATATGCACCAAGATTTACATTCAAATAGATTACTGGAAGCAGGAATACTCTCTGCTTATTTGTATTCTTTGTATAAACAACTCACAAAGGGATCAAATAGATCTTCTTACACGGTTTCTCCATGTTGCTCTATTCTTCTATATTTTTTATTGTGTCTATGAAGACTGATCTCCACAACTATTTTTTTCTTATTATAAGAGGGTGCATGCACTCACTGGAGAGAAAAAGGGGGAACCCTCCAAGTGGCATGATTACACTGCAATCCTCTTTCCTCCATTCCTTCTTCCTGTCAGGAATGAACAGGCATATGTGCTGTGAGCATTTCAAGCCACTCAGGTCAGAATTCCAACCACAACTGGCCATGTGAAATCTGGCTCACCATGCACAGCACTTAACCAACTGTGCCCTGGGGCCAGGTCTTCCCAACTTATTTTTAAAGTAAAAACTTAGTAATTTTCAGGATATTGATGGGTTGCTAGCATTAATTAATTGCAACAACCCAAGGAATAAAAACCACTAAATATTAAACTAAAAACTTATTCACTTGGTCTAGCCATGATAGCACACACCAGACACTGCTTAGCAGGCTGAAGTCAGTCACACCGGAGGCCCAGGTTCAATTCCTAACCCATCCTAACAGCTCAGAGCAGTGGCACAGACATGCAGTCCCAGCTACTTGGAGGCTAAGGCAGAAAGATTAAGACATAGTGAGATCCAGTCTTAAAAACACACACAAACATATGTACACACAAACACACACACACACACACTTAGGAACTAGAATGGACCTTAAAAAGCTCTGGCCTGGGGCCAGCAGGTGGTGGTGGTGGTTGAGGTACTAGACTACCACATGGCAGATCACAGTTTGAGTCCCAGACTGGCGGCTTGCTTTCTCACTTTTTCTGTCTCTCTCCCTCTCTGGTGAGTGCAGATGCCCTATAGCAAATTTTAAAATAATAATAACAAGTAAAATTAAATAAATAATTGTTTTAAAATAGCTCAGGTCCTATATTCTTATTTTACAGAAGAGGAAAGCATCCTGAGAAGGCAAAAAGACTGTCCCCAGGGTATCATGACTAACATATATAAGACCCAGCACTTACAACATGTCATTGTATATATGTATTGCATATAATTAAATATTACATGTAATTATAGACATAAAACAAACATTTTACCTTCTATCTAATGCTCTGCTTATTTCAAGTAATATTTAATATACCAAAAAACATAAAAACCAAATAAGCTGAATAGTTCACACTGGTTCATAGCATAGGAAAGCAACCTAGGCTGGAAATGAGGGCAAAAACACTACTTGCTTGAAAAACAAATCCAAGCATCTGTTCTACTAAGTGTTTTAAGAGTGTCATCTTCATGTAAAAGATATGAATGCACTATGAGGTCCTTTGCTCTGGTAAAGACGGACAGATCTTTTATGAAAGTCCTTTTTCCCCAAAGTTTTTAAGCTGCTAAAATCTCTGGACTCTAAAGATTCTTACTTATATTTCTTACCCATTTTTAAAGGAATAACACCAACTCTAAAGAAATAATACACAACACAAAGACCAAAAAA
The DNA here is from genome assembly GCF_000334495.1 of Tupaia belangeri chinensis. Classification (NCBI taxonomy): domain Eukaryota; kingdom Metazoa; phylum Chordata; class Mammalia; order Scandentia; family Tupaiidae; genus Tupaia; species Tupaia belangeri. Next base: position 2,511,656 of record NW_006159534.1, on the reverse strand, counting down.
CATAAAAACCAAATAAGCTGAATAGTTCACACTGGTTCATAGCATAGGAAAGCAACCTAGGGCTGGAAATGAGGGCAAAAACACTACTTGCTTGAAAAACAAATCCAAGCATCTGTTCTACTAAGTGTTTTAAGAGTGTCATCTTCATGTAAAAGATATGAATGCACTATGAGGTCCTTTGCTCTGGTAAAGACGGACAGATCTTTTATGAAAGTCCTTTTTCCCCAAAGTTTTTAAGCTGCTAAAATCTCTGGACTCTAAAGATTCTTACTTATATTTCTTACCCATTTTTAAAGGAATAACACCAACTCTAAAGAAATAATACACAACACAAAGATTCCAACACTACAAAAATTTCTTTAATGTTCCAACTTACAAAGAAAAGTGTCCCATATTTCATGTTGCCTACCAAACCATGAGTGTATGCAGATCAGGAGTCTCATAATAAGGATTGCAGAATCAAATTTCAATTATCCACAATACATGAGTTTTTCAAAAAAATAAATGTATGATTGGCCTAAAGAAGAAACTAAAGTCACACATACACTAACAAATGTTGTCCCTCTGACCAACCATTTAGAAACAGTAACCAAATGGACGTTGTGAATGGGGATTCCCAGAAATCACTGTTACTCTAGCCAAAAAGCTGACATTACAAATCAAGAGGTAATCGCATTTTCAAACTAAATCTTAGGCTTCCCTTTCCAGTCCCAGATACTCCAAATTAATACAATTCTATGAAACAGTTAAGTGTTGAAATGCTTAAGATGAATCACAGTGCACATCCAGCTACTATTCTTTCTGCCCAAATCAGGTATCCCACACTACATAACAAGCATAGGATGTGCTTCAGCTTGCTTGTGTCCTCTGCCTCTATGAAGAACTAGCAGTGGTGCTGAAAATTACTATGAGAAAAATGAAAGAGCAATACTCTTTTCTTTCAATAAAAACCATAATCTGGACTCTAGCCAAGGTCTTAAAACTGACCAAATGTTATTAGAAACAATAAATCAACAACTCTACAGGCTGAAAAATTAGTCCCTTATTTCATTCTTACAAAATGTGGCCAGAAAATACTATAAGAAAATTAAGTGGCAAGAAAACACTAATAATTCTAGGCCTTTTGTTTCTGATAATAATCAAATATGGTATGTCACAAGTTAATTAGTTTTATAGTCTTCAAGATTCTGTTTAACCTATCTACATCCCTTCCCCACTGTTCATTTATGACAATGGCTATATGAAAAAAATGAATTCACTGCTATTGCCTAAACATCCTATCACTAAACATATAAAAATTAAATAGAGAAGTAAAATAGTTGAAAACATAAAATCTAGCTAGCATATATGTGTTCATATTGATTTTACAGTCTTTGTTCCTGCACATAACATAGATGTGAATTCCTGGAGGTAACAGATTAAGTCTCTTTCTCTATCCAGGAGCTGGACAAAATAACCTATTACAATACTTAAAACCATTTAGGTATCTTACTTTATAAACATATAAATGGGCTCATTATCTTCACTTTCCCCGGTATTAAATGTGAGATTCCTTATCACTATCTTTCAAACACCCTACAAAGCTGTTTACACAGAAACTGGGAGGGAGGAGGGAGCATGATTTCTGTAATACACAGGTAAGGTACATTGTTTACACTATAGTAATTTGCTCCCTAGCTGACAAAAACTTAGCAGAAAACCTGAACATTTCAATAATGCTCTTCCCTCCTTCCTCTTCTCTGCTTTCCAAAACAACAGAAAGAGCCAAAACCGAAGACTCCAATACTCTTGTACACTTCATGCAATCAAGTAAAAAGACAAGTCACTGATCAAAACAGAAAAGGTGAATGAATACAATACGTTTGCAAACTACCGATCTAACCACTGCTTACGTGATACAGATCGAAGTCAAGTTTCAACCCTTGTTAGAACGGCTTTGTCAACACGGGCAAGTGGGGGGAACAGCCAAAGGGCTCTGCGGAATGACGGAAATCACCGAGGGGCTTATCTCAGAAGAGGATTCCTCGGTGAGAGGTGAGCAGAGAGAAACAAGACCTAACCTTGGCGCGGGGGCGCTCGCCTGGTGGGGACGAGAGGTCAGGGTGAGCCTGGAGCAGAGGACTAGCGCGGAAACGCCGCGACCCCGGGTGCCTCGCACCCGCGACTCCCCCACCTGCAGCTCGCCGCCCACCACCGCTCCGCAGCCCGGGCCCCGGCTATGCCCTTCCTCCCGGCCGCCCGCATATCCGTTACCCCGGCGGCGGGGCTGCGGGGGAGGGGAAGGACGGCGGGCCCGGAGGGGGCCGGCCGCGGTTGGGATGCCGCAGTGGC
>NW_006159534.1:2506129-2508845 GCF_000334495.1 Tupaia belangeri chinensis | reverse complement strand
TCCTCCGCCGCCGCCGAGGTCTCTTCAGAGCCGCCCGCCCGCCATCTTCCTCCTCCTCTCCATAGCTCCGCCCCGCCCCGCCCTCTAGACGTCATCGCCATAGTAACCGCCTACGCCGTCCCGACGGAGGGGCGGGGGAGGGGCGGGGTTTGGGTATATTGCCGAAGACTCCGCCCCTTCTGGGCCGGACGTGCTGGAGGCACCTCCCCTGACCTCTTCCGTCTGGCTCCTGTTGGCCTACAGCTGCTCTCTACTGCCTGCCTGGGAAGTGGTAGTGTTGTTATTGCAATTAATATTAATACTGTAGCAACAATAATCTGCACGAGACGTTTATATTTGCAAAGTACTGTGCAAATGTTTTTCTATTTTAATATTTATTCTTTATAAAACCCTTAAGGATGGCTCACCATTAATCCAAATTGAGTAGTCAACACAGACAAACTTGATAAGGGCCAAATGTTTTATATTTAAAGGAATAGTATTTTGCATGCTCTAGGTGCTCAATAAATGCTTGTTGAATTTAATTAAAGACTTCAATGCCAAAAAGTACTTGCTACTTCTGAAATTCAATGTAACTGTCTAACCCCAGAGCTACCAAAATAGCCATGAACAACACCTGGACCCAAATTTGGCAGAATTCTGTAAAAGTGCAATACAAAGCCTACCTACAATGAGACCAGAAATGGGCTCAACTTCAGGCTGAACTGTCTCTGGGGAAAAGATTACTCACACAACTGGGCACTACACTGGGTGCGGGAATGATTGCCCAGGAGGACCTAATGTGAAACAAAACCAGGTCCTGCTCTGGGTGGAGGAGCCCAGGATAAACATAATAGCTAATATTTATTAAGTACTCACTGTCTCTGTACGAGCTCTATTCTCTCCATTTCAATGAGACCCGAAGGTTTACTAGGAACCACTATTTCAGGGACAGTATTTTGAGAGATCAGTCTCTATGCTAGCTTTTATTTTCTCCATGTATTGTTTTCCTATCTCTCAACCCCTTAATTCATGCCAATAGGGATTCTGCAGTTATTTCCTCAGGAGAGGGATGAGACATGATGGAAAACATGCATAGGCTAAGGTCCTCTAGCTTTCATTGTATAAAAGACTCCACCCCTGGTGAAAGGGTAATAAGAGTCAAAGAAGAAGAAGAGAAAGAAGATTCTTCATCTCATCTCAAACTCCCCTTTACAGGACGTAAGCATTGCCAGGAGAAGTATGCAGGCGGAGGAAAGGGCCATGCTCCTAGGAAGGAGGCACCACAGCAGGGGAAATGGCTGCATGGTTTGCCTAGGAGGACAGAACCAGGGGCAGCTGCAAAAGAGAGATTCCTGGGCCTTCAGCCAGGCACGAATGGGGATGGTAGACTCTTGGCAGCAACCCTCCTAGACCATGGCATACCACTCTCCACAGCCATACCTCCAAGCCTTAATTGTACACAAGATTCTGGAACCATTGCCCAACCCAGAGAAGAAAGGAAATCCTCAATACTAGCTCTAAAATGAGTAATTTTTTCATTTTTCTCATGCCTGATCCAGAGTTCTGCCACTAAGATGAACATGAAAATGTTAATTTACCCACAACAGTATATTTAATAATAAATGTCCTCATTGCTAACATTATTTCAGCTACTTCACAGACAAAAGCATCAAATACTTGGTATTTATTGAACACCTATTCACTGCAGAGCATCATGCTAGGTACCATGAAGGAAAATCTGAATAGTTTGACTGACTCAAAAGGGCCCTGGCCAAAGACTTTCTTTTGTATACAGGCAAAGAAGTTTTCAAAACTTCTGAGCACTATTCTCATCATACCACTTTGGAAATAAAGAACACTTCTAAAATAAATAAGAATTTATCTTTTCCTTGGAAGAAATCGCAATCTAGTAAAATAATGGGCAAATAGACCAATAGCAAGACTACAGTGTAATCACCCTAAAATTGAGGTATGTATAAAGAAACAAACACCGGGCCGGCAGGTGGTGTGGTGACTAAAGTGGCTGGATCCCACATGGTCAATGAAGCATTTTGAGTTCCAGATCTGGTTGCTTCAGGAATACTCCAGGCATGTGCGCATATGTACCCAAAATCCCAAGAGACGAATGAAAGTGAAGGAATTGTGGTGTGACCATGCCTCTGGAAGCGGGAGGGAGCCGAGGAGAGGTGGCGGGTATTTTCTCACTTTCTCCTTCTCTTTCTCTCTCTCTCTCTCTCTGTCTGTCTGTCTCTCAAATGTGTTACAGTGCACTGCCCCATAACATTTTTTTTTTTTAAGTAAAAGAAAGGGGCTTGCAGGTGGCATAATTGTTAAGGTGCTAAACTTACTCTCTTGACTTACCACAGCTCAAGTCCTGGACCTGGAGGCTTGAAAAATCATGCTAGGCGTGTGTGCATATGTGTGTGTGCGCACGCACACATTCGTGCCCAAAATCCCAGGAGGAGAATGGAGAAGGGATTGTGGTATGGCCATCCCCCCTACAGGGGTGAGTTCTCACTTTCCCTTTCACTGTCTTTTTCTAACTCTCTCTGAGGAGCACATGTGCCCTATGGCAAAAACCTAAATTAAAATGAAAAATTAAAAAAAAAAAAAGAAGAAGAAAGAAAAAAAAGTAAAATAAAAAAGAAACAAACATCCAACTGACCAGAAAGTCAAGGATGACATCACAGAGAAAGAAAGAAGAGAAGAAATCCAATCTTAGAAAACAATCTGA
>NW_006159534.1:2494915-2506098 GCF_000334495.1 Tupaia belangeri chinensis | reverse complement strand
AGAGACATCTCAAAGATCTTAAAGGCAACAAAGAGGAAGTCAGGACTGTTAAAGAATGATAAGAAATTGTCTGACTGAAATATTCATGAAGGCAGCTAAATGCCCCCTCCTTAAAGAAACTCTCCTTCCTCCCCCTTTCCCTCCCCAGTCTGGCTTCCACAGTTTATTTCTAGTACCCCAGTTTACTTCTCTATATTGTCAGTGATCATTTGTTCAAGGTCATGAGCTCCTTGAAGACAACATGCTCATTTCTCTTGCTTTCTCCAGTTTAGTACAGAACCTGGTACACAGGTACTCAGGGAATGTTGCACGAACAAAGGAATGAAAGAAGGGAGAAAAGAAGGGAATGAGAGAGAAGGAAAGGGTGGGCCACATGGAGAGAAACTACAGGAAATAGAAAGTTAAGTTAGAAGGAATAGAGAATGACAGCATAGCCAGTGAGAGGACTGCAGAAGCGCAAGCGGTAAGGGACTAACTTAGGTTGGGGAAAGCAGTACAGTGTATTATAGCTTCCCAGTTTTTAACAGTAGCTCTGGGAATAGATGAGCCTGAATTAAAATCCCAACTCTGGCATTTACAAACTGTGTGACCTTGGGCAAAGTACAACTAGCTCGCCCTCTCTCTCTCTCTCTCTCTCTCTCTCTTTCTGTTTTTAGAGATTTTTGCTATAGGGCTTATGCACATGCTGGAGAGACAGAGAGAGAGAAAGTGAGAAATCACCCCCTGGGGGGATAGTCACACTGCAATCCCTTCTCCTCCATTCTCCTCTTGGGACTTTGGGCACACATGCGCACACACCCATTGTGATTCTCAAACCCCTGGGTCCAGGACTCAAACCTTGGTTGACTGACCATGTGGGAGTCTAATGCTTCAACCACCATATCCCCTGCTGGCCCCAAAATACACTAGCTTTTAAAGCCCTAGTTTCTCATCTTAGATGGGGATTATAATGATTCCCACATAGGTTGTTCTGAGGATTAAATGAAAAGCACTTCTCATAATAGCTGTCTCCCTCCCTCTCACCTACCCCCCCCCCCCCAGCACTCAGTAACTAGTGGCCCCTTAAATACGTCCATCAGCAGCCTGGAGGAGGCAGCATGGAGGCTGTGGACAAACCCAACACCAACTTACTAACAAGCACCTGTATAGCACTTACTGTGCCCCAGGCACTGATCTAAACGCTTGACCAATATTAATTTATTTAATCCTCACAAGAACCCATGGAAGTAGCTACTATCATTATCCTCATTTTAAAGATGACAGAGAGGTTAGCATCATGCTCACACCCCACCCTAGTAAGTGGTAGACCTAGTAAGTGGCATCAAACCTGGCAACCCAGCTCCAGAGTCCTTGTCCTTGAGCATGACACTAGGCTGTCAGTGCAATAGTTTTCGCCAGTTGTCATAATGGACAGAAGTTGTGACCTGTGACCTCTAGTGACTGAGGCCGAGATAAAGCATGCAAGCAGAGAGTAGGTTTGCGTTGTTACTGGCTGTGTTAAATATTTAGGAATCTAGGGTCATGCAGTACTCCAGTTGGAAATCCAGATCCGGAGCTCTGGAAAGAGAGCGTAAGGCTGAGGAGCAAGTCGCAGCTAAGAAAATTAAGTCAGGTAAGTCTGCCCAGGGAGAGGGCATATAATAAAATGGAGAAGAGGCCAAGGGAACATCCTGGTGTGAGTTTTGTGAGGAAGATTGGCTAAGGAAAGCAGCAGGAAAATGCCCAGGGTGGGCAGTGAGACAATTAGGAAAGAGAAGCCTCAGGGAAGCCATGCAAGATGAAAATTTCCTAAAGGAGGCGGTAATCAACAGTAACTACTGTCATAGAAAAGAAGTTGAGTCAGATCATTAGTAACCTCAGGAAAAAAATGACTTTGATAAGGCACAGGGCCGCAGAAGGCTGAGTAATGAACGGTATTTTGTTTTTGTGTATCCTAAATTATATTTATTCTGTGTACATGGTGTAAGATGGTCACGGGTGAGAATTTAATAATACCCTCAGCCATTTTATCTAGAAATTCGTAAGTGCTGAGTCGGAATGCTTTATATTTATCACACGTAATTCTAAGTTTGGGAATAGTTGTGCTTACCACAAAGTAACTATTCCAAAACTTAGAATTACGTGTGATAAATATAAAGTCAAACCGTTGCTCGAGAAAACAAGACTGGCGATCACGCTTAAAGGTGAGGAGCTTTCCTGCAGAAAGATCTGATCTTAAGCTAAACTCTCTTTGAGGCTGAGTAAGCTGCAGTGCTGTAGGAACGAAGATCATGACTCCGAATTACATGGGGCCCAGTTAAACTTGAAAATACCGTATGTGGGTTGGCCCTATAGCACAGTGGTTAGGCACTGTGTAGAGGAAGCCAGATCCCACATGGTCAGATAGGGTCTGAGTCCTAGCCCTGTCAGCTTGAGAAAAATGCCAGGTGTGCCGCACCCCCAGAATCCTGATAAGATGGGAAATTGCAGGAAAAAGGACGGCAGCATGACAAGGCTCCATTGAAGGATACTTTCTCTTTCTGTCTCTGTCTCTGTCTCTCATGTGCCCCTGGATATATATAGAAAGAGAGATAGAGAGGTAGACCCAGTAGGAGTTCAGTACATGGACTTAGGTGGTCTCTGTCCTCTCCAAAATGGCATGTGTCCTATGGTGAAAACTTTTTTTAAAAAGTTCTTTTTAAAAAAAGAAAAGAATATTTGCCATTTAAACTTTTTTTTTTTAACTTTTTTTGCTATAGGGTGCTTGTGTTCTCCAGAGAAACACAGAGAGAGGGAAGGTAAGAAATCACCCATCACCCCCCGGGGGGATGGCCGCACAGCAACTCCTTCTCCTTCAGTATCCCCTTGGGATTCAGGGCACGTGCATTCAAGTGCCTGGCATGATTCTCAAGCTGCTAGGTCTAGGACTTGAACCACTAAGTTGGCCATGTGGGATTCAGTGCCTTAACCTCCATGCCACCTGCTGCCCCATACCCATTTAAAAAAATGTACAGTTCAGTGGCATTGACTACATTTGCCATGTTGTACAACAATCATCACTCTCCAGGTCTAGAACTTTCTCATCATCTCAAATTGAAGTCCTATACCCTGGACTAAGTTTCTCTCTTCACTTTTGTCTCTCTGAGTTTGCCCATTCTGGGTACCTCATCTACATGAAATCACATATTTTTCCTTTGGTGTTTGGTTTATTTTATTTAGCATATTTTCAACGTTCATCTGGGTCATAGGTCATATTAGAATTCCATTCCTTTTTTGCTTCTTCTTTTTTTAAAGTTTTTGTTTGTTTGTTTTTGCTTTTATTGCCATAGGGCATGTGTGCTTGCTGAGAGAGGTGAGAGGGAAAGTGAGAAATCACCCCCCTCCCAGGGGGATGGCCACACCACAGTCCTTTCGCCTCCGTTCTCCTCTTGAGATTCTGGGCACGCACGCACATGCACACAAGCCTGGTGTGATTCTCAAGCCACTGGATTTGGAACTTGAACCATGGTCGGCCCTGTGGGAGTCCAGCACCTTAACCACCATGCCACCTGCTGGCCCCTTGAATTTCATTGTTGAATAATCTTCTGTCATATGCATATCCACACGTGGGACATTCATTTATCTGTTGATAAACATTTGAGTTGTTTCTACCTTTTGGCTATTGTGGATAATGCAGCCATAAACGCTGGCACAAGAGTCTGCTTGAGTCCCTGTATTCAAATCTTTTTTTTAAACTTTAATTATTATTATTATTATTATTTTTCAGTTTGATCAGAGAGAGACAGAGAGGAAGTGAGGAAGCAAGCCACCAGGTCCAAGACTTGAACCGTGGTCGGCCATGTGGGAGTCCAGCACCTTTAACTACCATGCCACTTGCCAGCCCCATCAAATCTTTAGGCATATATATACATATATATGTAGTAGTGGAATTGCTGGGTCATATGGTAATTCTACGTTTAACTTTTTGAGGAAGTGGAGCTTTCCAGGTGACATCACCAATGAGACAAATCATATCTTGTTCTGCTCTGTGGAAAATAGTCTGCAGGGGAGAAAAGGAAGAAGTAAGATGAACTGGTTTCCTAGGGCTGCCTTAATAAATTGCCATAAACTAAGTGCTTAACACAACCAAAATTCATTCTCTCACAGTCCTGCCTGGAGGCTAGACATCAAAATCGAGGTTTTTAACAGACTGTGCTCTGTCAAAGGCTCTAGTGGAGAATCTGGTCTATGCCTTTCTCTTAGCTTCTATTATGGCTGGCAACCCGAGGTATTTCCTGGCTCACAGCTGCGTACCTCTCATCTCTGCTTCTGTTGTCATGCGGTGTTCTCCCTATGTGTCTCTGTCTTCACATGGTATTCTCCCTTCTTGCATCTGTTTTTTTCTTTTTATAAGGACACCAGTTTTTTCAATTAATTTTTTTTGAAAGGTTTTTGCTATAGGGCACATGCGTTTGCCATAAAGACAGAGAGAGACAGAGAGACAGAAATTGAGAAATCACACCCCCACCTCCACCAAGGGGGATGGCCACACTGCAATCCCTTCTCCTCCATTCTCCTCTTGGGATCTTGGGCACACATGCACTTGTGCCTGGCAAGAGTTTAAGCCACCGGGTCCAGGACTCAAACTGCGGTCGACTGTATGGAAGTCCAGCGAGCGACATAGCCATTACGACAACTGCTGGTCTCCCAGGACATCAGTTTTATTGAATTAGGAGCCACTCTAATCCAGCACAATCTCATCTTAACTTGATTACATTAGCAAAGACACTACTTCCAAATGAGATCACATGCACAGGTATTGGGGTTGGGATTTCAACCTATCTTTTTGGGGGAACACAAGTCAATTTACAATACAGATAAATGAGTGAGGACACTATTGAAATAATTCAAAGGTGTGATGAGGGTGGTTTGGACCACAGGGAAGCCATGGAGGCAATGAGAAGTAGTTGGAAATTGAATATATTTTAAAGGCAGAGCGAACAGACTTTGCTATGGATTAATAGCATTAATAGCATTAAGATGTGGGGCACTGAGCGAAAAAGAGGCATCCAGGATGATTGCAAGGACTTTTGCCTGATTAACTAGAAGAATGAGGTTGGGGAGCTTCACAGGAGCAGGATGGAGGGTGGAACTCAAAAGTTTAGGTGCGTTGTGTTGAGGATGCCCGCCAGACATCAGGTGGAAATGTTCAAGAGGAAACTTGGAGTCCAGAGGTTGACAGAAAAGCCCTGGGTAGAGATTTAAGTTTATGAGCCATCAGGATGAAAACTGCATTTAAAGCTATAAGACTTCATAGAACCATCCCGGGAGTGAGTGTGGACAAAAAAGAGAAGAGATCTGAAGGCAGGTCCCTGGGACACTTGAATTTTTAAAGGTTAGGAAGATGAGGAGGAATACTCATGTAGGGGGAACAGCAGATGGCATCATGGTTACGTTGCTGGACTCCCACATCATCAACCGCTGTTTGAGTCCTGGACCTGGTGGCTTAAAACTCATGCTGGGTGCGTGTGCATGTATATCCAAAATCCCAAGAAGAGAATGGAGAAAAAGGGATTGCTGCGTGGCCATTCCCCTTGGGGGTGATTCTTGCTTTCTGTCTCTCTGTCTCTCTCTTTCTGACAAGCACACACGCCCTATGGCAAAATTTCTCTAAAATAAATAAATAAATAAATAAATAAATAAACACACACACGTAGGGCCAGCCTGTAGTGTAGTGGCTAAGTGCTATACCCAGGAAGCCAAATCCCACATGGCCAACCAAATCCCAGCCCCAGTGCCTTTGAAAATACTCTGGACGTAGGTGTATACTTCCCCAAACCCTGACTGACTGGAGAAATGGAACAAAAGGCTGACACGTGACCATTCTCCACCGTAGGGCACTTTCTCTTTCTCTCTCTTTCTCTAGTAAGTGCATAAGCCCCTTGCAGTGAAAAATGTTTTAAAATTTTAAATAAAATAAAATACACATGTATTTAAACAGTGAGACAGGATCAAGAAGGCTGTTCAGAACGGTTATATCTGAGTTAGAGATGTCAAGTGATATTTTTCTTACTCCTTGCACTTTTCGGTGTTGCTTTAAATTTCTGCAAAGTACAATGATCAAATTTACAAATACAGGGAACCAGCAGTTAGCGTAATGGCTATGTCGCTGGACTCCCACGTAGTCGACCGCGGTTCGTGTCCCGGACCCGGTGGCTTAAAACTCACGCCGGGCGCGTGTGCGTGCGTGCCCAAGATCCGGAGAGGAGAATGGAGGAGAAGGGATTGCGGCGTGACCATCCCCCCTGGGGGGTGATTTCTCGCTTTCTGTCTCTATGTCTCTCTCTGTCTGTCTGGCGAGCGCACGCACCCTACAATGAAAAAAATCTCTCAAAAAAAAAAAAAAAGAAATTTACAAATACAATAAGATTCTGTTTTACTAACCCCAGAACCAGTGATGTCCATGAAAAAGTCTCTCCGCAACATTTAATACTGCAAGTCACAGCGAAGAAACCAGTGAGCTAAGAAATACAGAAAATGGGAGATAGAATATAAAATAGATATGGGACCAGCAGACAGTGTGGTGGTAGAGGGGCTGGACTCCCACATGGCTGACTGCGGTTCTAGTCTTGGACCTGGTGGCTTGAAAATCACACCAGGTATGTGTGTGTGTGTGTGTGTGTGTGTGTGTGTGTGTGTGTCCAAAATTCTGAGAGGACAATGGAGAAGGGATTGAAGTGTGGCCATACTTCCTGGGGGTGATTTCTCTCTTTACCTCTTTGTCTCTCCCTGGAGAGTGCACGTGCGCTATGGCAAAAACTAAAAGAAAAAATTTAATACGTAAAATAGATAATATATAGAAAAGGATGGAAACTCAAGAAAGAGTCCAGCAAAAACAGACTCAGGGAAGGGGAGTCAGACAGTTCATGGATAATATGTATTATGAAAAAATTACACATAGACTTCAAACTTTTTTGCTTCAAAATCAATTCATATTTTAATTCCATTTCTCTATGAACTTTTCAAAGTCCGCTCATAGCACAGACAGGGAGCGATTAACCTTAAACAGGAGGAGAGACCTGACATCATTTGGGACTTAGGGATGGGGCTGATAATAACAACTGAGGCAAACATGTACTAGTTAAGAGATGGATGGGAGAGAAGTTAAACTCTCTCTTTCCTCCTAGAATGGACAAGTTAATCCATTCGGGAAATGGGAGCAGAGTTAGGCAGGAAGTTTGCGAGTAGTGCTGAGGGACCCTCCAGGTGGAAAACTGTTCATTTGTAATTGAATCCACTAGTTATTTTCAGCAGTCAGAGCAGAAGTGGAGGGAAAGGATAGTTGACTTGATCCAAGGTTAGGAGTTACAGAATTTGCTTTGGAATGAGGTGATCAGGACATTGAGGTGACAATAGAAATAATGACAACTAAGTCCTCTCCATAATACAGTAGTAAAGCACTGCTCAAGAGAAGCTGAATCCCCATGGAAGATTGTGGGTTCAGTTCCCCACCTGATCTGTACATGCTGGCATACATGCTCATGATCTGTCCTGGCTGGCTGAGAAGGCCGGGGGTGACGGTAGTGTGTGACCCTGCTGAGGGGGCTGTCTCTCCCTCTCTGTGTGTGTCTCTCATGTGCATGAACTAACTAAATAATTTTTAAAAATTAAAAGAATGATGACTAGAATTTACCACATGGATTATTTAATTTAATCATCCTAGCAATGGATAAGGATAAAAAGAATATAAGGAGGGGCCAGTAGGAGGCATGAAGATTAAAGCACTGGACTCCCATATAGCCAACCACAGTTCAAGTCCTGGACCTGGCAGCTTGTTTTCTCACTTTCTCTCTCCCTCTCTCTCTTTCTCTTTTTATCTCTCTCTCTCTCTCTTGCTGTCTCTCTCTGCTAGCACACATGCCCTATAGCAAATTAAATAATAATAAACAAAGTTAAATAAATATTTTTTTTAATTTTAAGAATATAAGGATAAAATAACACATTAAAGGACAAGGATAAAAAAGGATATTATTTCTCTGTTGTACAGGGGAGGACATTGAAATTTAGGGGGTGTGGTAGCTATCTGCCAGGTTTTGGCTATCTGCTTTGGAACTGTCTCCCCAGACGGTGGAATCCCCCCACTTCTTCTTCTTTTTTTTTTTGGAGAGGTTTTTTTGCTATAGGGTGCATGTGCTCACCAGAAAGACAGAGAGATAGAAAGCAAGTAATCACCCCCCCAGGGGAGATGGTCACACCACAATCCCTTCTTCTCTATTCTCTTCTCGGGATCTTGGGTACGCACGCACATGCACCCAGTATGAGTTTAAGCCACCAGGTCCAGGACTCGAACCATGGTCAACTACATGGGAGTCCAGCAACATAGCTATTACACTAACTGCTGGTCCCATTCCCCCACTTCTTAACACTTGATGAGCAGCAAGAGCCAGCTCCCACTAGGCCTAAAGTGATCAGAAAGCTCTATCCCGAATCCTTGGCGAGAAGAGTGTGGCCCAGATTGGCCAAGCAGATGCTTCTGCCTGAGATTTTGCCTCACATGATGTACTCAAAGACACAGCAGCAGTAGGTGGAGTTTATTCTCAGAGGCTACAGGAGATGGAAGAGTCCAGCAGTGAAAATGGCAGTGAGGGTCAAAGTCAGACTTTCAAAAGCAGAATCCTCGCCTGTCTTTTCCTCTGTCACCATCTCTGCTCTGTTCTCGGCTGTGAGCCTTTCTTGGCATCTGCCTTTTTATTACATTTGTTTACCTGCCTTCACATTGACACCGTGAGCTACCCGAAGACATCCAATAAAATCTATTTCTGTTTACGTTAACTAGAGTCATATTTTCCTGTTTGTAGCCAAGAACCTTGAATAAGGATTAAGAACTTTGCCCACAGCTGTTGCCAAGGAAGTACTCACAGATACACAGAACAATTTTATCTCAGAGAGAAACAGAGACAGAAAGAGGGAGAGGGAGAAAGCACCTCCTAATGAGACATGGTCATGCTGCAATCTCTTCTCCTCCATTTCTTTATCGTGGCAGGATGTGGGGCATGCATTCACACTTGCCCAGTGTGTTTTTCTTTCAAAATTTTGCCAGAGGATGCATGTGCTCTCTAGGGGGTGAGAGTGGGGGCTGGTGTGGAGAAGAGAAACAAAGAAACAAGGAAAGAGAAAGCCATCCCCATGGAGGATGGTCACATAGCAATCACCTGATCTCCATTTCTTCTTTGGACATGTACACACACCATGTTTTTCTTTTCCTTTAAGAAAAAAAAAAGATTTACTTATTTTACTTCATTTTATTTGTTATTATTTTTTAAAATTTTACCAGAGAGACAAAGAGAGAGAGAAAAGGAAAGTGAAAAAGCAAGCCACCAGATCCAGGACTCGAACCATGATCAGCCATGTAGGATTCCAGCACCTAAACCACCATACCACCTGCCAGCCCCCCACCCCCAGCATGTTTTATCAAACTACTGGGTCCAGTACTCAAACCATGTGCTTGGTCATATGGGAATCTATCTCCTTTAACCACTAGGCCATGGGGGCTAGCTTGACAGAATGATTTCCTATGGATGTCAGTCCAGCCTCTTTCCTAACCACCCTGCAGGATGGCTAAGCAGTGGTGGGGGAGAAAGAGGGGCTCAGAAAGCCTGCCTTCTCTCACCAAGACTGGCCTGGTGACTGCTGATTGTTTGACCTAAGGGCAACAGAGACTGAGGCTGAGCCCCTAATAGACCGTATTCTGAGAGGGGTAGTCCAGTCCGTTACATGATGGCAGCTTAATTACACAGATCTCCTTTCATCGTGGGGCTGGGGGAGAGAGGCAGCAACTATTTCTCACTGAAGCAAATATCTGTTCTAGATGCGGATTTGCCTTTTTTGTCAGCTATATTTCTGCCAGCAATACTGTCTATGGATGCCTTCAATTACCATTCAGTATTGCTTCCACCAAAGAAGTGAGAGAGATGTCTATGGATTTTACTGTTCTTACCATGTGTCCCATGGCCTAGAAGCACACCCTTACGGAATGGTGGAGAGACCTATTGAATACTTAGCCATGGTACTAGCAAGGAGACATCACTCGAAGTTGGGGTGCTATGCTACAGAATGATGCTCTCTAACCAATAGCCAATATATCAGGTCATTGGGAAAAACATGAGATATTTTTCTATGCAAATATTCATCATGACTTTCCCAATGACCCAAGATGTTGCTGTTTCTCCCAATCAAATGGCAAGAGACTAAAAACCAAGGAGCGGAACGATAGTGCCACTTTCCACTATTATATATAAGGACCCATACACAAAGTGTGTGTATCTCTTTCTCATGGCCTTTGGCTCTCTGCTGGTTTAGAAAGTTTAATAGCCAGAGGAAGGTTGCCTCCACCCAGAGATTCAACAATGGTTCATTTAAGTGGATGTTGAGGCAGCCATTTGTTCATTACAAGGCAAACTTGTAAAACTTATGGAAAACGGGGCCAGCAGGTGGTGTGGAGGTTAAAGCAGCTAGATCCCACATGGTGGTCTGAGTGGTTCAAGCACTAGACCCGGCGACTCGAAAAACACTGAGCACATGTGCATGCATATCCAGAGTCTCAAGAGGACAATGAAGTTTAATTGTGGCACAGCCCTCCCCCCTAGGGGTGATATTTCATTTTCTCTCTCTCTCTCTCTCTCTCTCTCTATTCCATTTCTTCAGCAAGTACATATGCTCTGCAACAAACAAAAATAATCATAATAATGAAATTTATGGGAAATACATACTATGAAAACTCTACGTGTAGATTTAAAAATCTTTTGAACATTCATACTTTAATTCTATTTTTTTGTGAAATTTTCAAAGTCCCCTCCTATGATCTCTTCATGATGCAAAATCAATGAGTAGAAGAGGATTCTTGGATTTTTGGAGTGACGGATCCTGATTTTCAAAGGGAATAGTTTCCACTATATATCAAAAGCATGGATTGGGATGGGTCTAAAACCAAGGGGAAACTCGGGCACATCCATGTGCTGCACTGCCTTGTGGGAAAGGTTGATGGAATATTTACCAGCCCAACACAGGCAGGACCACTGAGGATCCAGACCTTTTAGAATGAAGGTTTGAGTCACCTCATCAGGTGAAGACACATGATTAGCTGAATTGCTGGCTCACGGCCAAAAACGAACATGAGATAGGCATAGACAGACGTTATAAATACCCTAAATGAGCTTAGCGCCAGA
>NW_006159534.1:2493209-2494884 GCF_000334495.1 Tupaia belangeri chinensis | reverse complement strand
CAGGAATGAGCTCTGTTACCTCGATTAGTTACCTCAATTTCGTCTTGGCTTTGTTTGGACTATAGTAACAAATTTCCTTCACTTACGTTTCCTTTCTCTAGTATTTGATATGACTTTGTTGGAGGACATGAAATTTGCATGTCAGACCTCAGGTTATAGGATGTGAAGGTGGTATTGTGAGCAAAGTAGAAGAGGAGTCAATATTCCCTGGGAGCCAGGAGTTCCTCTAGGAATTTGTCAATTTCTCAAACAGCAGCCCATTCCTCCAAGCCTTTCCGATGAAGTTGTTGCACCTCGTTTCCTGTATTCAGCCCTTCCTGCTTAAAATTGCTAGAATAGCCATCCTGTTATCTGCACCTAAACCCTGACCAAAAAGCAAAACAAATAAAACATCCCTCCAAAGAATAAAAAGGTATAAGACTTGATCATTTTGCTATTGGATCAAAATGACTAGGTAGTAGTGGTTTAGATTATTTGTTTTGGTTACTTAAAAGGACTTTTTGCCTTTTATTCGGGCTATAAAAATTGCTGTAGGCCATTATGTAGCTCGCTTTGACAAGGCTTTGTCTTTCATGAGTCTCCCAGATGTCTTGATCAAAGAAGAGAATCACGATTCTCTGCTAACACTTGTATCTTTAAAGTTGGAGAAATAACCTTTCCCAAATTGCAGTTAGCTCCTTAGGGACAGGAACCATGTCTGACTTACTTGCTCTTAACAGCACTTAACACAATAGGCTCCATATAACAGTATAAGCAGGTTCTCTAATATATACACTTTTTGCTCCAGGAGTGATAAGTATGACAATTTGGAGGTCCACGCAGATCCATTCCTGTTATAAAAACATACGATCAGGTGCTCGCTTCGGCAGCACATATACTAAATAAAACATACGATCAGGGGAACCAGCAGTTAGCATAATGGCTATGTCACTGGATTCCCACGTAGTCGACCGTGGTTCGCGTCCCGGACCCGGTGGCTTAGAACTCACACCGGGCGCATGTGCGTGTGTGCCCAAGTTCCCGAGAGGAGAATGGAGGAGAAGGGATTGCGGCGTGACCATCCCCCCTGGGGGGTGATTTCTCGCTTTCTGTCTCTATGTCTCTCTCTGTCTGTCTGGCGAGCACACGCGCCCTATAGCGAAAACCTCTCAAAAAAAAAAAAAAAATACGATCAGCATCTGGAATCTCCTCCAAAGCATGAGGTAGACAGGAACTTAAGGTACAGTTGAGAGACCTGTAAGTAAGATTAAGATTATTTAGAAAGTGAGATGTCTGAAGCATACAGGGAGTGGAGCTCTTGTGCAATGGGATTAAATATGCCAACAGGGCTAGCAGGTGAAATTCTGGTTAAGGTGCTGGATTCCCACGTGGTGGACTCTGGCTCCAGTCCAAGACCTGGTGGCTTACCTTCTTTCTCATTTTTTCTCTCTCTCTTTCTCTGTCCCTCTCAGATGAGTGTGTGTGCCTGTAGCAATTTTAAAAATAATGATGATGAAGGACCAGCAGTTGGTGTAATGGCTATGTCGCTGGACTCTCATGTAGTCGAGAGTGGTTCAATTCCCAGACCCGGTGGCTTAAACTCATGCTGGGCGCGTATGCCCAAGACCCCGAGAAGAGAATGGAGGAGAAGGGATTGTGGCCTGGCCATCCCCCCTGGGGGGTGATTTCTCGCTGT
>NW_006159534.1:2461610-2492853 GCF_000334495.1 Tupaia belangeri chinensis | reverse complement strand
GGCAGGCGCCCTACACCAAAAACCTCTCAAAAAAAAAAAAATATATATATCAATAGAATCCCAAAGTCTTATGTACTGGGTTACATAAATGTCTTGTGTTATTCTTTTCAATTGCAAATATATCCAATTAAAAAATTCCTAGCCTAGAGAAGTTTAATTTTTAGTTTTTTTTTTAATTATCTTTTTTTCTTTCTTTTTTTTTTTTTAATTGTTGCTACAGGGCGCTTGTGCTGGAGGGAGCGAGGCAGATAGAGAGAGAGAGAAAGTGAGAAATCAGGATCAGCAGATGGCATAATGGTTACATTGCTAGACTCCCACATAGTTGACTGCAGTTTGAATCTTGAACCTGGCAGCACTCACGCCAGGTGCATGTGCGTGCATGCCCAAAATTCCAAGAGGAGAACAGAGAAGGGATTGTGATGTGGCCATCCCCCCAGAGGGTGATTTCTCACTTTCTGTTGCTCTGTCTCTCCAGCAAGAACACATGCCCTATAGTAAAAATATTTTTCTCAAAGAAAAAAAAAAGAGAGAGAGAGAGAGAAAGAAAGAGAGAGAGAGAAAAATCACTCCTTGAGGGGATGGCCACACTGCAATTTCTTCTCCTCCGTTCTCCTCTTGGAATTTTGGGAAATCATGCACATGCACCTGACGTGTTTTTCAAACCAAGTCTGGGACTCAAACAGCTCAATCAGTCATATGGGATCCAGCTGCCTTAACCACATGCTACTGGCTGGCCCTAATTATCAACTTTTTACATCTCTTTATGTTATTTCTTCCATGATCAAAAGAGACAAAGAGAAGTAGAGGCAGAATGAGAGAGAGAGACAACATGCAGCACCCCCAATAGGGAGGTAACACTGTGATCCACCCGCTGCTGCCTTTCGCCCACCCTGGATCATGGAGTGTGTGCAAAGAGAAGGAGAGGCAGAATGAGAGAGAGAGAGACAACATGCAGCATCCCCAATAGGGAGGTAACACTGTGATCCACCCGCTGCTGCCTTTCGCCCACCCTGGATCATGGAGTGTGTGCTCAGCATACTGAAGGAGGTCTCCAGACTAGAACTGGAAGCTTTCCCATGTGGGATTGCTTTGCAGAGCTCGCATTTTACTGCTGTGCTACTGTCTGACCCCAGTTATCAAATTAATACACCCTGACAGTAGAGAATTTTGTAAATACAGAAGAGTATAAAGAAGCACAAAAAATAAGCCCCTATCTCATCACTGGGTGGGAACTATTACCAACCTTGGAACATATGATTTTCGTCTCTTTAAATAAACATGGTTGAGAAGTCAGAGAAGGTGAGAGATTAGAGCAGACGTACCTTGTTTTTGGTGGTGTTCCTGACATCAGGGTACAAGTCTCTGAGGCAAAACCCCTCCCCACTTCATAAGACACCTCCATGAGCCCCGAAAAGCCTCTAACTTGGACATTTAAAACAGTCACTTTGTCTTGACGCTAAGAGATCCTCTTCTTTGCGTGACAGATTGGTATTAGGAAAAACCAGTTAGGGAAGCCCAGCATGTCCTTCTCACCAGTTTTCATCACGGTCCATCTTACATCTCTCCACCTTCATCGAGAGCCAGGGTCAGGGTAGAAGGAGGGAAGAATAAAATCATAAGAGTCGGTTAGGCCCAGGGAGTTAGGAGAAGGGTGTGTCTATAGGGGGAGTGTGTCAGTTGTGACTGGGAGTGTGTAAGAAGTATAGACAGGGCAGGTGTATTCTGAAGATAACTCCTATGGGTTCTTGCTAGAATGTCAAGGAAGAAGAAAAGAAGGGGAGGCGACACCAAGCAGGCAACTACCTACTTAATTAAGAAAAACATTAATCATTTCCTGCTTCTGCTGCCTGTATCTTTGAAAGCTGCATTCTGATGACAGTTTAAAAACAAACAAACAGGGACCAGCAGTTAGCGTAATGGCTATGTCGCTGGACTCCCATGTAGTCGACCATGGTTAAAGTCCCGGACCCGGTGGCTTAAAACTCACGCCGGGCGCGTGTGCGTGCGTGCCCAAGATCCCAAGAGGAGAATGGAGGAGAAGGGATTGCGGCGTGGCCATCTCCCCTGTGGGGTGGTGGTGGTGTGATTTCTCGCTTTCTGTCTCTCTGTCTCTCTCTCTCTGTCCGGTGAGCGCATGCGCCCTATAGCAAAAACCTCTCCAAAAAACAAACAAACAAAATTTCGTTTGCTCACTTCCTGAAATCCGGAAATGGGCCACATAGCCCCAGGAGAGTACGCACTAAAATAAAAGCTCATTTTCCACATGCACAGGAGTTGAGGGTTGGGTCTTGCTCAGTAGCATATCCCTGAGAGCACTGGAACGGAGTCTCAGGGGCAGCTCCACTGCTGAGCAAGTGGTTTTGTCCAGATAATTTGAACTGGAACCTAAACAATTCAGCGCTCTACAGTCAAGGATGATTTCTTGTTCATACTCCTCTGCAAAGAAACTTGTTGACTCTACCTCCAAACCACCTCTTAAATCTGTTCATGTCTTCCTGCCTCTGTAGCCCGGCAACATTTTTCTCTCACCTCAACTATGAACATGGTTTCCTAAATTGTCTCCCCACTTCTGGCCCTACTCCATCGTCCACACAACAATCAGAAACACTTCCCCCCCATTTTTGTTTAATTTATTTCCTTTAAGATCAGCTCCTTACAAAACAAATATACAAAACATAAAAGCATACTTGGTCTCAAAATCATAAGTGGCGTGCCGGAATGTAAACCGTTACTGATAGCATTGTACCAGAAGAGTGTGGCTTACTCTAGGACACTTTAGTATTCCTGAGGAATAAATGTGATCTCTCTTCCCCCCACAGGGATGTTCTCGGGTGTGAGTCACTGTTCCTGCTCTTTCGTACATACTTTGGCATATTTTCCATGTAGAAGATATGGAGCCTGAAAATCAGGCTGACAGTTGGAGTAGGCCACCCCCAACTCCCTGCCAGAACCCAAGGCCAATGGCCACATTCTTCTTTTAAAGAAGGTAAGTGAGAAAACATTCCTAATCCAAAACCTGTACTGATTTTACAACCACATCCGCCATGCAGCGGGCCCACTCCTGGCCGAGCTCTGACTGCGACATGATCCCCGCCCACATTTCTAGCTTTCCTGAAGACCTAGCCCATGCTCTGACTCCCGGCAAGTCTTTTATTTATTTATTTATTTATTTTGAAGTTTATGACTGAGCAGATGTGTACATGAGAGAAAGGACAGAGAAAAGAACCTGGCACAGGGCTCAGTGACAGCATGATCCCCTTTCTCTAGTCCTCATGCACTGGTCCCCAACCTTCTAGGCACCAGGGACCAGTTTCACGGAAGACAATTTTTCCACAGACTGTGGTGGGCGGATGGTTTATGGGATGATTCAAGTGAGTGACATCTATTGTGCACTGTATTTCTATTATGATTACATTGTGATATATAATGAAATCATTAGACAACTCACTGTCATGCAGTATTTGCAGCTGCTACCCAGTACTAGCATCACTACCTCAGTTCCACCTCAGGTCATCAAACATTAGACTCTCATAGGAGCATATAACTTAGATCTTCTGCAGACACAGTTCACAATGGGGCTGGGGTTCCCCTCCTATTTGAATCTAATGCGACTGCTGATTTGACAGCAGGCGGAGCCTAGGCAGTAGTGTGAGTGATGGGGAGTGGCTGTAAGTACAAAGAAAGCTTTGCTGGTTTGCCCACTGCTCACCTCCTGTTGTGTAGTCTTGTTCCTAGCAGGAACAAATCAGTACCCCCCTCAGAGTACCTCAGCAGGGGGTTGAGGACCCTTGCTCTAGTGTACAGGGTTCTAGGCACAAAAGCCCATGCCTGGAGTGTTTTCAGGCCAACCAAGCCAGGGACTCAAACTGTGGCTGGCATGTGGTTTGTATCTCCACAATCCAGTATGCTACCAGCTATGCCATAGAAGCCAGGCCCAAGATCATCTTTTAAAACACAAACCTGGGGGAACAGTAGGTGGCGTGGTAGATAAGGTGCTGGACACTTCCACATGGCCAACCATGGTTCGAGTCCTGGACCTGGTGGCTTGCTCTCTCACTTTTTCTCTCTCTTTCTCTCTCTGTCTCTCTCTGGTTAAATTAAAATAAATCAATTAATAAATAAAATTAAATAAATAGTTATTAAAAATGTAAAACATAACCTGATTAGGGCCAGCAGGTGGTGTGGTAGTTAAGGTGCTGGACTCCCATATGACCAACCACAGTTTGAGTCCTGGATCTGGCAGCTTGAGGCTCACATCAGGCATGTATCCGTGCATGCCCAAAACCCCAGGAGGAGAATGGAGGAGGAGGGATTACGGCATGGTCATTCCCCCTGAGAGATGATTTCTCACTTTCCCTCTCACTGTCTCTGGCTCTCTTTCCCTCTCACGGTTTCTCTTGTATCTCTCTCTGACAAGCATACATGCCCTACAGCCAAAATCAAACAAACAAAAAACCATAAATCTGATTATGCCTTTCTTCTTAAAACCCTCTGATGCTTCCTTTGACACATGTGATAGAATCGAGAATCATTACCATGGCCTGGATCTGGTCCTTGCCTTCTGTCTCAGTCCATTATTACATTGCTAGTTACCTAAGACTGGGTGGTTTGTAAAGAAATAGGGGTTTACTGACTCACTATTCTGCTGGCTAGAAAATTCAAAGGCATAGGCCTGGCACCAGATCAGCCTACTACATGGCCTATGGAAGCGTAGAGGTTAGCAGGTGGGTGCAAGAGAAAGCTAGCTGTGAGAAGTTCTCTTTTGTAACAAGTGAGCTCTAAAGGAAACTAACCTCATCATGAGAGCTAGAACTCACCAGGTCTCAAGAGATTGTTAATCTGTTCATGAGAGAGATGCCTCCATGACACACTCGCCATGATGGAATCATCACCAGTGGGCTTCACTACCTCCCAACACCAAATTCCAAAAAAAAATTGCATGAAAGACAAACCATTATCCAAACCATAACACCCTCCCTTCCGTTCATCTTGTCTCACCTTCCTTCTAAGTCACTGTACTTCAGATTTACTAGTCTTTTTTCAGTTTTTTTGAGGCACCACGCTCTTTTCCACCACAGGGACTTTGGATGTGAAGTTCATCGTTTATACTACTGTTCTTCCCATTCATCCTTCAAATTTTGACTA
The DNA here is from genome assembly GCF_000334495.1 of Tupaia belangeri chinensis. Lineage (NCBI taxonomy): Eukaryota > Metazoa > Chordata > Mammalia > Scandentia > Tupaiidae > Tupaia > Tupaia belangeri. The sequence continues at coordinate 2,487,708 of NW_006159534.1, read as the reverse complement.
AAATATTGCAGACACCCATGTCCAATTTAACTTAAGTTCTCCTTACTAATATATACCACCCCACACATTTCTTATAATTCTTATTAAAGTTTGCAAACATAGAGTTATTTGTAAGATTGTTAAGGCCTAGGTTCCCTCTTCATGGTGAATGCTAAGAAAGTAGAGATTTTGTCTGTTTTGCTTCTTCTCTCTTAGTGTCTGGAACAGTATTTGGCATATAGTGGATGCTTTTTTTTTTTCTTGAAAGGATAATTTAAATAATTTGGATTTCAAGAGTTTACAGTAGTAATTTCCAAAAAAGTAATTTCTTTTTGTTTTCTGCTAATGCAGGACACATATTTGTTGGTTGATTAATTGATTAACTTTAGATTGATGTTTTGGGTAGGAAGAAAGACATACAACTTAGAGGCAGGTTAGGATCAAAGACACCCAGGTATAATTACAGTCAACCCTTTTCTTATTGTGGTGAAAGCAAAAACTGTCATAGTGAAGATTAGATACAAACATTTATAATTACTTTAATGATAGGGGCTCTTGTAAGAAAAGAAACCAAGATGTACCATGGCTGAATATTCCTGGGCATGGTTGTATTATCCACAGTGGGAGGCTGTGATTGGCTAAAAAGGGGCTGTAGACTGAAATCAAACACCTCAGTGGATTCAGGAGGCTTGGAAAGAAAAGGAGAGTAGAAATGAAATGTGAAAAACAGGGAGAAAGTCCTTTCTAATGGGCCAGAAGATGATATTTCTCATCTGTAGCAGACCCGTAGATGACTCAGCCCAACGGTTTTCGATGACAAATCTGAGGCTATGGTTAAGCCTTTGTATAAAACTAATTTAAATATGTATCGATAAGAAGTCATAGTCTTAGCTTGAGAAGTTAAGCTATATTAACCCTCAGATTCCTGTTGAAATATTTGGGTATACCTGAGTATAGCAGAAGTTTTATCTGTACCATGGGGCAACATAGCAGCCATCAGACAAGAGAAGTTTGGTTAAAGGACTCTAGTTGAAGGTCAGTGTCAGTGTGAGAAATGATTAAGTCCCAAACAGTATCTGTCATTCTGATTGTCCTCTAGCCCCGTGGATGAAAACAAAGCATGCTGTAGAGCTCAACTTCACAGTCTATAACTCCTGTGGGGGACATACAAGTAGGCGGTCAAGCCCCAGTGTGGGATATGTGAGAACTCAGAGTAGACCCAGCAGTCTAACTTGTAGCTGTATAAGAGAGGGCTCAGGGCTGGACATCAGGCTGCAGTGGCCTCAGGGTCACTCTGGCACCTTTGGTGAGCATGGTCCCTCTGGTGTGCCTTTGCAAGTTTGGAAACATTTGCAACAATACGTTGACCTTGGTGGCAGCATGGGCGATGTCACCATAACAACCTGTAACAGGAGAGGAGAAATACGTGTGGAAACAATGCAAGCTAGTTCATGGCCACCCAGGAGCACTCCTGGATACTATCAGAGATAATTAGAAGATAATTATTAAGGTTTGAACTGCGTGCCCTAGAATGCTACATTGGAGGCCCAACCCACAGAACCTCAGAATGTCACGAATCTGGAAACAGAGTCATTGCAGATGGAATCAAGATAAGATAAGACCCTTAGGGTGGCCCCAGTTCAATATTACCAGTGTCCTTACAAGAAGAGGAAAATGACACATGAAGACAGATGCACGGCGAGACTACCACGTGCCTACAGTCACGTGCCTACAGCCGCGTGCCTACAGCGGCAGAGCTGGGCCCAGCCCCTGTGGCACAGTTGGTAGCATACTGAACTTATGTGCCAAAACTTCATCACTGACCATAGGCTCAGATCCCTGGCCGGATGGACCTGAAATACAGTGTGTGCACACGTGTGTCCAAGATCTTGACAAGCTGGAGGGCTAGGGGACTGTGGTGTGACCAGACTCTGTTGAAGAAGCCTCTCTATCTCGTAAAATCAATCCATTTTTAAAAAGAAATCATAGCCTAGTCAAGCCTAGGTCCTTGGCTTGCAGCTGCATCACTCCAATCTTTGTCTCTAAGAGTACAGCACCTTAACCATTACAGCAGCTGCTGGCCCCTCTTTTTCCTTTTTTTTTTTTTTTTTTGAGAGGTTTTTTTCTATAGGGCGTGTGCACTCGCCAGAAAGACAGAGAGAGACAGAGAGATAGAGATAGAAAGGGAGAAATCACGTCCCAGGGGGGATGGCCATCCCGCAATCCCTTCTCCTCCATTCTCCTCTCAGGATCCTGGGCATGCATGCACACGCGCCCAGCATGAGTTTCAGCCACCGGATCCGGGACTTGAACAGCGGTCTACTACATGGGAGTTCAGCGACATAGACATTACACTAACTGCTGGTCCCTCTTTTACCGTTTTTTAAAAATTTGCTAGGTGGGGGTGGGGGCAGCAGATAGCGTAGCAGTTACATTGCTGGACTTCCATATGACTGACGGCGGTATGAGTCCCAGACCTGGTGCCTTGAAAATGATGCTGGGCATGTGTGCATCAAGATCTCGGGAGGAGATTGGAGAAGAAGGGATTGTGGTGTGGCCATCTTCCTGGGGAATGATTTCTCACTTTTCCTCTCATTGTCTCTCTCTCTCTCTCTCCTGGGAGTGCACATGCTCTAAGGCAAAAAAAAAAAATTTGCTAGAGGGCACGTGAGCTCGCCAAAGAGAAAGGGCGAGAGAGCATTCCGCATGAGGGATCATCATGCTGCAGTTCCTCCTCCATTCTCCTTTTGGGATGATGGGCCTGCACACACACGTGGGTGGAGTTTTTTTGCTTTTAAGTATTTTTTGCTTTATTTTGTTTTGCCATGGCATGCTTGTGCTCTTCAGAGAGAGACAGTGAGAGGGAAAGTGAGAAATCACCACCTAGGAGGGATGGTCCACACTGCAACCCGTCTCCTCTGTTCTCCTTCTGGGATTTTGGGCACTGATGCACACACATCTAGGGTGATTCACAAGCCACTAGATCCAGAACTCAAACAGAAGTCGGCCGTGTGGGAGTCCAGCACCTTAACCACCACGTCATCTGCTGACCCTTACATAAGCTTTTTTAAGATGCCAGATCTGGGACTCAAACCAGGCAGCTGGTCATGTGGGATCCAGTCACTTTAATCACCACCCCACAGGCTGCCCCACTATTTCCATTTCACAATAAAGAAATGAAGGGACAGAAGTTAAGTGACTTGACTTGCCCAAAGTTAGAAGAAAAGTAGCGGCAAAGTAGAATTTGAACCCAGAATACTGGCTGTGCAAGCCACACCACCAAGCTATTCTCCGCCCTGGTTCTCACTGCTCCAGACCCTTCCCCCGGCAGCGACATTCACCCTACCCTCTTCATTTGTGTCATTGCTACAGCTCGTCCTTGTCTCCCAGTGTAAACACACCTTCCTCAGAGTCGGACCTCCTTGTTCCACGTCTCATGCTTTCCTATTACCCGCCCCCTTTCTTTTTTCTAATTGGCAGTAGCCACAGGCACTCACCGGTGACAAACTGAGAGGGACAGAGAGGGGGAGCGGAAGCTAATACACCCTAGTGGGATCTGATCAACTTCTCCTCCAATTATCCATCGTGTCTGCACTTTGGGCACACACACTTTCATGTTTTTCAAATCACCAGGGCCAGAATTCAAACCACAGTTGGCATTTGAGATCGGCTCCCTTACTCACTATGCTATGCCCCTCCCTGCACCCTTCCCTTATTATTTACCATCTATCTCCTCTACTAGACCAAAACTTCCACGAGGCTAGGGGAAGTGACTGCTTTATTCCCAGCCACGCTTCCATTTCTTGGCAGGTGTCCAGTATTTCCTTTTTTTTAAGATTAATGTTTTTTTTTTTAATTTCTTTCTTTTTATTCATAAAGTACACACACACGCACGTGTGTGCAAACACAAAAGAGACAGGATCTCATCACTCTACAGTCCCCTTCCCCAGCCTTTGCGCTCATCAAGATCTTGGGCACACACCCAGCATGTTCTCAGGTCAACTGTGGGGCTGAACAGCCAGCCATGTGGCTTCCAGGACTGCAGATCAGTACACAGACACCTGCATCACCGAGGCTAGGCCTAGAGAAAGCATTTCTTGATTGAAGAAGAGAAGAAATCATCGCTAGTCACCTTGTAGTATTTCATGTATGTAGAACACGTAACACGTCACCTGACACAGCATGAGCTTAATAAAGAAAAATATTTATTTGACACCATGTTCAGGATGTAGCAAGGAGTCTAGTTGGAATAGCGGCAGGAGTATAAAGAGGGGTTCTGGCAAATAGTTTAGGTCCGTATACTGAGTCAAAGAAGGAGAGCATTGCGTGCTGAAAGGGGCTGTCAGCTGTGTGTGATCTTGCAAAAGCAAATATTATTAAGCACTTAAAAATCCCTCCTTCCCAACCCAGCATGGTTTTGAATTATTTTTTAAGCATCATCTTTGTTATGCAAACCTAATCAAATTATCATTGTTATGTTTAGAGACCATAACAGAGTCAGAATCATAGACTGATGACCAGGTGAAAATGAAGCTCACCACTGCAGTGCATTCTGGCTAGCACAAACTCCTCCACCCTACTCAAAACAAAGGTCTGACTATCTAAAAATCCAATCTCTATGAGCACCATTGAAGATTTCCTATTCCTCTCTCCTTCGGAAAAAGTAAATAATTATTGCCCTCAGAAGACTTCCTGGAACACTGGGTTAATCCCTTTAAAAGAATCGTCTGGGCACCCTAACTTCATTATAACTCTAGACTTGAGTGCTACCAGGTACATTTTTTTTTTTTCCTAAACTGAGTGGTGCCAGGGAGTCTAGAGACTGAAGTCAGCCAGCCAGGTTCCAATCAGTGTCTCTTTGAGGCTCTGTTTTGGTAACCACTGCAACAGCAGGCTCAGCCTTCAAGGAGCTGTAACCGTCCTGTCACCCTTGAGTGACCCTCTATGGGAAAACAGGAAAAAGAAGAGGATGACTTCCAGGGAAAACAGCTGATTCACCACCTGTACTAACACACACCTAACTGACCTGCCATGAGAGTCCTTAGGGAAGGCCTTGGTAAAACAGAGGAATTGCCAACCTGTGGAGTCAGGCCGCTATGCTCTGCATGTGAACCACAAATTGCACTATCTGTCAAGAACCACTAGCCTTACAAAGCTGCTTATGCCGAGTGGTTTTATGAAATCAAATCCCCACCAATTCTAGGGTAGTGATTGCACAGGATTCTTGTCATAGGATCAGCATCTTTGGTCCTATTTTCACACCACAGGAGACATCTATGCTTTCGCAACATTCTGGTCTATGGCTAGCTCTTAATTATATTTGCCGCCAAGAACCAGTTAATGAAGGCGTATTTCGTAGCCTTTGGCAGAAACCTCACACTCAGCAACCAGGAACTGAAAGCCCTGACCTCAAGGCAATCTCCACACCAGCCTCCTGCCTGATGCATATTTCAAAGGGTTCCAGGTTTTAAAGCATGGATACCTTTGCAAATGAAAAATTGAACAAGCAAAAGCATTTAGTGGCATGTTATTATAGTTCTAGTGATTTTGAAAAGGCTGCTCAGTTTAACCAGAGGCAGAATTTTAAATGAGCATAAAAACGATTACTTACTGCTTTTTTCCATCTTTTTCTATTTATTCTACCAGGATTTAAAATATAGTACCCTATATATTGATCTCCACCTAAGGTTTCTTACTATTCATGGCATGCATAGATCAACCTACTGAAAAAAATGGTGCATATTGATAAGTCTTTTCATTGCTTCAGAGTCTTTCAATATCAGCCACCTCCAAAATAGGTTGTTTGTTTTATCTAAATAGGATATTGCATGGTAGTGCAATGTTAAACTCCAGTCGAAAGGTAACGTCGTCTTCTTCTAATACTTCAAACATTTCACTTAGGAGAAAAGTGGTTAAAAACAGAAAGCAAAAGAAATCAGCGTGTATCTCCACCACTAAATAGCATTTAGACATTAACTGCCAGGTACACGGCATGTCACCAAATGTCCTTCATCAGAATACATTCATTGTACATCCTGAGAGGACAGATGAAAAACATAGAATTTCTGCCCTTCGTTCAGATTTAGGAGGAGAAGCAGATAATGGCAGCAAAATGTGGTAAAAATTATGGGAGTGTAATACATGTTAGCTGCGTTAGACGTATAGATGTACAAGTGGAGGAATGAATAAGCGTAGACATTGACAAAGCATGATGAAATGAACACGGCACACATGCAGTAAATACGTTGGTGGATCTTCAGCAAAGATGGAGCATGAACTGTTTTTAAATGGAGAAAGTTTCAAGAGGATTCTAAAAATTCAAACATTTTAGATGTAGGATTAAAAAGAAACGAGAAGTTCTACATTCAATTTACTGACCATATGTCAATTAAACTAGATAAACCTGAAACTTATAAGACAGTAAAGAGCTAAACTGTATAATAGAGGACAAATAAGAGGGTTGGGATTCACATTGTTATATAATGGTCATCTTAGTACATTATTTGTGCTGCTAACAGAAATACCTGACACTCAGGGGTCAGCAGGTGGCGGGGTGGTTAAGTTGCTGGACTCCCACATGGCCAACCACAGTTTGTGTCCTGGACCTGGTGGCTTGCTTTCTCACTTTCCCTCTCCGCCTCTTTTTCTCTGTTTCTCTTCCCAAACACAGTTAAAAATAATAATAATAATAAATTTTTAAAAAGAAATGTTTGAGACTGGATGAATTTATTATTTATTTGCAAAACTCGTGATTCTGGTAACTGAAAAGTCCAAAGGATTAAGCTTACAACATGGCCAATGACAGCACAGAGGCTGGGAGGCGCCTGCGGGGAGAGCGAGCTGCCTCCACCTCTCTCACTTTCACAGCATCCTGCTCTTGCAAAAACTAGCCCTTCCTCTCAGGAGTTAAAACTCACTGGATCTTAGAGCACCTCATTAATTTCTTCCTGAGAGTGGTGCCTCCATGATGCCATCACTACCCAGCAGGCTTCACTGCCTCCCAACACCAAATTCCAAAACATGAACTGTTGGGCTGCAAGTCATTATCCAAACCATAACAAGGGTATTATTACTCAAACTCTCATTCTGGGTTTGAATATCTATATTCACATTATCATGACATTCCCGTTTTAATTTCTCGGTTGTTACTGCAATTCATGCAGTATAAGTCACCCTAAATGAAAGTACTAGAAAGTAGTATTCAGTCAAAATAAGACCAATTTGCTCTTGTTGGGGCCCTCCAAGTGCCATATAATATCCATTTTTACTACAAAGGGAACAAAACCTCCATTTGTCCTCCCCAAGAAGGAAAATTAGCAAATTTATACATCAGACAAAACTTTTCAAGGACTTCTGTGAGCTCAAATTCAGTGCCAGGAAAGAAGGAAACAAAAATACGTCTGTGTCCCAAAATATGGTAAGTTTTTGGTCTAAAGAGGCAGTACATTGCAGTAGATTAGATGTTCAGGAATGTTTTCTAATTTTGCAATTATTTGCTACGTAAACTCGGTCTCCACTGTCTCCTCAGAAAACAAGGATAATAACGCATGCTATCTATCTGATAAGGATGCATGACTATCGAATAAAGTAACATTCTTGAAATGTCTTGAAAACACTGTGAACATATAAAAGATTCATTGAACATTTAAATGATAACATTCTGATGGGATACAATTTTTCAACTATAAAGAATGGAATACTTTTATTGTAGGAAAATAAAAGCATAGTATCATATATGGAATCTCCTCTAACAATCTATGCATTCATAATTAGACATAAAGTAATAAAAATAGGACAATTTCTCTTTTAACAGGTGCATCTATTTCAAGTTTCAGGGCACACTTTGTTTCCGCTGTACTGTTTTTTTTTTTTTCTTACTAACTCTTTCATCATGTTTTAATAAATATTTCTAAGCTACTTCTTGGCTTTTCCCTTAAAATATTATTTTGATTAGCAAATCATAATTGAAAACCTGAGGGGAAAAAAATCACAAACCTGTTCTTTCCTCTAATAAAGTCTGGCCTCGGTTCGGCCAAGAACATCTAGAAGTTGTTAAAAATAGCACAGTTCTTAATTTGGACTCAATTGACTCGTACTTTTGTGGACTTGTCTAAATGTTAAATAATAAATTATCTCTGAATAGATTCTTCCTTCCCCAAGATACAGTTGAAAAACGTGTTTTCGATGAGTCATTTAACCGGAATAATTTTCCTTTGGAGTACTAGAGTCATTAGGGAAAAAAAAAAAAATACAAAACCATGTGAGTAATTTTCCATGTATCTAGGGTTCAATAGCTCAAATGTTTCACAGGCCTTCTGCATCACAAGGCAGTTTATTTAAGAACACAGGCACACCCCCCCTCCCAGCTTCCTCATGTCCCTTCCCCTTTAGCAGCTGAAGCCAGGCTCATCAAAGACAGTGGCAGCCAATACCCCTCGTGCTTGTGTGTCATCGTTGAGAGCAAGGAATGAGCATGTCTGAAAGACCCAATGCAAAGAACCCTTCTGCCATCAGCATCCTGACCTTTCAACACAACAGCAGCAACACTCACAACAGTCAAAGCCGCATGTGCACCATGCAAGAGACAACTTCTGTGGCTGTACAGAACTACAGTCCAATAACAAACGACGCTGCGACTGGGGAAAAGCAGAATGTGGCTTTGGCACAAAGAAGAGGGAAGCAAGAGGGGGGCAAAGGAGAGGAGGAGGCGGAACCCTGCCGTTGACAGGAGTGTTCCAACTGAGAAAATCATTTCTCACCCTCAGTGAGGAGCTGGTGAACCACAGAAACAGACAGGAGAATGTGTTGTTTGTGACCTCTGTCGGAAATTGCAAGATTAGGACACTCATCAGGCGTGGCACGGAATTCTTAAGCTTTGTTTTTGGGGGGCATAAAGGAGATGTTTAAAAAAATGTATAGCCTACGTCCCTGCCTCTAGCCTGTCTTACTATTGGATATTGCATCCGTGCTGGCTAGGGAAATTTGATCAATATATTAGATTCCTGGCAGGAAGATGCTATCAGACAATGCATGTATGCCTTGACATAGCTCAATTTCCATCTATCCAAGAAGATATTGATTTCTCTTCCACGGAAGTGCACACACACATACTAAGAGTGCTTACAGAGGGTGGGGGTTGGGCAGGCACTTATTCAACAACAGACGGCTTTGCCATTTCCCAAAAGCATTCAAAATACCCTTTGGCTGGGTGACTTAGTATTTGGATGATCTATATAAACTCCTCACATTAGGTTAAAATCGATGGCTCATGAGCAAAAACAGTATTGCTAGGCTCATTCTTTGAATGCTAAGAACTCTATCAACTTCAGAAACATTACAGAAAACGCGGCCTTCCTTGAAATTGTATGACTTCATGTGAAACATTGTCCTGAAACCACATCTTCCTAACACAACTGGATTCATTCTGTATTGCTTGATCAAAGGCCTTTCGCCTAAAACCAGGAGGAATGTTTTAACGCTTTCTTTACCACGCACTTATTTTTCCCTTTGTTTCCATCTGTCTTCTCCTAACTGAGACCACTGTGGCAGGTAGTCAAGTCACTCACAGAAATTTCCAGCTTTTTACCTTCTGGGTGGGCTAGGATTATACTTCCTGATCCCTCTGTGATGGAATGGAATCAAAAACTAGTTTTAACCAATGAGTTGTGAGTAGAAGTCGTTTTGCTCATTTCCAGGTCGAGCTTCTGGTTGCTGACGGGAGACATTTCAGGCGTCTGTTCCCTCCCTCAGGATGGCAGTTCTTCCATCAGCCTGAGAACTTGAATGAGTTTAAGGACAGAATGTGAGCTTCACTGTGATGGACTTTCTGAGGGAGGATACCAGTAACAGAGCTCCCTGAGGCAGGTTACCATGTTAACATCTGAAAGGAAAAAAAGGGCTAGGGTAGGAGGAGGGATACGGAAAACAAAGACGAATTCCCTTCCTGACCTAACCTACAGAGGGCCAGATGTCACCTATCTAGATTTGCCATTCACTTCTCTCTCAATGTAAAGATGAGGAACGGAGCATGATGGTAGTGCAGTGGTAAAACACAATGCTCTGAAAGGCACTTTCACACAGGAAGGTTCCCAGTTCAAATCTGGAGACCTCCTTAACTATGCCAAACACACATGTGCCCATGATCTGGGCTGACTAAGAGTCATGGGGTAGATTGTGGCATCAAGACCCTATTGGAAATGCTGACTCTCAGTCTTTCTCTTTCTGTGTCTCTTGCTAATGGAAGAATAAAAAAATAACCTTTTTTCTCCCAAAGAATTACATATTTTTGTTCTTTTTAAACTTTGCTATGGGGCACATGCTCTCACTAGAGAGAGACAGAGAGAGCGAGCGAGAGAGGGAAAGTGAGAAAGCAACCCACAAGATCCAGGACTCCAACCATGATTAGCCATGTGGGAGTCCAGGGTCCTAACCACACCACCTGCTGGCTCCTAAACAAATGTAAAGCTTTTTTAAAATCAATTAATTAAATAAATAAAACCCGAAAGCACATATATTTATAACCATGTGATTTTTCTTCCAGTCATAATTCTCATGTGTCCAAACCCCACAAAGTGCTTTATTTATATGAATAATCCATATTAATCATTTGCCCTGTGAAGTGTGCTATTTTTTTTTTTTTTTGAGAGCATACACACTTGCCAGAGAGAGACAGAGAGAGAGGAAAATGCATTCTGCATGGAGAATAGTCAAACCATAATCCCTTCTCTCCCATCTCACCCTCACCCTTCTTTTGGAATGTTAGGCACATGTGCACATATACCTGGTGTATTTTTGAAGTCGCTGGGTCCAGAATTCAAACCTCGTGCTTGGTCATATGGGATCTGGCTGCATTAGCCACCAGGCCATAGAGCTCGCCTAAGTTCTATTCTTATTCCATTTTACAGATAAGGACACGCAGGCACAGAAAGCCTCAACAACTTGCTTAAGCTGACAGGACTAGGAGGTAGCAGAGCAATGCTGTCTCTCTCAAAGAAATATGCAGAGAGATATTTACAGCACCATTATTTGTTTATCTTTTTATTTTTTAAAGTTTTTTGCCGTAGGGCATTTGTACTTGCTGGGGAGAGACAGAAATGGTGTAAAGGAAAGTGAAAAATCTCCCCCACCCCCGGGGGATGGGGATGGCCCCCGCTGCAATCCCTTCTCCTCCCAGGATCTTGGGCACTCAAGTCACTGGGTCTGGACTGGAACAGCAGCTGGCCATGTGGGAGTCCAGTGATGTAACCACTATGCCATCTGCTGGCCCCAGCATTGTTATTTGCAATAGATAAAAGAAGAATTGAGTGGTTCAGGGAGCCAGATCCCACAGGGCTGACCATGGTTCAAATCCTGGTCCCAGAGTCATGAAAAATATGTCAGGCTCATGTAAGAGTGTGTCCCAAATCCTGACAAGATGGAAAGATGGAGGAGAAGAGATTGCAATGTGAGCACCCCATTGAGCTCATTGGAGGTGCTTCCTCTCTTCCCCACCTATGCCACCACACGCCCCGCCTCCCCACCTCTGTCTCTGTCCCATGAGCACACATGTCCTCTGGCTTAGAAACAAACATATACACAGAAAAAGGTGAATAAAATGTAAATGTTTGTTAACAGGAAAAATGGTTAAATGGTAAATTCAGATTATAGAATATTATGTAGCAATTCAAAAGAATGAACCTCAGAGAATTAAAAATATAGTCACACAGAAGGTTTTTTTTTTTTTTTTTTTTTTAATAATTGCTAGAGGGCACCAGAGAAACACAGAGAACAAGAGAAAGCACTTCCCCCTGGGGTGTGGTTACACTATAATCCCTTCTCCTTTTTTCCATAATTTTAGGATTTGGGGCATGCATGCTCATGCACCCAGTGTTTTCTTTAAGCTGCTAGGGTGGCCCTTTGGTTTCTAGTTCCCTTAACCACTAATCTACAGGACCCTGAACTGAACTTCAAAATGATGAATTTTACCTTATGTAAATTACATTTCAAATGAAAAAGGAATAATGTAGGTTATCTTCGTACTGGTACAAAAAATGCAAAATGAAAAAAGCGAGCCTCAAAACCGTATGAATATTATGTTTCCAGTTATGAGAAAGGAAACAATACATGTGCTTATAAGTGTACCGGAAAGTTCAGGAAGAACACGTGCTAATTGGGAAAATACATATTTGGGAGAGAAAAAGTGAAACAGGGACTCTTTATTTATATATTTATTTTACGTTTTTATCATATGGCATGTGCACTTGCTGGAGAGAGATCCACACCCCCCAGGGAGGAATGGCCCCACCGTAAGTCCTTCTCCTCCATTTTCCTTAGGATTTCGGACATGCATGCACAACATAGCTGGCATGATTTTCAAGCCGCCAGGTCTTGGACTTGCTCCGCTGTAGGCCTTGTGGGAATCCAGCACTTAAATCACCATGTCATCTGCTGGTCCCGGGAAACTCCCTTTTTACTCTAAATACTTCTGCTGTGAATTTCTTTATAATATGCATATATGACTTTCAGAATATTGAAAGAAACAAAAATGAAAACGAAAACATTTGAACATAAATAAGCAAGTGAACAGAAATAACCTGCTCCGCTGTAGGCCTTGTGGGAATCCAGCACTTAAATCACCATGTCATCTGCTGGTCCCGGGAAACTCCCTTTTTACTCTAAATACTTCTGCTGTGAATTTCTTTATAATATGCATATATGACTTTCAGAATATTGAAAGAAACAAAAATGAAAACGAAAACATTTGAACATAAATAAGCAAGTGAACAGAAATAACCTCTGAAAGTAGACCATAGGCAAAACAGGATGGAAAGGAGAAGCCCTGGACTTGAAGCCGAGAGTCACAGTTTCCTGGCTGAATGAGCTGGTGTCTACAAAATTCGCCCAGCACCTCTGGTCCTCCATTTCCTTGTGTGCCAAGCACGGGGGCTGGACGAGGTGACCGCCGTGAACCTTTCAGCTCTCCGATCTTTGGATGCCACAACAGGCCAGGCTGCTACTTGCTTTGTTGCCAAGGTCACTGGCAGCTCCAGCCTCTCTGACCATATTTTAGAAAAAAACATCAAATACAGTCATGAATTTACACACTCTCCAAGATCATACCCTTAGTACAAAAAGATCATCAGCCTCATTGCCTAGCTTCCGCTTAATTATAACCCTTTTTATTTTATCTGATAGTAGCTACATGGACCTTATGGCTGAATCAAGTCATAAAATAACTATTGGACAAAGAGGGTAATTAGCCAGACAGGTCATTTTTTTTTTAAATACATTGAAATCTCATTTCAGGAAGCATGCTATCCTGAAACAATTTATTTTCCTTTCATCACATACATAACCTCTCAGTTGTCTTTTCATTAAATTGTGCTGGCCCTAGACAAAGAGGAGGGAAAATGAAAGAGCGAGAGAGAGGGGTGCAATTTCCCTGGGAGCACAGGGGTGTGAGGAGGAGGGCTCGCTGAATACTGTACATGAATGAACAGTGAATGTATGGGACGACGAGACCGTTTCGTTCCCCGCTCCACCAGTATTCAGCTCCTCTGCCTGACGTCACACTGCCGTGGTGAACCATGGAGATTCTTGGCCCATCTGAAGACCCAGGAAAGAATCCTCTGGGAGCTGAAGCTCATTCCTAAACAGCTGGACCAATTGCATCGAGCACCAGTAGATGCTCAGAGCTGCCAGCATCCTTCCCTTCCCCGCCTCCCACTGGAGACACAAGCCCAGCTGGAAGGACCCAGGTTCTGAAGGTTGCAACACCAAGGTCGTATCTTGTCCCTGTCACTTACCGTCTATGTGACCTTGTGAAAAACCACGAGGATTATCGTGAAGGTTACACAGAATAACACATGTAAAATGCCTACCACAGTGCCTGGCACACAGTCGGCAATCAGTGAAAAACCCACTTGCTTTTCATCTCGGAATTCCTGAAGAACACAGGCCTCAAGTTTTGCCAAGGCAGGTGTCAAGGTTGGTTTCACTAAATGGTCAATTCAGATGATAGAATTTCATGTAGTAATTCATAATTCATGTGCATCTGAGAACAATGGCATGGACCATTTTATTACTACTAGTAGTAGTAGTAGTTGCTCTATGGTGTGTGTGCTCGCTGGAGAGAGATGGGAGGGAGTGAAAAATCACTCCCCAAAAGGGATAGCTATGCCACAATCTCTTTTCCTCCATTCTCCTCTCAGGGTTTGGGGCCTGCCCACACACATGCTCTGCGTGTTGTTCCAGCTGCTTAGTTAGTCTGAGTCTCACACAGCACAGTCAGCCATGTGGGATCCAGAGCCTCAACCTCTGTGCCACATTCTGGCCCACAGATCACTTTAAAAGAACGGGGCGGGGGCGGGGGGGCGAGGATGCAGCTGGTGGTGCAATGGTCCACAAAGCAGGACCACATGGCTGGGTCTCACACAGCACAGTCAGCCATGTGGGATCCAGAGCCTCAACCTCTGTGCCACATTCTGGCCCACAGATCACTTTAAAAGAACGGGGCGGGGGCGGGGGGGCGAGGATGCAGCTGGTGGTGCAATGGTCCACAAAGCAGGACCACATGGCGGAGGGGCGAGGATGCAACTGGTAGTGCAATGGTCCACAAAGCAGGACCACATGGCAGTCCTGGGTTCACATTCCAAGAACCTCCCTGTGCATACTGGGCACACATGTGCACATGCCCATGATCCAGGCTGGCCAAGTCTGGGGGTGGATGGTGGCGTGGGACTCCACTGTGTGTGTGTGGGGGGTGCCTGTCTCTGTTTCTCCCCCCCTTTTTTCTCTTTCTGTCTGTCTTTCTCATGGAAGAGATACATAAACTTTTCAAAAAATAATAATTTGGGGGCTGGTTCTATGACCTAATGGTTAAGATAGCTGGATCCCACAGGGCTGATGGCGCGATTTGAGTCCAGTCATGGCAGCTTGAGAAACATGGCAGATGTGTGTGTGCCTGAGTGCCCCAAGCCTGAAAAGAGAGAGAAGAAGAAGGAATTGTGACATAACCATCCTCCGTGGGGGAGGGTTGTGCATACACCCCGTAGCAAAATAATAATAACTTGATACCTTTTTGCCATTTTCCTAATTTTTGAACAGGGACCCCGCATTTGCATTTTGAGACCCAGATTAGCAGGCCAGCCATGAAGATGTGTCAAAGTCGCTGAGTGTCCCTTGCAGCTGCTTCTCCTGGGCCTGAGGTTGGGCGGAATCCGACTCACATCCCTCTTGAATGAGTCAGGACACACAGCACACCACCCACTCTGCCCCAGACAGGCCTCTCCACCAGCTTCTTCCCTCTGCTCTCTGCAGGGCTGAGAAGGTGATGGTGAGGATCTGTAAAGCTGGTCTAGCACTCCCTTCGGGAGTGTGTGGGGGTTTGGTGCTTAAATATTTTGTTCTTTGTATTTGGAACCTTGAGACTATGAGGAAAAGAATCCAATTTTAATATCCTGTTACTTATCAATGCACAGAAACCCCTGGGTGTGTAAGGTCCTATAGGAATTAAACTCTGTAAGTCCGTGTGCAAGACATTTTCGGGTGTTCTCAGTCTGTGTGTGCATACAGAAATATGCAGGTGAAATGTTACTTTCCACAGGCGAGAAGCTGAGCTCCATGGAGTTTAGTAAGTCTTTGTATTTTTCATGCCCACTGAAGATACAAATGTGATTTTCCCCCTCTACTTCTAGATTTAAGTTTTTTCTAAAATGGGTTGACTTTTTTATTATGATTATTTTTTAGAGATTTTTGCTACAGGGCACGTACTCCTATTAGAGAGACAGAGAAACAGAAAGTAAGAAATCACCCCTCCCCCACCGGGATGGCCATGCCACAATCCCTTCTCCTCCATTCTCCTCTTGGGATCATGGGTATGCCCTCACACATGCCCTGTGTGAGTTTTAAGCCACTGGGTCCGGGACACAAACCACAGTCAACTATATGGGAGTCCAGCGATGTAACCATTACACCATCTGTTGGTCCCCAAATGGGTTGACTTTTTTGTTTGTTTGTTTGAGGGTTGATTTTTATCCCACATCGCTAAGTGAGAAAGGGCATCTGTGTCCGGAGGCGAGATGAGCTGAGCACATCCACCTAGCAGAGCTGCATGTGTGCACTCGCCCTGTTTAAGTGGACAAGGGGGTTGATTTTTATCCCACATGGCTAAGTGAGAAAGGGAATCTGTGTCCGGAGGCAAGATGAGCTGAGCACATCCATCTGAGCACATACAGCAGAGCTGTATGTGTGCACTCGCCCTGTTTAAGTGGACAAGTCTCCTTGGCCTTTTGCTCGCACATTGCCGTGTTGGCCACTGATTCCGAGGCTGGTCTAGGCCAGGTGGGGTGCACCTCACCTGCTCAGAGAATTTACGAGAAGTGCACCTGCCCCAGGTCAGGTTATGACAAGGTTATCCATCGACAGCCATGCCAGGCCCAGCACCAGCAAGGATCAGACGTGCACCGCATCAAAACTGTGATCATTACTTTCTTCTGCCCTGACCACCAGATTGAGGCATTCAAGCACCCCAAGAAGGGAATGGAAACTTCGGAGCAGGTAGCTGTGTGTCTGGATCTGCACACCATCCATAGCACAGTGAACCTGCAGAACTCACAAGACCTAGGCTATACGGGAATGTTGGCTGCACGCAGCAACAAGGACACTGGAACATTCCAAGGAAGGTGTGTGGAGAGGTGAGGAAAGGAGATGGGCTCCTTGGTCCTGGCTGGCTTCCTCTGCTGCTGAGAGGAGATGGCACTCCTTGGTGGTGGAGTGGGGTGCCCTGAGCAGAACACCCTCGTGCAGAGTGGTACCTCCTTCTGGAGAACAACAGCAGCTGTGCCTTCAGCCTCCGAGCATTCTCAGACAGCTCATCGTAGGTAGTCCAGCTGGGCTGGTGGAAATGACCCTCAGAGCTGTGTGGTCCCAGGCAGGTCACGGGCCAGGGTCTGCACCCTGCTGCAGGGTGGCTAATAAGATCTCAACCCTGGCCCAGCCTGGTGGTGCAGTCAGAAGCAGACCAAAACTGCAGCATTGGAAGACAAATTGATGATCAAGGGTTCAAATTCCTGAGTAGGTGTGAAAACAGCCCAGGCGCATATGCATATGTCAAGGATCCCAAAGAGCTACAAGTAGGCGTGAAAACAGCCCAGGCACATATGCATATGTCAAGGATCCCAAAGAGCTAGAAAGCTGGGAAAAGAGGATCGCAGCATACTTAGACACTGTTGAATGTGCTTCTCTCTCTCTTTAGTGTGCGTGTATGTGCTCCCTGTCATGAATAAAATAAATAAACTTTAAAAAATTAAAAGAAGTAAGTTTTTTAAAAAAAGAGTTAACTCTGCTGGAGCTTGTGAGTGGCTCCTCTGGGATTCTCCAGTTGGATCAAACGTCCATAAATGATGGGACCAGCAGTTAGCGTAATGCCTATGTTGCTGGACTCCCATGTAGTCGACTGTGGTTCGAGTCTCGGACTCGGTGGCTTAAATTCACACCGGGCATGTGTGTGTGCGTGCCCAAGATCCCGTCCCGAGAGGAGAATGAAGGAGAAGGGATTGCGGTGTGGCCATCCACCATCGGGAGGTGATTTCTCGCTTTCTGTCTCTCTGTCTCTCTCTGTCTTTCTGGCAAACGTGCGCACCCTATAGCAAAAACCTCTCAAAAAAAAAAAAATCCCAAAGCAAACACAAAAAAGTTCCATAAATGAAACACAACCTGCTCAAGAACGTGTCATGTTTGGTGTGGCAGAGACCAGGAAAACCACATGCTTGGTCTTCACTGGAAAATGGGCAGCCTGGAGCATGATGGTCATGAGAATTTCCCGTTGTAGCAGGAAGCGCAGCGAGCAGACTAAGTCTCTATCCAGGTGCAGTCAAGACCGGCCTGGTGTGCAGCAAGTCGGGGGGTCAGCCTTGATCATATAAACAGGCATGCCTGCCGAGAGCCCACTCCTCTCCTTCAGACTCGTGGCTATTGCCTGTAAGGGCGGCCACTTCCCTGCACTGAGCAAAGGGGTGCTTGGAGAGACATGAAGATTCTTCCACTCACACTCCTCCACTGTCCTAAGGACAATGCATTTAACTTAGGCTGGAGCTGAGGCGGATCCTGGGAATGCTGGCCTTGACTGCCAGGGTGGATGGTCAGCCTGGCCTAAGAGTTGGCCCTGGCGAGCTAATGCATGCACAGCTGGAGAGCATCACACATCAGGACAGCAGGCACCGCCCCAGCGCTCGGCCTCCAGCTTCCACTGGTCTCAGTGTTACTCAGAGCCTGTCACTCGCTCAGTTTCCTTTACCTTTCTCCTAAGAGGCTGCCCAAACTCTACAAGCATTCAGACATCCTCGCCAACCTCCATAGCTCTCACTCTCGGAATCTTCACTTCCTACAGGCTTTTTGTTTGTTTGTTTGTTTTAATTTGCAACAGGTTACATGCACTTGTGGGAGAGAGACAGAAAGAGAGAGAGAGAAGTGAGAAAGCACCCTCCATGGGGGATGGCCACACCACAGTCCCTTCTCTTCCATTCTCCTCTTAGGATTTTAGGCACGCATACATGCATGCCTGGAGTGTTTTTCAAGCTGTCAGGTCTGAGACTCAAACCATGAAGTCAGCCATGTGGGATTCAGCCACCTTAACCTCCACGCCTCCGGCTGACCCACCTCCTAAAATGTGACTCACTCGTCCTCACATACATGTCATCATCAACAGTAAATAAGCCCTATCTGTTTCTCACTAACGTCCTGTCTCTCTAAAGGATGACGTTTCCCTTCCTATCTCCTTAATCCCCTCCTGCTCGCTCGCTCGGGAAACTTGTCCCATCAGTCTTTCCTCCCCTTTCTAGTTTAATATCCTCTACTTTTGCTTTAACCAGTCTCAGAGAGTGCTGTCATTTGAATATGTCCAAAATTAATGAGTGGAGCAATGGTAACAGGAATGAGAGGCTGAACACTTAATCTGATTGCGGTATCAAAAGGTGGGGCCTTTGGGAAGAAACTGGGGTAAACGGTGTCAGGGAGGGGCTCCGTGGTCGCAATCCCGTGGGATTATAAGGAGAGGGACTGAGACAGAAAATGGGACACAGACCACGCTCTCCTGCCTCCTGCCATGTGATGGGGCCAGAAGAACCCTACAGAAGTGGCCCCAGGACTTGTGGACCTCTCAGCTGTGAGCTGAATCAACCTCTATTTTAGAAATCACCCGGTTTCAGGTGTTTTTTGTTATTGGCAACAAAACAGATCAGAACAGAGTGAATCTCCTTTGACCCTATCCTTTTTTTCTTTTCTTTTTTTTTTTTTTTGGAGAGGTTTTTGCTATAGGGCGCGTGTGCTTGCCAGCCAGACAGAGAGAGACAAAGAGATAAAAAGTGAGAAATCACCCCCCAGAGGGGACGGCCACACTGCAATCCCTTCTCCTTCATTCTCCTCTATGGAATCTTGGGCATGCATGCACACGTGCCCAGCGTGTTTAAGCCACTGGGTCCGGGACTCAAACCGTGGTCAACTAACATGGGAGTCCAGCGGCATAGCCATTATGACAACTGCTGGTCCCGACTCTATCCTTCCTATAACTCGTCCTACGTCCTTCCTTGTGAGCCAATGCTGCTCCAGACTTGAGCAAGGTGAAGGGCTCAGGAAGGCCAGGAGCTGGGGTCTGGGTGCCCTGAAGAGGAGCCAGTAGGGTGGAGAGCCTCAGGACATGGAGTGTGAAGGAGAAACAGGTGAGAGCCCAAGAGTGGTCACACACTGTGTCGTCCGACACATACTGAGAGGAGAAATGGATGGTCGTTAGAGGCTCTGGAAGTAGGGGTAGGAAAACAGCCAAAGGTTCTGGGAAGCTGGATGAGAGTCAGAAGAGAAAGATTTCTCCAAATGCTGATGCCCGGAGTCAAGTGTCCATTTACAGGGTGCCTGTAGCCTTGGCCATGGGCGGAGGGGGAACACTTAAGCATGCCACACCCATGTGGACACTTCCTCTTTATCCTCCTGAAAAGGATTGTCAACAATCACTCCTCTACCTTTTTACTTTAACTGTCAATTTAGGACACACTTCAATTCTCTTTCTACCTGCCCATCGAAACTTCTTGGGCAAAGGACCCTAGTGGTCTCTCCATTGGGCTCTCGCTCGACTATAGTTCCTCCTCCTTCTGCTCTGCTGTCCAGTGTCCAAGCATTCGCATCTGCCAGAGGGTCTTCTACACTCACGGTCACTGGGCCCTTGCCTCTACTCACGTGGATTCTGTTTACTTATCAAGCTTATTTATTTATTTCATGAGCGAGAGAGATGGAGAGATTAAACAGCACCCTCAACAGGGTCTTCACGTTGTAACTCACCCCAGTTTTTGGAGAGATTAAACAGCACCCCAAAGAGGGTCTTCACGTTGTAACTCACCCCAGTTTTAGCCAGTTCTGAATCACAGGCGAGCACAGAGTACTCAGGAAGGCCTCCAGATGCAAACCTGGGTCCCGGAAACTGACCCACCTGGGTCATCCTTGCAGAGGGGTGGCGTTTACCGCTGTTTGTCACCACCTGGCCCCTACTCCTGCGGATTTCAAACCATCAGTGTTAGTGTTAACTTCCAGAGCCTACCCCTCTCCTGTCTGAGCTGTTTGGCTCTGAGTTCCCTTCAATGTTACTTACAGGGGTGCCATGTGGCAAGTGGATGACAACAGGGACAGCAACAGGAGGAGGAAAGAAAAACTAATGGGTGGCTAGCAGATAACCAGCTGCCAGATCAAATTACTTCTAGGAGAACAAGGCTTTTAAACTCTTCTCCGAGGTCTTTATGCGCTCCCAAACCACCTGTGTTGCATAACCAAGTTAGGTTATCCTTGAATGTAGGCTTGACATCACCTCTCTCATAACTGTGGGACCAGTCATAGTCTTGGGTCCCAGAATTGTTGCTTGGATTCACTATCATTAAGAGAACTTACTTGGGACCAGCAGTTGGCGTAATGGCTATGTCGCTGGACTCCTACATAGTCGACCGCGGTTCGCGTCCCGGACCCAGTGGCTTAAAACTCATGCCAGGTGCGTGTGCGTGCGTGCCCAAGATCCCGAGAGGAGAATGGATGAGAAGGGATTGCGGTGTGACCATCCTCCCTGGGGGGTGATTTCTCGCTTTCTGCCTCTCTGTTTCTCTCTGTCTGGCGAGAAAAAAAAACATCACAAAAAAAAAAAAAAAAAAAAGAGAGAGAGAGAGAGAGCTTTCTCTGCAAATGGACTCCTCTCTCCAACTGGCAAAGCCTTTTGGTTCTGTTACTGTGAATTCCTCTGAAAGTGAATCTGATTGGCTCAATCTTTGCATTCAGGCCCCCATTTGATGGGTCACCATGGTTCGGGCACATGCCCCCAAGTCCAGTGAAAACCTACTGTTGTGCAAAGGACACCTGAGCATCAATTCCCTGGGAAGGGCTGTGGGCGGTGATCTTACAACGGACAGCAAGGTTGCTCGCAGCCGTCTACCCAGCAAGGTTGCTCACAGCAGTCTACACAGCCAGAGCCCGACTGTGAGGCATGCAGAGTTCCTGCCACTGCCTAGGTAATCTGGGAAGGCTTCCTAGAGGTGTAATGTTTGGGATGGGAGGTATTCTGTGTGAATTTTATGGCTATATCAGAATTTTGCAGCATCGAAACCAGCAGTTGGCATACTGGCTATGTTGTTGGACTCCCGTGTAGTCGACTGCGGTGTGAGTCCCAAACCCTGTGACTTAAACTCACGCTGGGTGCATGTGCGTGCATGACCAAGATCCCCAGAGGAGAATGGAGGAAAAGGGATTGCAGCATGGCCATCCCCCCTGGGGGGATGATTTCTCGCTTTCTGTCTCTCCGTTTCTGTCTGTCTGTCTGGCAAGAGAATGTGCCATATAATAAAAACCTCTCAGAAAAAAAATTTGCAGCATTAACCTAAATCTAGGATTCATTCAACTATTGTTCACGCTTGCATTTTCTAAATCACAAGTCATATTTATTCTTTTTAAAAAATTATTTATTTTATTTTATTTATTCATTTATTTATTTTCATTTGACCAGAGAGACACAGAGAGAGAGGGAAAGTGAGAAAGCAAGTCACCAGGTCTGGGACTTGAACCGTGGTAGGCCATGTGGGAGTGTCTAGTACCTTAATCACCACGCCATCTGCTGGCCCCCCCACATTTATTCTTAAGAAACTCCATATCTGAAGGAATTACAATGAACACCTATCCCTTTATCTCTGTTTTTCCTATGGACACTTAACAAATCTAGAATAATATTCTCTCATTTGTTAATTCTCCACTCAATATTCAGGGCCTACTATATGCTAGAGCATTTTACAGGTCAGATTTATTTTACAATGATTTTTCAGTTTACTGTATGCTAGAGCATTTCGCAGTTTTCTTTAAGCTTTACAACAACCCTATGCAGTAGTGATTGTTACAGAGCACCTTTAATTCTGAAGGGGGCTAAAAGTAATTTATTCAAAATCAAGGTGCAAGTATGGTGGTGAGGGGAGACTTGAACCTAAAACCTATACACTTTCCACTCCACCACCCTGGGATGACTCTCAAACCACAGAATAGTATGCTAGATTTGATATAATTGATTGAACTCGATAGCAATTATTTGCATTTAGACACTCCTGGCTAACATCCGACATATTCTAGCTGGACATTTTCCTAAACTGAGGATAATCAGATTATGTAACCAACACGAGTATTCTTCCAAAATAATTCTGAATTTGAAAAAGTTTTCTAAGCAGATTAAAAAACAAGCATCTGGGGAACCAGCAGTTAGGGTAATGGCTATGTCGCTGGACTCCCACATAGTCGACCGCGGTTCGCGTCCTGGATCCAGTGGCTTAAAACTCATGCCGGGCGCGTGTGCGTGCGTGCCCAAGATCCCGAGAGGACAATGGAGGAGAAGGGATTGCAGCGTGACCATCCCCCTTGGGGGGGGTGATTTCTCGCTTTCTGTCTCTCTGTCTCTCTCTGTCTGGCTGGCAAATGCACGCGCCCTATAGCGAAAAAAAAAAAATAACCCAAAAGACAAACAAACAAACAAACAAAAACCTCTCAAAAAAAACCACAAAAAAAAACAAGCATCTGGGGTTTTTATAAATTTGTTTTTAATGAGAAATAAATACAAGAACATTTTCTCTCTTGCTTTTGTTCTCAAAAAACAAAAAAACAAAAACCTCTGAAAAAAAAACACACACACACAAAAAAAAAACAAGCATCTGGGGTTTTTATAAATTTGTTTTTAATGAGAAATAAATACAAGAACATTTTCTCTCTTGCTTTTGTTCTCTTCCTCTATCCCGAGAAGTATATGTATATAATATTTATTAATATATAATAAAGCAGCTGTCTATATCATGTCCTGTTCATTTCCCACTAAAAAACTACGTACGTTGGCATTTGGTTAGCTGGGGCAGTTTGATTATAGAGCTAAAAGATCAATTCGGTCCTTCTAAGTAACTTTATTTTTGTATCCCCTTTCCCTTTTTGATTAAAAATGTAACAGATGCTTATTGTATAAAACGCAAACTTTACAGGTGTCTTGGGAAATAAAAAGCCTTGGCACCAACCCCCCCCATGTAGCAGCTATTAATAATGTGGTACAGTCTTTCAAATGTCTTCCATCCATATACTAACACATGCTATGTTTACACATGTTTTCACGTAAATGGGATCTGCCACGCATACTATTTGGCAATTTCTATTTGTTTATTTTGACTTAACATCTTACCTATCTTTGTCAGTACCTATAGATTGATCTCAGCTTTCCAACAGTGTTCGACAAAGGAAAACATGCATTTCACAGAGACAGTTAAGATGTTTTGCCAATGCACACCTTAATTAAAGTGAAGTCTGGGTGAGAAAGTGGGGACAGAGCTGTATGCTGTGCTCATTGCCACTCCTGGGGAAGACGGATCCCAGTAGTTTGCTGCTACTAAACAGTACATTGTAACTAACTCAGCCCTCCGAATAAACAAGTAAGTAATTACAGCCACTTAGTAACCAAGGCACAGAGCTGGGCATGAGAAACGCTTTGGAAAATACCTTCCCCTGGAGTTGCCTTCAGGTAGTGGATTGCAGGCTCTGAGCGTTTTTAACAGCTTGCCATTAGCTAGAAACACGCTCCTAACACCTCCGCTCTGATCTGTTAAAGCCTCTCATTTAGTGAGAAACACAAGACAGATGATTCAGTGTGCTGGGCAATTCATTAACCCGTCAAGGGCTTTCTCCCTGAGCCTGGGATAATGGCAGAAAAGGGAATGTAATCCTTCATGAGCAACAAAGGGCGCTGCTGGAGGGGTGGGAACACACACGACACAGGAGCCGGCTCTCCTGTTCCATCTGGAACAACCAGCCATCTCGAACTCTCGCAGAGCTTCACCATTGATCCATCCAGCCTGGCAGTGAAATCAGTGTTTCCTCCAGCTGCCTTGGAAACGGGAAGTGACATACCCAATAGACCACACTCACAGAAGGCCGTATGTCTAATACCCCAGGGCTTGGACTGTCCATAAAGAACCAAAGAGGAGGCCAAGTTCTGCCACACTTCACAAGACAGCAAAGAGAATTAATGTTCTCAGGCTGAGCACTGAAATCTGGCCTGCTGGAACCCAAGTCATGAACTCAGAGAGCTGAATCCGCTATGTTCTTCTTCATTGCCTTTAAAAAAATATTATTCATTTATCCATTAATTTGAGCAGAGAGAAACAAAGAGAGTGCGAGGGAAAGTGAGAAAGCAACCCACCAGGTCTGGTACTCAAACCGTGCGTGGCCATGTGAGAGTGTCCAGAGCCTTAACCACCATGCTATCTGCTGGCCCCTTCATGGCTTTTTAATTATTTCTGGGCTTATCAGGGAATGCTAAGGCTAGATTTATAGAAAACACGTGTTTTGTGATAATAGTCTCTTACTATTTTTCAAAGCATCTTTTTTTTCTCTCTACATTATTTCTTTATTCTATGAAATTTTCATTTAATTAAAAAAAAAGTTTTAATTGTAAGAGGGTACATGCACTCACCAGAGAGAGATGGGAAAGAAAGACCTCCTCTCCAGCTGGGTGTGGTCGGGTTGCCATCCTTTCTCCTCTGTTTCTCCATCCGGTCAGAATTTGAAGGAAGCGCATACATGCACCTGGTGGGTTTTCCAAGCTACTGAGATTCAAGTTCTTGTCAGCCATGTGGGATCTGGTTCCTCCAGCTACTGTTATGGGCTGGCCATTTTAAGTTCATTTATTTCTTTGGAGAGAGAGAGATTGAGGCAGAGAAACAGGCACATACCCCCATAGTATCTTCACAGTGGTACCCATCCCCAAATGCAGTCGCTCGAGTCACAGGAGTGCACTTGTCCCAGGGTGCACAGGGAGGCCTGGGATGCAAACCAGGACCTTCCCACATGGGCCCTCTTAGAGATACAATGGCGGAGCACTGCGTTATTGCTGTGCCGCTCTCGGGCCCTTCTGTGAGCTATTTTGATATTCAACTATGACTTCTGGTTTGGGACTCCCGCCCATTTAAAAAAATTTTGCCAGAGGGTACATACATTCACTAGAGAGGGACAGAAAGAGAGAGTGAGGGGAAAAGAGGGAAAATGAGAAAGTACCCTTTGTGGGGAATGGTCACACCACCATTTCTTCTCCATTTCCCTCTCCTGTCTGGACCTTGGGTACACGTGCCCACATGCCTGACATGTTTCTCAAGCCACCAGGTCTGGGCCTCGAACAGCCCAGCACAGTCAGCCATGTAGGATCCCTTTGCCTCAACTACCATACCACCACCTGACCCAGGAAGTTCCCATTTTCAAAAGAAAAGTTTAATATTACAAACTTTTTCTAATCCAATTCTCTTCCCGCCCCACCCTCTGTTCCTCTTAATCTTTTATTTGTTGTCGTTAACACAAGATGCAACAAGTAGATTTCTGGAAGAGTCGCACACACTTGGCTTTTAGTGTAATACTGTGGGAGTATAAAGAAGGTTTTAGAAGATAAAAGGAGATGGGACCAGCAGTTGGCATAATGGCTATGTTGCTGGACTCCCAGGTAGTCGAGTCCTGAACCCGGTGGCTTAAACTCATGTTGGGTACATGTGTGTGTGTGCCCAAGATCCTGAGAGAAGAATGGAGGAGAAGGGATTGCGGTGTGGCCATCCCCCCC
>NW_006159534.1:2433967-2461152 GCF_000334495.1 Tupaia belangeri chinensis | reverse complement strand
AGAACATTTGCCCTATAGCCTATAGCAAAAGTCTCAAAAAAAAAAAAAAAAGAAAGAAAGAAAGAAAAAAAATAGAAAAGAAAAGAAAAAAATGAGAATAACAAATTTCTCAAGCTATTTCAGTGCTGTCTTACATGTTTGGTGACCTTAGTCTCCTCAATAGTGTTTCTGTTAACAGTAGGGTGACCAAACGTCCTAGTTGGCCCAGGATACTCCTGGTCTGTGCCTGGGATCCCAGCGTGATCATTAGTAGCATTCGCTTTCTCTCACCGCCGTGTTCTGGTTTGGATGCTAAGTCATGCGTACCCTTACCTGTCACATAAGGCGGCATCGTGCCGTCACGAGGGCAGTGGAGTCACGCAACAACTCTGTTGGATTGGCTAGAAAGGAATGACAGTTCTCTGTCAACAGTTTAAGTAAATATATCATTCATCCTAAAAATGTCCTCTCTAGGAATCTATTCTACAGAAATTCTCGTATTATAAACAAGATGTATGTAGGTATACACAAGGATGCTTGGTTAAAACTGGAAACATCCTAAATGGTTATCAAAGGGGGATGAGTTAAATACAGTGGAATCTTGTGTTGATATATTGTGCAATGCTCAAGACATATTATGAAATTTTTAAAAAATCAGGGCCGGCAGGTGGCACAGTGATTGAGGGCACTGGACTCCTACATGGCCGACCATGGTTCGAGTCCCAGATCTGGCAGCTTGCTTTCTCACTTTCCCTCTCTCTGTCTCTCTCTCTTTCTCTCTCTCACTTTCACTATGTCCCTTTCTGGTCAAATTTAAATAAATAAATAAAGTTAAAATAATAAACATAATTCTAAAAAGAAGTATGGAAATGCATATATGTATATGGCAGTGGTTGTGTTATCGAGCCCATAATCTCCTCCAGCTCCCACAAACCATGCCAAGTCAACAACCGAAATACTAAGTGCCCAGTATGAAAACATATCTCCTCTAGTCTTCCCATCGTAACCAGATCGCCTCCCCAAACCAAAACAGCAATTAAGGAGCTTAGATCATGGGACTCTTTAGCTAACTGAGGACAGGGATTGCATGAGGAAATAAAGCTAAAGAAGTGCCATGATTTCTAAAATACAATTCCGTTGTATGATATGTACACCGGAAGGAGATTTGCAAAGCTGCTGACAGTGACTACTTCTGGGGAATCACTGTTATTTCTTTCTATACTTTTATTTGATTTTTAAAAAAAATTTCACCAGAGGGTACATACGTTTGTCTGAGAGAGAGTGTGGGGTGAGGGGAGGAGAAAGCACCCTGCTTCCATGGGCATGATCATGCTGCAATCTCTTCTCGCCCATCTCTCCCTCCTTTTGGGATTATGAGCACGCCACCCCCACACACACACACACACACGCATGACATGTGTCTCAAGCCGCCAGGTTCAGGACTCAAACTGCACAGTAGGCCATGTGGGACCAGCTACCTTAATCATTCAAGCCACGTGGCTGGCCTTCATTTGGTTTTTGAAAGCTTTTCTTTCTTTCTTTCTTTCTTCCTCATGAGAAAGAGAGTCTTGGTTTTTGAAAGCTTTTCTTTCTTTCTTCCTCATGAGAAAGAGAGTGAGAGTCCCCAACAAGGACTGCACATTGTGACCCAGCCCAGCTTCATCCAGCCCCGGACAATGGGCACATGAAGGCCGACTCAGCCTGCTCAGGGAGGTCTCTGGAAACGAACCTGGAACCTTTTCACGTGCGTGAGCCTCACAGAGCACCATGTCATTGCTGTACTAGTCTCTGGCCCTGTACTTTTATTTTAATCCATAAGTGTATAGATCACTTACCATTCTAAAAATGAGTTCAAAAGGAATACATGTATAGTCCGCTTACCGTATGCTATATGAGGAAAAGATCTTAGGCGCATCGAGGGCATCTGGGCAGCTTTACTGGAGAGAAAGAGTAGAGGCAGGTCTCTGGCATTTTTCCTGTGCATTCGCTTTGGAGTGGATGTGGCATGTTCTATAGTTATCGCCCAATTATCAGGCTAATTGAGGAAAGGGATAGCTTGAGGAAATAAAGTTAAAATGGAGCTTTTCGTTTCCAACTTTTTTACAATCATTTTAACCAAATCATTGAAACAAATACATTAATTGTTTCCTCTGACTCTCTTCGGAAGTAGATAATAAAACATAAACCAACTACTTACAAAGGATTGACTTCGACTTCTTTTTCATTTATTTCTCTGATCTACTAGGACAAGTGTGAATACGAAAGGCTAACAGCAGAGGAATGAAGATTTGAAGAAGTTTAACTGTGTGAAATTAACAGGTCAATGGTTACAAAATGTTATTTCCACTTAGTTTTAATTTTTAGAGCTAAATGAGAAACAAAAGGAAAACAAGCAGATGTAAACATAAAAATGTGGGCTTCGAATTCTCCTTAGTCGATACACACGCCGGAGGCTCTTCCATCTCCCCCTCCTCTCTGTGCACTGGGTTAACTAACCATCCTGGAAGGCTTTGCTCCAGGACCGCCTAGCTGCTGCACCTCCCAGCCTCCTCCTCTCCATCCACACTGCTCCCACCTCTGGCTCATCCTGGCAAGGGAGTTTAAGCACTTTTTGACTTCTGTTCTCCTATGCTCTCTAATAGTACTTAATTGATCTTATTACTATTTTTTTCATCATTTGCACTGATCCCCATTGCCATCCCCAACTAGGTCTTAGTTTCATTCCTTAGCACCCACTTTTTCTTTCTTTTTTGGAGAGGTTTTTGCTATAGGACATGTGCACTGGCCAGAGAGACAGAGAGAGACAGAGAGACATAAAGTGAGAAATCACCCCCCCACAGGGGGGATGGCCACACTGCAATCCCTTCTCCTCCATTCTCCTCTCGGGATGTTGGGCACGCACGCACACACACCCGGCATGAGTTTAAGCCACCGGGTCCGGGACTCGAACTGCGGTCAACTACATGGGAGTCCAACGACACAGCCATTATGCCAACTACTGATCCCAGCATCCACTTTTTCTATTTTTGTTTTCTTTTTTTAGAGAGATTTATTTTTTGCTATAAGCTGTGTGTATTCACCGGAAAGACAGACAGAGACAGAAAGCAAGAAATAACCCCCCAAGGGGACCTTTTCACGTGCGTGAGCCTCACAGAGCACCATGTCATTGCTGTACTAGTCTCTGGCCCTGTACTTTTATTTTAATCCATAAGTGTATAGATCACTTACCATTCTAAAAATGAGTTCAAAAGGAATACATGTATAGTCCGCTTACCGTATGCTATATGAGGAAAAGATCTTAGGCGCATCGAGGGCATCTGGGCAGCTTTACTGGAGAGAAAGAGTAGAGGCAGGTCTCTGGCATTTTTCCTGTGCATTCGCTTTGGAGTGGATGTGGCATGTTCTATAGTTATCGCCCAATTATCAGGCTAATTGAGGAAAGGGATAGCTTGAGGAAATAAAGTTAAAATGGAGCTTTTCGTTTCCAACTTTTTTACAATCATTTTAACCAAATCATTGAAACAAATACATTAATTGTTTCCTCTGACTCTCTTCGGAAGTAGATAATAAAACATAAACCAACTACTTACAAAGGATTGACTTCGACTTCTTTTTCATTTATTTCTCTGATCTACTAGGACAAGTGTGAATACGAAAGGCTAACAGCAGAGGAATGAAGATTTGAAGAAGTTTAACTGTGTGAAATTAACAGGTCAATGGTTACAAAATGTTATTTCCACTTAGTTTTAATTTTTAGAGCTAAATGAGAAACAAAAGGAAAACAAGCAGATGTAAACATAAAAATGTGGGCTTCGAATTCTCCTTAGTCGATACACACGCCGGAGGCTCTTCCATCTCCCCCTCCTCTCTGTGCACTGGGTTAACTAACCATCCTGGAAGGCTTTGCTCCAGGACCGCCTAGCTGCTGCACCTCCCAGCCTCCTCCTCTCCATCCACACTGCTCCCACCTCTGGCTCATCCTGGCAAGGGAGTTTAAGCACTTTTTGACTTCTGTTCTCCTATGCTCTCTAATAGTACTTAATTGATCTTATTACTATTTTTTTCATCATTTGCACTGATCCCCATTGCCATCCCCAACTAGGTCTTAGTTTCATTCCTTAGCACCCACTTTTTCTTTCTTTTTTGGAGAGGTTTTTGCTATAGGACATGTGCACTGGCCAGAGAGACAGAGAGAGACAGAGAGACATAAAGTGAGAAATCACCCCCCCACAGGGGGGATGGCCACACTGCAATCCCTTCTCCTCCATTCTCCTCTCGGGATGTTGGGCACGCACGCACACACACCCGGCATGAGTTTAAGCCACCGGGTCCGGGACTCGAACTGCGGTCAACTACATGGGAGTCCAACGACACAGCCATTATGCCAACTACTGATCCCAGCATCCACTTTTTCTATTTTTGTTTTCTTTTTTTAGAGAGATTTATTTTTTGCTATAAGCTGTGTGTATTCACCGGAAAGACAGACAGAGACAGAAAGCAAGAAATAACCCCCCAAGGGGATGGCCACGTTTTAATCCCTTCCCCCCATTCTCCTCTCAGGATTCTGGGCTTGCACGTACACATGCCTGGCATGAGTCCCAAGCTGCCAGGTCTGGCACTTGAACCATGGTTGACCACGTGGGAGTCCAGGGACACACCACCATGCTGTCTGCTGGTCTCAGCATCCACTTTCTCTCACGAGCAGAAGCTGAGCCTTATTCCTGTTGGAAGCGTCAGTGTCTGGCATATCCTTGGCACACAGTAAATGCTTACCAAGGTTTATTTAATAAACAAAACCTTTACAAATGTGTGATTTCTGTATACATATATGATTTGACATAGATGTATACATATGCATATATATGTATGTACATATTTGTACATGCGTGAGTGCACCTCCACTTCTAGTTCATGGACAGGAGCCACGGAAAACCATCCAAGTCATTTTATTTATTTATTTATTTATTATTTATTTAGAGAGATTTTTGCTATATGGTGCTTGCTCTTGCCAGAGAGATAGAAAGCAAGAAATCACCCCCCAGGAGGGATGGCATGCCACAATCCCTTCTCTTCCATTCTCCTCTTGGGATTTTGGGTGCTCACACACGCGTACCCAGCGTGAATTTTAAGCCAACAGGTCCGGGACTTGAACTGTAGTCGACTATGTGGGAGTCCAGTGATGTAACCATTATGCCATCTGCTGGTCCCTCTCCAAGCCATTTTAAAGGCTGCCCCAGGATTCCCTTGGACAGGTGCAGCCTGCTTTGTGTCAGCTCCTCGACTGGAGTTCTGAAGCTGGTTTGCAGTTCTTCTCTGGTTGGGTAGTGGCTGGAAGTGCTTTTTGTACCTGGCACACCCTGCAGGTTCCCTAACCTTTTTTTCTGGGAAATCAGAGTAGACCTTTGGGGCTAATGTGGTGAGGCCACGTGTATCCGCATGCACCGATTGTTTCCTGTGGGCTTCGCTGTGCACAACATCCTGGGTGAGCTGGCTCAGGCGATGCAGCGACTCATGTGATTTTCTCTTAAGAGGGACGACCTGGAGCACTCTGGGTCCGGAGGAAATTGCTTTCTCGCACTCTTGCTCTGTAGCTGCACGGCAGATGCATCCGGGCACCACCTCGGCATCCATCATCGTGACTGAATTAGCTGCTGCTCTATCTGATATAAACGGCGACGGCGCCTGGCTGCAGGAAACCTTCCTGCTCCGCTAAAAGAGGTTGTAACCTACTTGCATGTGGATTTAGTGGGAGCGTGAACATCTTAGTTGGACCACAGCTTTGACATCACCAATTAGAGACACAGTAACATTAACTGAGCAACCTCTGTCAGAAGCTAACGAGTAGGAAGCTGTTAGCGATTCAAATGTGAGTGCCTTTGATACTTACTGGCTCCATTTCTAGCATCTAACGGAGACCCACCTAGAAAATAGGCACTTGGGTGGTGGGAGAACACAGGAGGTGCTGGAGAGAGAAGTGATCTGGGGACACAGGCTGTGGTAACTAAAGCCCATGGACTTGGCTCTGCAGGGGAGTGAGGGGGGCCCACAGGCTATCCTGAGGATTTAGAGAAGAGGCTGAGTGTTAGAAAAATGTTAAGAAAAAACTTATCAGAGGGGGAATCAGAAGAGTCTTAAATTGTGTATAAAGTGGTTCCTTGTTTTGTCTGTGACCGACTAAGTTTAGGAAGATGAAGACTAGTAGGTCAGGGGCCAGACAATGGCACAACAATAATACAACTGGACCCAAAAGAGAAAGGTCCTATGTTCTTATCCCAGGATCTCCCTGAGCCCGCCAGGCATGCAAGTGCCTATGAGTGGGAGGGCCCTGTCTCTCACTCTTCCTCTTTCATAGATGAAAGAAAGGAACCTTAAAAGATAAAATAAAACAGAATAGTAGGATGATCTAAGGTGTGTTCTGTAAGAAGCATTAGTGCTGACAAGAATTGAAGAGAGGGATGAAATGATGAGAGCCTTAGGATTTTTCATGGAACATAGTTTTGATTTTTTAGATTTCAGAAGTAAAATATATGCACTAAATTTGAAAAACATTTAAAAAACAAAGCACAACTGGTCCGACAAACCAACAACAACAAAAGCAATTGCATCCCCCAGAGAGAATCAGCGCGTTCAGCAGCTACGGTCTGGATCCTTTGTCCATGCCCATATTCACACATGCACAGATCTCTTTTAGAACGGAAAGTGTACGCTATCTTACTGCACACACCAACCTGTAGTCTGGATGGAGGACGGCGCGTATCTTGAAATGCACTTGTAAGCAATTTTTCTCTTTCTGTTCCTGACCGCCGTCCTTCCCACCCCACCCTGCTGCCCTACAGCAGAGAGATTGATCCCATGGAGACTGACGGCTGTGGGTTGGCCCTGCTCACCCAGGGGCCTCTTTTTTCATTGATGGGGTATAAGGGCTCAGCTTAAAATAGTGACAAGGCTCTGCTTTGTACATTACTTTGCATACATTTCCTTTCTAAGAGGCTTTTAAGCACGCACATAAGATAAAACGAAATAGATTGATTAATGTAATCTACAGCCTAACATTCAGGGCCTCCCGTTTGTGAAACTGAACCATGTAATCACAGCCCTGGGGTGAGAGCGCCGACTGCACACAGAGGAGAAGGGCTGAGCTATGCCGAAGGAGATGTATGTGTGTGTGCAGGATACGCAAAGGCACCGGCCCGACTCCTCCTTTCATCTCCTGTTTCCTATTTGGGGTGCTGGCCGGTGAGCCAGAGTCGAGCCAGTTGGGCCCTGTCTTGCCTTTCCTCTTTGTGAATTACTGTCAAAGGCTCAGACCTTGTCTTCCTGCCCCCAGTCTTGCCTGCTTCTCTCCATCCTCACCACTTGTAGTTACGTGAATTTTCTAATGTGACTATCTCTACCTGTCCCTGTGACTGGTCACTGTGTAACAAGACACCCTGAAACCTTAGTGGCGTAAAAAGGCAGCCATTTTATGATGGTGGCAGATGGTGTATGTCAGGAATTCAGACGGGGACCAGCAGGGAGTCAGACGTCTCCCAGGGTGGCTCAGTGCTTCAAGAGCTGGTGCACTCGGAAGTCACAAGCTTCAGGCTGGCCTCGGAGTGCAGAAGTTAAGTGCTGTGGAAGGGAAGCCGGATCCCACATGACCGAGTCCTGTCCCTGGTGGCTTGAAGAGCAATCCAGGTACATGTACACGCATGGCTCCAATCCCAACAGGATGGAGAAACGAGGGAGAAGGGACTGCATTGTGAACACACTCCATCAGGTGCTTTCTCCCTCGTGCGTGTGCATGCGTGTGAGTGTACAGCCCCTGTGACGATTTAAAATTTTCTTTTAATTGAAAAAACTCACAAGCTTTATTTTCACTGTACTCTCTTTGCCAAAGCAGTCACAAGTGGGACCAGCAGATGGCATAATGGCTATGTCATTGGACTCCCACATGGCCAACTGCGGTTTGAGTTGTGGACCTGGAGGCATGGAACTCAAGCCAGGCATGTATGTGTGTCCAATATCCCAAGAGGAGAATGGAGAAGAAGGATTGTGGTGTGGCCATCTCACTTTCCATCTCTCTGTCTCTCTGGTGAGTGCACAGGTCCTATAGCAAAAATCTCTGGGGGGAGGGGGGAAGGGTGAGGAATCAGTCACAAGCCTGCCCTGATTCTTGGGAAGGCAACAAAAACTCTAGCTCCAGATGAGAAAGAGCTCAGAATTTTTCCTGCTGTGTTCGAGCATCATCAATCTCTCTGTCTGTCTCACTATGGTTTTCTAGATCGGCATAAGCATTAAATTTTTTTTTTGAAGAATACACACAAACTGTTAAAGTTGAAAGAGTTGAAAGGAGGGAAGGAGACTCTTTATTCTCAACTCTTCCAAAGGAAGAAGGAAAAAACTGGTGGCATTATAGATGATTTTCATTATTTTTAAAGAAAATGTCTTCCTCTATTTTCTCAAGTGTTCAAACACTAAGAATTCTATGGTAGGTCCTAAATTGGCACATTGCTGAAAAGAAGTGTTGGACCACCTAGCTACGTGCAGAGCATGCAAAGGGGCTGTGAAGCGGACTCCATCACTAGAAGCCCATTACCCACAACCAGGCTATGGAAGGGAGGCTAGAAAAATCCTTTGGAAGGTGGAAGAGGCCAGAGCCAAAGCTTCTTTATAGAGAGTGGTGCTGGTTCTTTTCTCCAATCCTACCCCATCACCACCCCACCATGGGGAAGCACTCCCTCATCTTAAACCAAGAATAATTTGAAGAATTTTACTGTGTCTCCCAGTGCTATGGCTTGAAAGTCCCTTCACAAACTGATTTTATTAAAATGAATGGCACTTATGTGAGACCTTTAAGAGGTGATTAGATCATGATGGCTCTGTCTTTATGAATAGATTAATACCCTCATTACAGGAATGGGTTACCTATTACAGGAATTCAGCCTCCTTTTCCATCAGTCTCATGCAGTCATGCGTTCTGCCATGTTATAATGTAGCACAAAGGCCCTCACAGATGCTGGCACCATACTCTTGGACTTCCTGGCCTCCAGAACTGTGAACCAAAGATATTTTTATTCTTTATAAATTACCCAATCTGTGGCATTCTTTTTTTTTTTTAAAGAATAATTTATTTAATTTTACTTATTATTATTATTTAATTTGCTATAGGGCATGTGTGCTCACCAGAGAGAGAAAGAGAGGGAAAATGAGAAAGCAAGTCACCACATCCAGAACTTAAACTGCAGTCTGCCATGTGGGAGTCTAGCACCTTAACCACCATGCCACCTGCTGGCCCTCAGTGTGGCATTCTTTTATAGCAACAGAAAATGGACTAAAATGCCTGGTGTTTGAAAGATATGAGATGGTGACTGACTTTCACCCAAGGAAGCCTAAAGATGAAAGGCTAGAGAAGCCTGCCTTTCCACAGAATGGAGAGAAGACATTAGCAGAGAGCTGCACTTGTATTAACGAGTGGGCCGTGGGAGGAGGGGACCAGTAAGGCCGTGCCATAAACGACATCACCCAACAGAACTACGAGCAGGGTAAAACAGTCTGGCAGAAGGGCACTATAGCCAGGGTCCCTGACAGAAAGATTTCCAAAATACAAATGCCATACCACAAGACAACTGTATTAGTCACTCAAATCTGGGCCATTTACCCCAAGGGCCTGACTGAGAAAAGAACAGAGGGTAGAAGAGGAAGAGACAATAAGCTGACCTTGCACATCTTCTTCACTCCAAGCTTCTAAGATTGAAGCAAGCCACACCAGAGAGATGAGAAAAAGTTCTAAAATGAAAAAAAGATTGAAGGTGTAATGTTAGATTTAGCATGACTTACAGTAGTCAAATGAGAACATTTTATGACTGAGTGAGATTTCAGTTGCTAAAGGTTTCATTTTTTTAGAGCAGCAAGAGAAAGAATAAAAAAGTACCCTCTTTCTAGAGCTATAGGGAGTTCAGTACATTCAATAAATCTGTTGGGACCAGTAGATGTCAGAGTGGTTACATCACTGGACTTCCACTTGGCCAATTGTGGTTCAAGTCCTAGACTCGGCTGCTTGAAACTCATGCCAGGCACGTGTGTGTGTGTGCCCAGAATCCTGAGTTTAAGCCACTAGGTCTGGGACTCGAACCGCGATCGACTACGTGGGAGTCCAGCGACATAGCCATTACGCTAACTGCTGGTCCCCCGTTATTTCTTTAGTAAATAGTCCAGAATCAGCCACTGAAGTACAGATTTCAATTCTAACTTGATTTAGACCTGCCTCATGGCACTCTCCACTGCAGATATGAGTAGAAAGCCATGGAGTTCTTTGATCTTTAGGTTAAGAGGATTATAATACCTCATGTTTGTGAAATATTTAAAAGCTTATAAATATTCTGCAGTTTTAAAATACAATTATATCAGTTGAATTTCATAAAACCTATACAAAGTGTTATTTGCATTATTTTAAAGATTTTTTTAGAGCTAACTGATGGCCTGGTGGTTAAGATGACTAGATCACACATGGCTGACTTCGTGATTCGAGTCTTGGACCTGGAGTCTTGAGAAACATGCTGGACACATGTGCATATATGCCCAAGATCCTGAGATGAGACTGGAGAAAAAGAAATTGCAGCATGATCATCCCCCAAGGGGGTGGTGTTTTTTAAAAATATATATTTTATAGATGAAGAAAGTGAGAAAGAGAAAGAGTAGGTGGCTTGTGATGTCAGAGTCCATTTGTACCAGGTCCAAGACTCTGCTAATTCTGCTAACCATGGCTTTCTCTATCGTGGTTAGTATATGTCAATATGATAAAGCCATTAACAGCAGACCTTATTGTTGATCGTGGTTGAGAGTTCAGAACAAGATCAACAATGACAGCATCTTCTGGATAACTGTTTCAAATTCCTTCCAGGAGGCAGCTGGGTCCATGCGCAGCATCTAAAAAAAGTAAAAGCCATATCAAGAATTCACTTAGTATGTTGTTTTTTTTGTTTGTTTTATTTTTTTTATTATTATTTATTTATTTTGTAGAGGTTTTCGCTACAGGGCGCGTGCGCTCGCCAGACAGAGAGAGCCATAGAGACAGAAAGCGAGAAATCAGCCCCCAGAGGGGATGGTCACGCCACAATCCCTTCTCCTCCATTCTCCTCTCAGGATCTTGGGCACACACGCACACGCGCCCGGCGTGAGTTTTAAGCCACCGGGTCCGGGACGCGAACCGTGGTCGACTACGTGGGAGTCCAGCGACATAGCCATTACGCTAACTGCTGGTTCCCATGTTATTATTTATTTATTTTTTTGAAGCCAGCAGAGTTTTTGGTTCACATCATTCTGGTGATAAAGTCAAAAGCATACTTTATATCTTTAATAAATAGTCACACTTCCTTTCTTTCCCTTGGCAGCAGAACTTGGCCAATGACATTGGAAAGAGAGTTATATCTCCCTAGAGGGCATCTTCTAGCCTGTCCCTTGGGATGAATTTGCAGGATAAGTAAGGAAGGACTTTCATTATGGAAAATTTGACATTAATTCATTTACTCTAGTGAGGCATTCTTGTTTTTTGTTTTGTTTTGCTTTTTAATTTAAGGAACAAATACATTTCCTCTGATTAAATGGAACAACAAATATGACTTATTAATATAATAGGATTCAAGTCCCTGCTTTGCCAATTACAAACAATGACCTTGGGAAGTTACATAAATCCTAGAGCATTAGTTTCCTCATCTATCAGACTGGAATTCTAACTTTCACAGGGGTTATGAACATTAAAAGAGATTGCCCTAGTCTGTTATTGTGTTTCTTACAGAAATATCTAAGACTGAGTATTTATAAAGAATACAGGTTTAGGGACCAGCAGCTGGCATAATGGTTATGTCGCTGGACTCCCACGTAGTTGACCTCTGTTCGAGTCCCAGACCTGGTGGCTTAAACTCACACTGGGCACGTGTGTTGCATGCTCAAGATCCCGAGATGAGAATGGAGGAGAAGAGATTATGGCATGGCCATCCCCCCGGGGGGTGATTTCTTGCTTTCTGTCCCTCTGTCTCTCTCTTTCTGGCAAGCACATGCACCCTATAGCAAAAACCTCTCAAGAAAAAAAAATAAAAAAAGAATGGAGGTTTATTTGATTCAAAGTTCTTGTGGCTGGAAAATCCAAAGATGTGGGCTAGCATCACTATATGACCAACAGAAGTAGAGAGGATATGTAGATTTGTACAGAGAGGCATGGTCTGTTTCACATAGGTCTCTGCTTGACTCATTTTCTCTCCTTATAAACCAATCACAACTCAGTCTTGCAAGGCCCACTCTAACCACCAAATCACTAATCTCTTCCTCAAAGTGCTACCTCTAACACCATAACTAGATCAAGTTTTCACTTTCTTAATCCTGTTACAACAGCTCAGCATATGACCTGTGGGGAAACATATTCACACTGTAGAGGCATCCTCCTCCCCACTCCCTATCCCTCTGGTTTGCTTGGGGCTCTACCACCATATTTCAGGAATGTAGAACATGACCCAGGACAGACACTTGGAAGCCCCTGGGCATGAGGCCTTCTCAGAGATGAGCCTGTCTAATTAGAGTGCATCTCAGAACTCAGGAGGGAGCCCGGCACTGCTCTATATTTCCTGCTGCCCTGCTCTATATTCCCTGCTGAAGACAGAGATGCTGGAAGACTGTCTGAGTGGAGCAGCTTCAGCCACCTGCCCCTACAGGGAACCCGAGAACAAAGCCAGCACACAAGGGAAGGTGGAGCCAAGCCAAAGTTGGAGCAAGACAGGTTCTGATAACATTGTTTGAGTTCAGTCATGTCTGAAGCCAGCCCTATGCCTGAACTTCCCAGTTTTTGAAGCCAGTAAATGCCTTTTGCATTTATGCCTATTTGCTTCAAACCAATCAAGAAGATCCCATATTAAATTCTACCTAAACCTGAGATTTAAAGAAAATAATATATTGTAATGTGCTTAGCCAAATACCTGGCATGTAGTAAGTACTTAATAAAGATGAACTCAGTTGGTCTTCTTATTCAGTTCAGTTCAGGAAAGAGAGGATTCCAGACTTATTTTGAATATCAAGCAAGCCTGTCCAGGCAGGGTCTCATTGGTAGGTGGAATCCCATGAGGTATGATATCTGAGATTCCAAGGCCTTCTCATCCTCCAAACACCACTCTCCTTGGCACTGATAACTTTAGGTATTGAAAATAGTCATGTACCCCTTTGTTTTTGTTTTGTTCTATTTTGTTTAGAGGTTTTTGCCATTGGCTCACCAAAGAGAGAGAGAGACAGGGAGACAGAGACAGTGAGAGGGAAAGTGAGAAATAACACCCCCGGGAGGGGGGGGCAGATGAATGCACCACAGTCCCTTCTCCTCC
Source organism: Tupaia belangeri chinensis (assembly GCF_000334495.1). Lineage (NCBI taxonomy): Eukaryota > Metazoa > Chordata > Mammalia > Scandentia > Tupaiidae > Tupaia > Tupaia belangeri. The sequence continues at coordinate 2,447,830 of NW_006159534.1, read as the reverse complement.
ATTCTCCTCTTGGGACCTTGGGCCACACATCCGGGGCGTTTTTTAAAAGCCACTGGGTCTGGGACTCAGACTCTCTTCGGCTGTGTGGTAGTCCAACAACATAACCACTCCACCCCTTTGTTTTGAGACCTTTAAAGAGAAGTTTGTCCTGTAGCCATAGTACCTGTGTGAATCCTATCTCCACTCCCCAGGGCAGGTTTTGATAGGGGCCTGGAGAGAGAGCGGAGTCCATCGGGTGCCTGAGAGATCAAGAGGGAAACAGCCACACCCCGAGAGGACTGCAGGACTGAAACGCCAACAACTGTCTTGTGCAATTTTGCTCTGATTGTCCTCACGGAGCACCCTCGATAAGCTCTAAGTCAAGATATTGAAAGGTGCATGGTTTTTCTGAACTTAAACAAGGATATTTGGCTAAAATGGCCCAATCTTTATTAAACAAGCAAAGTATATTAAACAAGCCAGTCCTTCTCTACAGCCCAGACAGCTACCAGGTCCCGCCCTCGTGTGAAGTTCTAAAAGAACCCAGAACCACAAGGCTGCTAGTGACGGGAAAAGCAGTGAAAGCAGCCAGGGAGTTCTTAGGAAAGGCTGTGATGGGAGAACGGAGACTGTGGTCAGGTGTGAAGCAGGTACTTTGGTCACGTGTGATTCTTGGCCTCTAAAGGCGGTAGCTGGAGAGGGAGAATGGAGAAGCCACTTGGACTACGTACAGAGTAACTATCTGAAAGTTCACCCGAACAAGGACAGACATGCCTCTGAGTAAGGACCTGAGTCATATTTCAAAGAAATTAGGCAGAGCTTCCCGGACGCAACAATCGAAACAACTTCAGATGGCTCTTTTTTTTTTTTCCTAAGAGATTTTTACTATTTGGGTGCATGTGCTTGCCGGAGAGACAGAGCGACAGAAAGAGAGAAATCACTCCCTGTGGAGGATGGCCATGCTGCAATCTCTTCTCCTCCATTCTCCTCTCCAGACCTTGGGCATTCACGCACACATGCCCAGCATGAGTTTTAAGCTGACAGGTCTGGGACTTGAACCGCAGTCAATTACGTGGGTGTCCTGTGATGTAACCATTATGCCACCTGCCAGTCCCTGCTTTTCCTCTTTTTAAGCATGCATGCCATTCAGAGCCACCTGCCAAAGTCTCGTTTTGTTGATATGAGCAGTTTCCACCTAGAAGTCCCATTCTGTGACTACGTTGACACTTCCTGCTTCTTTTCATTCACTAGACAATTCCTATCAGGCAACAGAATGCCAAAAATCCGTCACATCTGCTCTAAATAACTCCAAGCTATCCCAGGTGGACTGGAGCACAGAGCTCTGGAGAAGGTGGAATGCCACTTCTGAGCCTGGTGACTTGTGGTTATGAACCATTTCCAAAAAGTAAGAGAGAGCCGGAAAGGGAATGAACTTCTCGTACATTAATGCGATTTCAGGTTAACACCTGAAGCTATGCGGAACATGCTTCCCATGCTCTGGGATAAACTCCATTCTAACATGTGAACCGCTTCTACTTCCTGTTCCATCCTTTTCTTCTATATCTCACTGCTTGTGTTTGGATAGATTCTCTATACACATCCCCCAAAATAGTATTAGTCCCGAAAACCAATGAGCATTTCTAAGTGTTCCTATCTCTATACAAAATGCATGAGATGATTTCTCTGACTGCAACAAAATGTATGCAAGATACACAGGAGTGAAAGAAAAATATTTGTCATAGATACCATAGGCTGGAATATTATGAGACTAAACATCAAAATAGAGAATTCCAGGTCCCTCAAAATCACATTCCAGGGTCAGTAGGTTGCATGGAGGTTAAGGCGGCTGGATCCCACATGGAGGACTGCGCAATTCGAGTCCCAGACCTGGGAGCTTGAGAAACATATCGGCATGTGTGTGCGTGCCTAGAATTCCAAGAGGAAATGGAGGAGAAGGGATTATAGTGTGTCCCTCCCCCTGAGGGATGATTTCTTACTTTTCTTCTTTCTCCCCCCCAAGTAACCAATATCACCAAAAAAAAAAAAAAAAAAAAAAAAAAAAAAAAAAAAAAAAAAAATTCTGTGCCAGTCAGTTTCTTACAAACCACAGTTCAAGTCCTGGACCTGACAGCTTGCTTTCTCACTTTCCTTCTCTCTCTCTAGCTGTTGCTCTGTCTCTCTCTCTGGTCAAATTTAAATAAGTAAATCAATAAATAAAGCTAAATAAAATAATTCTTTAAAGAATCCATAAGCAATCCAAACCCAGTATTTGGAAATATATTTATATTCTGAGGACTCTGTTAACTAGCTCTACGGTGAAAGTAATCATTTTAGTTGAAGTGGAAGGAGTGACAATTGTCTAAGGGCTCAAAACTAACCGTGCTCTTTGAATGATGAAAAGATTAATTCAACAAATATTTATTGAATGATTGCAATATACCAGGTGCTGTCTGGACGAGGAAAGGTCCAGGGTGACAGACCCTGCTTTGGAGGGTCAGGAAAGGTTTTATAAAGTAATAATGTTTTTGCTGGGAGAGGGTGTGAGAGAGAGTATGACAAAAGGGAGCAAACATTTTTTCCTGTAAGAAACCAACTCCCACAGTAATGAACTCATTCCCATGGCATTCATTCATTCATGCAGGTGATGCCCTCATAACAAACATTTCCCTTAAGCCCCACCACTCAACACTACTGCTTTGGGATCTAGTTTCCAACATTTCCAGCAGGTGGCGTATTGCTTAAGGTACTGGACTCCCACGTGGTCAACCGTGGTTCAAGTCCCAGACTCAGAGGCTTAAAACACACGTGGCACATGTGCACAAGTGCCCAAAATCCTGAGAGGAGAATGGAGAAGTGACTGCAGTGTGGCCATCTTTCCTGAGGGGGTGATTTCTTGCTTTCTGTTTCTCTGTCTCGTTAACAAGTATATGCACCCTATAGCAAAAACATTTCTTTCTCAAAAAAAAAAAAAAAAATTCCTAACAATATAAACTTTGGGGAACATATTCAAGCCATTGCATCAATTATAGCAATCCCTTTTACCTATTTTTTTAAAGAACTTTTTTTTCTTTATTCATAATGGAGTGTATGCATGCACACCTGAAAGAGAGAGAGAGAGGAGCACCCGCCACAAGGGGTGGTCATGCTGCCACCCTCCTCCTCCAGGTACCCAGTCCCTTGGATCTGGGGTGCTCATGCACATGCCTAGTGCATTCCAGGCTGACCCAGACCGGGATCTGGTCCCCCATGTGGGACAGAGCTTCTCTTGAGCAGTGCCATGGAAGCCAATGCTCTTTACCTTTGATAATGCTTGGTGCAGTGCTGAGCATGGCATTCCATTCTTATATTTTTAAAGAAACAAAAAAAAGTCTAGTGGAGGGAATCAAGGATAGAGTTTCATTACTGATTTAAAAAAAAGAAAAGAATGGAACTGGCAGGTGGTGTGGTGGTTAAGGTTGCTGGACTCCCATATGGCTGACCACAGTTAAAGTCCTAGACCTGGTGGCTTGCTTTCTCACCTTCTCTCTTTCTCTCTGTCCTTCTCTGGTCAAATTAAAATAAATAAATAAATAAATAAATAAATAAATAAGGTTAAATAAAATAATTGTCTTTGTTTTGTTTGTTTGTTTTGTTTTTTAAAGAAAGGAATGAATTCTATAACAGGAGAAGTTCCCCTTTACCTCCTTCCCTTCCTGTGTGAATTGAATGTGGTCATATCAGGCCATATCTAGAGCTACAGCAGCCTTCTGTGACCATAGTGGGATGCCTGAGGGCGAAAGAGAAAGGGTGGAAAATGGCAGGGTCTTCAACAACATTGCAGTCACCAAACCAAGTAGAAGTCTGCCTATTTTAGGACTTTTAACCAGGAAAACAATACATGTCCTTATGGTTACTGTCACTATTATTTGTGTTTGTAGTCAAATTTGTCATAATTACTGTCATGCCAAGGATGACATTTGTATATATAGCTAAGGATTTGGGGCTTATATCATGAAGAGGAATAGGAGCTATGGGAAGGTTTAGGAAGGGAATGAGTTGTCAGATTTAAGAATCATTACCAAGACCAGCAGATAGATGGCGTAATGGTTTCTTTGTTGGACTCCCACATGGCAGACCACAGTTCAAGTCCTGGACCCATTGGCATAAAACTCATGCCAGGTACATGTGTGTGCATGCCCAAATCCCCTGAGAAAAATGGAGGAGAAGGGATTACATGGCCAAACCCCCTGGGGAGTGATATCTCACTTTCTGTCTCTCTGACTCTTTGTCTCTCTGGCGAGCACACATGCCCTATAGCAAAAATTTCTCTTAAAAAAAAAAGAAAAGGAAAAAGGACTCATTACAATCATTACACTGGCTGCTGTGTGCCGAGTGGGCTGACAGTGGAGAGACCAACTATGAAGCTGCTGTGACTGCCGAGAGATTCCGTGGAACCTGAGCAAAGACAGCAGTAATAGTACTTGGGGAGGAAAGAATAAGTCCAAGAGCTGTTTTTAAATGAAAATGGCGTAGCTTAGTGAGTCAGGGGATGTGAGAGCTGGAGACGACAGGAGAAGCAAGGATGGCTGGGGCTGCTGGCTTGGATGACAGGAGACCTGGCCCTGCCTCCGGCTTTGCCACAAGTTAGTTGAGGGATGGAGGCTAGTTTCCTTATTTCAAGTCAGGTTAAACACATGAGAGTAGAAGGGTCCGTAGGTGGTGGAGTGGCTAAGGCACTGGATCCCACATGATCGGCTGCAGTTGGAGTCCTGGATCCTGGGGCTTGAGAATCACTCCGGGTGCGTGTGTACATGTGTGCCCAACATGCCTTTGTTTTTTTTTGGGGGGGGGGTTGCTATAGGGCGTATGCACTCAGCAGAAAGACAGAGACAGAGAGATAGAAAGCAAGAAATCACCCCCCGGGGGGGATGGCCACGTTGGAATCCCTTCTCCTTCCTCCTCTTGGGATCTTGGGCACACACACGCATGCCCAGTGAGTTTAAGCCACCGGGTCTGGGATTCGAACCACGGTCCACTACATGGGAGTTCAGCGACATAGCCATTATGCCAGCTGCTGGTCCCTGTGTACCCAAAATTCTGACAGGAGCCTGGAGGACAGGGACTGTGGTGCAGCCCTCCCCCATGTCAGGGCGCGGGGATGATTTCTCATTTTTCTCCCTCTCTCTGTCTCTGGTAAGCCATGTGCTGTATAGCAAAAACCTTTAAAAAAAAAAAAAAAAAAAAGGTACTATTATATTTAGACCTCATCTCTCCTGGCAACTTAAACTCCCAGGACACTTCCTTGCTAAGAGGACTGAAAGGGACCAAGAAAGCATCTGGGGAAGGACCCCCCCCACCCCGCCTGCCTTGGATTTATTCATGCAGAGCTGGGTGGTGGGCAACACTGAGCTTTTGTCTATCTTTTCAGCTTCAAGAGACACCACCTGAGGCAGCGTGCGCTGATGCATGGGTGATGACCAATAATGTGAGTCAAAACAGAAAAACACCATTGCCCACCTGCCCTCGAGAGCTTTTCTTTATTAAAATTCCCACAAAGCTGTGTCCACATTCCCTTGGAATCACCAAAGGGAATGGAGTCTTCCCCCTTGACAGCTTCTTTTTCACCCAGATGTGCCAGCTGCGAAGTCATTTACACTCAGGCCAAACACTGGCTCCTTTCTGCAAGAGGGTAAGAAACAACGGAGCAGGTAGAAGTGGCATTCTTACCCTGGGGGGAGTGATGCAAACCAGGCAGAAAGCCCAGACACGGTTGCCAGGATACAAGGCCCTGGGTGGCAGAGGTCACAGAACCTTGGGAAGGGTTTCAGGATGACTAATTAGTTTGGTTTTATTTGTCCTTATATAGAAGGATTGCCTCAGATTCATCCAGCCTTATGGCAGTTTAAGTACTTAATCTCTCCCATTCCTATAGCATATTTTTACTAGTTTCTCACTGGGAGAGAGACTAATATAAAATGAGGGGGAAGCAGGGGCCCAGCCCTTTCCTTTCCTTCTGTTTAGGGCAACTCTGAAAGGTTACCCCAGCTCCAGCACTCCCCACGGGTTCAACTGAGGCCTCTGTTGCAACTGCACCTGAATTCGACATCTCCCTTTGCCGCTCCTGTTTGCACACCCTCAGAGATGTTGTTCCTGGTGGGGTTGTGCTCCCCCACACAATTCCCATTGCCCGGCTCAGTGGTGTTGCTGCTAAGAGGGTGTACTCTGCAGGCCCAGCCTGTGTAAGATACCCAGGTTCAACTGCAGATTCAACCAAAAAGCTGGGCGTGGTGGCGCATAACCCTGTCCCCAGCTGGGATGCTGAAGCAGGACTGCCGCATGAGACTTTCTTTCTTTCTTTTTTTTTTCTTTTTTGAGAGGTTTTTTTGCCATAGGGTGCGTGCACTTGCCAGAGAGACAGAAAGCAAGAAATCACCCCTTGCGAGGGATGGCCACCCAGCAATCCCTTCTTCTCCATTCTCCTCTTGGAGATTTTGGGTACGCGCGCACACACACGCTCCCAGCAAGAGTTTAAACCTGCCAGATCTGAGACTCAAACCATTATGCCATCTGCTGGTCCTGAGACTTGGTCTTAAAAAAAAAAAAAAACCTCTAGACTATAAATTCCTGCCTGTGTCAAAGAAGAACCAGAGCTGGGACAGTTAAGGTGGCAAAGAGATTTTATTCAGAAACTATTGTAATGGGGGAAAGAGATCTCAGTATAGAGCTGGGGTCAATTCCAAATACAATAAAGGCAAGTGGGGATTCATAGCCAAGGAGCAGAGTGGGGGTTCAGTGAATGGAAAATTATGAAGACAAAAACCCAGGGGTAAGTGGAGATTCTGGTTAAACCCACTTGACAGGATTCTTGCTGAAGGCTGACCAGGATGAACAGAAATAGCCAAGAGATGGTGGAGAGTGAGGAGTTTGATCAGATATCAAGGGTGACCAGATAATGTAGGGTGGTGGATTCTCTCTAAACTAACTTAGCAGGATTTTTGCTAAAAGTGGGTCATGCAGGCCTGACCAAAAAGGACACTAAGCTCAAGGTCAAAGCCTCCTTAAAAAGAGGGATTAGCAGCGCTCTCTTCTCCTTGACCAACATTTAGTCAAGGAAACTGTCACATGCAAATTTCTGTCTGTTTCCTGGGGAACCTGACCTGTGACACCAATAGAATCATCAGTCAACTCATTTTATTAGGCACATACATGCTCAGACACACACACGCACACACACACACTCATTTTACTAGGCACCCACGTGCACAGACACACGAACGCTTTTGTCTATTCTTGTTGCCATTATAGTATTACTTTTAAAAAGGTACTTTAATTCCAACAAAGAAAGAAACACAATCTCAGAATAAATTTCAACTGTTTTGAATTAAATAAATTTAGTTTAATAAAGAAACAAACTGGCTAGACGAAGATTTCTTAGCGAGGACACAAAAGAAGCATGAACCCTCAAAGATAAATTGGACTTCAGCAAAATTTAAAATGGTGCTCTTGGAATGTCACTAAAAAATCACAGGGTAGGAAAGAATATTTGGCCAAACCATATCTGATAAAGAATTTGTATCCAGAATATATTAAGTGCAAAGCGATAAAAATGTAAACAACTCAATTTTCAGAATGGGCAAAGATCTCTTCATCAAAGAAGAGACACGATTGCAAATAAACCCATAAAAAGGTGTTCAGCACCATTAGTTATAAGGGAAACGCAAATGAAAACCGCAAGGAAATATCATTCCATACCCATGAGAACATCCAAACAACAAATAAATAAAATTCCAGTAAGACCAAGTACTGAAAAGAATATGGAGTAACTTGAACTCTCAGGCATTGGTGACAGGAATACAACATTGGAAAACACTCATCTCAATTTTTTTTGTCAAATTAAATATAGATTTACCACATGATCCAGTAATCCTTCTCCTTGGTACTTACCAAAGAGAAGTAAAAACATATGTCCACAGAAGGAACTATACATAAATTTTTGTGGCAGCATATTCATAATTGCCAAAATGTGAAGACAACCTGAGTGTCAGCAGCTGAAGAATGGATAAGGAAAATGTGGCCCCAACATACCATAGAAGACTACTCAGCAATGAAAAGAATGGACTAATGAAACACCCAATGACATGTATAATTCTTTTTTTTAAATAACTATTTTATTTTATTTATTATTATTTAACTTGCTAAAGGGCATGTATGCTCACCAGGGAGAGACAAAGAGAGAGAAAGAGGGAAAACGAGCCACCAGGTCGGGGACTCAAACTACCATCACCCATGTGGGAGTCCAGCACCTTAACCACCACACCATCTGCTGGGCCCAACATGTGTGACTCTTAAAAGAATCTTATTTGGGGCCAGCAGGTAGCATGGTGGTTAGGGGCACTGAACTCCCACATGGTGAAGCATGGTTTGAGTTCTAGACCTGGTGGCTTGTTTTTTTTGCTTTCTCTCTGTGTCTCTCCACCCCACCCCCAACCCCCATCCCTCTCTGGTCAAATTAAAATAAGTAGATAAATAAAGTTTAAATATAAGGATTCTTTAAAAAAAGTTAAACAAATAATCTTACTAAGCAAAAGAAGCTAGACACAGAAGACTACACCTTGTATGAGTCCATTTATATGACCTTATGGGAAAAAAATACAAAACTATTAGGATGAACATTAGAGTGTGCCAGGGACTGGAAGAAGAATCGATGTCAAAGGGGGATGAAGGAATTTTAGGGGTGAGAAAACATACTGTATCTTGACTATGGTAGTAGGTACACAACTATGTACATTTCTCAATACTCACAGAACTCTATACATAAAAAGAGGGAATTTTCCTGTATTAACTTGTATTTCAATAGACCTAGCTCTGCAAACTTTCATGGCATTATCTTTATCCATTTATATATATTTTTTGATTTGGTCACAGACTAATGAAAAATTCATTCTTCTAACTCTGGCCTTTGGATGTGGGAATAAGGGAGAGCAGACAGTGGCTAAAGAGTCAGAACAGGGCTTTTCTGGACAGGTGGAGCCTGGAGCATGTGATTTTAGGTTGAAGGGAAGGGGTTGGTTTTGAGGGGGCAGACCAAAGAGAAAGGGGAGGGAAAGGGGAGAGAAAGGGGAGTTTATTGACAGAGCAAGAGCAAGAACCTGCCTTTAATCAGGATTCTTGGTGGCAAATGACAGGAAACCATATTCAAACAACCTGAAGTGAAAAAAGGAAGGCTTTTGGCTCTGATAACTAAAAAAATTCCAAGTTTTGGGGCCAGCAGATGGCATAGCAGTTATATCACTGGACTCCCACATGGTTGACTACAGTTCAAGTCCTGGATCTGGTGGTTTGAAAATCATGCTGGGAGCATGTGTGTACGTGCCCAAGATCCCAGGAGGAGAATGGAGGAGAAGGGATTGCAGCGTGGCCATCCCCCGTGGGGAGTGATTTCTCACTTTCCCTCTCACTGTTTCTGTCTGTCTCTCTCTCTCTGGTGAGCACATGCAAAACCTCTAAAAAAATAAAAATTCTTAGATTTTACAAACAGTATTGTTGGGCTGTCCTCCAACCTAGTAGTTAAGAGAGCCAGATTCCACACAGTTAACCCCCATTCGAATTCCAGACCCAGCAGCCTAAGAAACATACTGAACTTGTATGTGTGTGTGCCCCAAATCCCAATAGGATGGAGAAGTGGAGAAGGAATTGTGGCATGGCTGTGCCCCTTTGGGAAGTGCTCTCTCTCTCTCTCTCTCTGAGATGTGCCCTCTGGAAATGAAAGAAAATAAATGTTGTCTGGTTCTGTATTTCTTGGCATAATTTGCTTCTTCGTAGGCTCATCCTCAGGCAGACTTGCTCCATGCGAGATGGATAGGTAACTGGAAACCCCAAAGAAAAGAATGCACATAACTCCCGGTTCTTCAGGGCCCATCTTCACCCTTGAAACAGACTCTGTTTGGCCTTTGGGACATGGGTCCCCTGTGCTAGGGCAGGCAAAGTCATAAGGTAGCCCAAAACATGTGGGAAAAAAGGAACACGGGGTTAGAAAAGGAAGGAATTCTCCAAAGAGAGGAAAAAAAAGATGATTGACATTTATCACAGACACACGACTTGAGAAAGGACAAATGAAGAAATCATCCGTCTAGGAAACTCGTTCTGTAATGGTTAATTTTCTATCAACTTGACAGGGCTAAGAGCTGGCCAGATCGCTGGTGAAACATGATTTCTGGCTGCATCTGTGAGGGCGTTTCTGGAAGGCGCGAACATTCGAATAGACTGAATAAAGAAGATGCACTCTCACCAATATGGGTGGGCATCATCCCATCTACCGAGGATCCAGCTACGACAAAAAGGCAGGAGGGTGGATCCCTAAGGTCCAACCCCTATAGTCTTGAGTCCAGGATAGCCATCTTCTGCTTGCGGCCGTTGGTACTCCCGATTTTCAAGTTTTGAACTCCCAGACTTACTCCTGGAGGTATAAAACTGGGTGATGCAGGTCTGACAAGGAAGAACACTGAACCCCAAGGTGAAAGCCTAGTTGACAAGAGGCTTTGACCTCTTCTCAAATACCACCCCCAACCAACCCCCCAACTAACCCCTCCAGTTTCTCAGACCTACAGTCTTAGCTCAGGAGTTATACCATTGGCTCCTCTGGTTCTCAGGCCTTTGGACCGATGAGGTTTTTACTGGAGAGAGGTGAATTATGGTCAGGAGATCATTTGCTGAGAATAAATATGGGGGGTACAAGTAGAGGATTTGAAAAGACGGTAAAAGATTTAGAAGTTGGTATTTGGAGAGAAGGCTGATAGAGCCCAAGAAGAGAATTGCCAAAAAGGCATTGAGATTGGAGATTTTAAAAATGCTCTTCATTGCTCAGGGCTCAGGTAAAATATGATCTCTGCAAAATTGCACCCCAGTGGAAGGTACAACCTCTCCAACTTCCTGGCATTTAGAGCCACTTGTATAGTTCTGCGTTTGTACAGTATGGAGCATCCTGACCACAGTGATCAGAGACTGAGTTTAGAGACCGACTGTGTGGAGAGTGAGTCCAGGTGACGATTGCCCGAGGCCTTTGACTTTTGGAAAGCAAGTTGTCAAATTTGGGATAGAGACAGGTTTATTCTAAAATAAATTAGAATCAGTTTAGTTCCTAAGTTTAGGTAGCAAAAGTTCTGATAGTGAGTTTGATTAGTGAGGATAATACAGATGTATGAGGGACCAGCAGATGGCATAATGGTTATGTTGTCAGACTCCCACGTAGTCTACTGCAGTTCCAGTCCCGAACCTGGTGGCTTAAAACTCACACCAGGATCATGTGCACACATGCCCAAGATCCCAAGAGAATGGAGAAGAAGAGGTTGTGGTATGGCCGCTTTCTGTCTCTCTGTCTCTCTTGTGAGGGCATGTGCTCTACAGCAAAAATCTCTCTTAAAAAAAAAAAACACAAAACAAAACAAGTGTATGTATGTGTGTGTGCCTGTTAGTTTTCCATGCAATACGTACTCATATTTGTTGAATGAATAAACAAAAACTTCTAGCTTTCCTTTTTTTACTTTGTTTTGTTCCTGGTAAACTTTACTATTCCACTGAGATAAGTTAAGCTGAAACCAAAAGTCTTAAGTGTCTGTAACTTTAAAGAACTGCTCTTGAAATTGGGACCACTTCCAACTGCAATTGTAATCACGTGTTTTTCTCTTTTCCTTTTGCCTCACCTATGGGGGAAAAAAAAAAAACCTGAATCAACTTCAGGAGATGGATTCTGCTGCGTGTGTGAAATGATCTGGCTTCTAGTCAAATGGACATCGTAGGAGTATATAAAATGCCTTTGTTCTCCCACAAATGAATTCATTTCAGCAGCACACCATTTTGATTTCTTATTACCATCGGGGAGGTAGTACATCATTAGGGAATGTAAAGGTATCATGATTGGATGAAATTGCTGAATACGGGTTACCTGCATGGTAAACAACTCCTGAACCGCCTTAGTGCATCGGAGATAAGGGAGCGCATTGTTCACTGCACCTGAAACCTGTTTCCCATGCAATCATTATGCCTTGCTCAGGAAGGAGCGATAACAACATGTAACCTTGAACACAACTTACAACTCTGCTGCTTGTTTTTCATTTGTCACTGTATCCTCAGACGAGGCTGAACCTCCTCCACATCAATGAGAAGATGAAAAGATTCTGGTAATGGCTGAAACGTCTTTGTTTCTCCATGTTTACATGTAAACCAGGCTGATAGGAATACAGAGTTGGTGTTTAATAAATATTCATTGAAGGGGTGATTGACTAAGGAAACATAGGCTCTGCTGGTGGGAATTAATTAAAAAAAAAAATTCCCAGGAAGAGGCCAAAAACAAAAGTCTGTAAACTCTGTCTTTTATTAATACTTTAGAATTGTATTCATAGACTCAGGAATTTGGAGAAAGAGAAAAAAAAATACGTATCTCTAATAATAGACTCAGGATGGAAGTTAACTCTCTCCAAAATGGGTACATCGTATTTTCATTCGAAACAACCGTAAGTGGTATTTGTCTAACTAGAAGCACACAGGAAGGCAAGGACATTGCATTTAATACCTGTTTGTACTGCTAACTATCTCTGTGGTCTTTGACATGTCGTGTCATTCTCCCAAGCTGTTTCTCTATTCATAAATGAGTATCTGTCATCGAGACTTCATGAGAATTAAACATGATGCATAAACATGTAGGATTGAGCCTGAAATATATATTCACTCAGTAATTTTTTTTTTTTGAGAGGTTTTTGCTATAGTGCGCATGTGCTCGCCAAAAAGACAGAAAGCAAGAAATCACCCCCCTGGGGGGAGTGGCCATGCTGCAATCCTGTCTCCTCCATTCTCCTCTTGGGATCTTGGGCACACATGCACATGTGCCCGGCATGAGTTTAAGCCACCGGGTCTAGGACTTGAACTGTGGTCGACTACATGAGAGTCCAGCGACATAGCCATTATGCTGACTGCTGGTCCCTTCACTCAGTAATTTTTTAAAGGTTTATTTACTTCCTCTGAGAGAATGAGATGGAGATACAGCCCCTTCCAAAGGGTCTTGATGCTGCAATCCACCCCCAACCCCAGCCCCAGCCAGCCCGGATTATGGGAATGTGTGTGCCCTGCGTATTCAGGGAGGTCTCTGGATATGAACCAGTAACCTGCTCATGTTGCTAGCGTACCACCATCTAGCTCCTTACTCAACAAATATTTATATGCCAGGCATTAGGGATGTTGGAACAAGACCAGATCCCAGCCCTGGAAGAACTTAGTCTAATAGGGAGATAAACAAATAAATGAATGGCATTTTAGGGGTGTGCGAGGAAAAAATGTCTGAATCAGATTAGGGAACCCAGGAAAACTTCCTTGGGGAGGCAGTTCTCCAGCTAAGATTTGAAGAAGTAGGGGCTGGGCAGATGAAAATGGGAAGGTCATTTCAGGCCACACGGACTGCATGTGCAGAGACAATGGGTGAAGCAGTTGACTGTTTGGGGAGCTGCAGTGGGCATGATGTGACTGGAGCAAAGGCAGGGGGACGGTGGGAGGTGAAAAGGTCGATTGTGAAGGCCCTTGAGCACTGTGATTAAAGAAAGAGAGCTGGGGCCAACAGGTGGTATGGTGGTTAAGGCACTGGACTCCCACATGCCTGACCATGGTGTGAGCCCTGGGTCTGGTGGCTTGAAAATCACACTAGGTACGTGTGCTTATGTGCCCAAAATCCCAGGAGGAGAATAGAGGAGAAGGGATTGTGGTATGTCCAGCCCTCCTGGGAGGTGATTTCTCACTTTCTCTCCCACTGTCTCTGTCTCTCTCTTTAGTGAGTACACACGCAGTACGGCAAAAATCTCTTAAAACAAAAACAAAAACAAAGCAAAACAAAAAATACAGAGCACTCTGGTGCAAAGTAGG
>NW_006159534.1:2427702-2433950 GCF_000334495.1 Tupaia belangeri chinensis | reverse complement strand
GTCTGGTGCAAAGAAGGGAAAGTATTACAATGGGGCAAGCCTGGAGGTAGGCAGTCCAGTTTTAATGCCCCTATACTAATCCAGACCAGGAAAAATAAATAGTCTAACTAAAGCAGTAGGAATGGGGAGGAGGAGACAGGTCTGAGAGCCACTGAGGACGCAGGACTAGCAGGGCAGGGTCCAGGGCAGGCGGTGAAGGAAAAAGAGAGTCTATGATGAGTCCCATCCACCTGGGTAGATGGATTGCCACCCGCTGGGCTGGAGATCCCAGGAGAAGCAGCAGGCCAGGGGTGGGAGTGAGGTGGGGAGACGGGACGCTTTCCGTTTAGGGCAGGTTCTGTTTTGTTGTCTGTGAGTCATCTGTGCAGAGATACCCAGGAGAGAAATGGACCTGGACCAGAAGATTGGACAGGTGACCTTGACTGCTAGTGGTCCCCCGATATTTATTGCCTTTTGGCTGAGTAATGGCCACCTGAGATGGAAACTACATCTCCCAGCTTCACTTACAGCTGGGTACGGTCAGAGGACTAAGTTATGTGGTCTACACCATGAAATGTAAGTGCCCACGTCTGGGAAGGAGTTCTGAAAACCTACCTTTGATGCAGCCCAGATGTGCCCTGCACCCCTTTCCCCCCTCATCGGTCGTCTCCTGTGTTTTGCTGCCTGGAAGATAGATGTGGCCATCTTGGACAATATGATTGAAAACCAGCAAAAGAGAAGGCACCTGGGCAGAGCGATCCCTTCACTCCTCCCAAGGGACCACGCCTGCTCGGTGTGTCGGTCATGGTCCCTGCAGCTGCCGAGGGCACAGCCGGCGAGGCTGTAAGTGAGGTGCCAAGAACACGCCTCTGACCCCGTGGAGCTTCTGGACTATGTACCCAGGCATATATGAGAGAAAAAAATAAAAACCTTGCTTCTGCTTTCAATGTTAAACCACCTGTACTTTTGTTTTCTCTCACTCGCGGCAATCCTAAATCACACAGGAAGGGAGGAGAAACCAGAGAAGGGTCAGATACTGGGGCCAGAGGTGGTGCAGTGGTAATGCAGCTGACACCCTGCGGGAAGGCCCTGGGGCCATGTCCTGGGACCTCCCTGAGCTTGCTGTGCACATGTGTCCTGTGAGTCAGGCTGGCTGAGACTGGCAGTGCTGGAGGCATGGGGACTCTACTGGGATGCCTGACTCTCTCACTCATAGGAGAAGGAAGGAAGGGGGGTGGGGAGAGAGAGAGGAAGGAAGGAAGGAAGGAAGGAAGGAAGGAAGGAAGGAAGGAAGGAAGGAAAGAAAGGGAAAGAACGAACTTAGTAAAAGATAGAAAGAAAAGGCTCTGGTCACCCAGGGCTGTGTATGGTGGGAAAAGACAGAGGATGACGGCAGAGGCTGCAGGACAGTCACCTGAAGCGTTTTTTACTCTTTCCTCCCACTGTTCTGAGGGGTTCCCGTACTGTTCTTACTGTTCCCATCCCACCTCTAGAACAAGATGTCTCCTCTGCTTATTCCGCTGTTAAACCATCACCACTCCATCACAGGCTTCCTTACTCGAACTCTAAAGAGTCACAGTTAGGGGATCAGCCCCTGGCCTGGTGGTTAAGATGCCTGGGTCCCATGGCCAGCCATGTGGTTCCAGGCTCAGACATGAAAAGCACGCAGGACCACGTGCATATGTGCCCAAAATCCCCAAAGGGAAGTGGAGGAGAAGGGATTGCAGCCACCATTCTCCATGTGGGGGAGGGGTGCTTTCTCCTACCAGTCTCTCTGTCTCCCTCTTTCGGGTCTCGCATGTGGCGAGCACATGCACCCTCTGTTAATTTTATTGTTACTGTTTTAAATAATTATTTATATAATTTTTAAAGTTTATTATATATTAATTTGAGCAGAGAAAGAAAGGGAAAGTGAGAAAGCAAGCCACCAGAGCCAGGACTTGAACTGTGGTTGACCATGTGAGAGTCCAACACCTTAACCACCATGCTTCTGCTGGCCCTTACCCTATGGGAAAAAAAAATTTTTTTTGGAGAGGTTTTTTCTATAGGGCACATGCACCCTATAGAGAGACAGAAAGTGAGAAATCACCCCCCAGGGGGACGGCCACGCCGCAATCCCTTCTCCTCCATTTTCCTCTCAGAATCTTGGGCACGCATGCACACATGCTTGGTGCAAGTTTAAGCCACCGAGTCTGGGACTAGAACTGCAGTCGACTACATGGGAGTCCAACAACATAGCCATTACACCAACCGCTGGTCCCACTCTATGGCAAATTTTAAAAAAAGAAAAAAAGAATCAAAATGACAGGCTAGCCCCGTAGAGCAGTGGTTCGTTTCTATGCATAGGGAGCTGGACCCCACACAGAGGACTGCAGTTTGACTCCTGGCCCTGGTGGCTTGAAAAACATGTCAGGTGTATGTGTGTGAGCTCAAAATCCTGATGGGATGGACAACTGAGAACAAGGATGTGGTGTGACCATGTCCCGTTGGAGGGTGCTTTCTCCTTCTTTCTCTCCTTTCATCTTTCTCTTTCCCCAACAAGTGCATGCACCCCCTAGCAATTAAATTAAAAGAAGATAAAATAGGGGCCAGCAGTTGGTGTAATGGCTATGTCACTGGGCTCCCACGTAGTCGACTGCAGTTCAAGTCCCGGACCCGGTGGCTTAAACTCACACTGGGCTCGTGTGCATGTGTGCCCAAGATCCCAAGAGGAGAATGGAGGGGAAGGAATTGTGTGGTGTGGCCATCCTCCCTGGGGGGTGATTTCTCACTTTCTGTTTCTCTGTCTCTCTCTGTCTTTCTGGCAAGCGCATGCACCCTATAGCAAAAAAATAGAATCTCAGTTGGGTGTGGGGTGAGGGAAACAACAGCACTGATTTTACTGGGTTAGTTGAGGTATAATTTGCATACCGTATAATTCACCTACTTGAGCGTGCATAACTCAGTGCTTTTCGCTATTTTCACAGGGCTATGCAGCCATCACCACAATCAAAGTTTGCAACATTCCTGCCTGCAAAAAGAAATGGTATTCGCTATCCATGAATAGTCCCTCCTCATTCCACAGCAGCAGTGGTTTTTAAACTGCACTATTGTTGGTTCCTTTTAAATCTGAAGTAAACTTGCGGTGCAATGAGCTGCCTTAGGTCGAGAAAAGCAGAGAACGAGAAAGCTGAACTAACTCGGGTTCAGAGAGGTTAAGTGACCTGTCCAGAGACGGCAGGTGGCATGGCGATTAAGGCACTGGACTCCCACGTGGTCGACCACAGTCTGAGTTCCAGAGCTGGGGGCTTGCTTCCTCACTGCACTCTCCCCACCCTGCCCTGCGTCCCACTCCGGTGAGCACACATGCCCATAGCAAAGGTAAATAAGAATCATTAATTAAATTGATCGATTTCTTTTTTTTTTTTTTTTTTTTGGAGAGGTTTTCTCGCTATAGGGCACATGTGCTCGCCAGACAGACAGAGAGAGACAGAGAGACAGAAAGCGAGAGAGCACCCCCCCAGGGAGGATGGTCGCGCCGCAATCCCTTCTCCTCCATTGTCCTCTCAGGATCTTGGGCACGCACGCACACACGCCCGGCCTGAGTTTTAAGCCACCGGATCCGGGACACGAACCACAGTCGACTACGTGGGAGTCCAGCGACATAGCCATTACGCTAACTACTGGTTCCCATTGATCGATTTCTTTAAGAAGTTACCTGTCAAGGTGACCCAGAGAGTGACAGACCAGGTACCCTGACTTTCCTTGCAAATGTTCTGTAAGTATCTTAATGGAAGTACTGTCCAGGTTCCATGGTGGGAAAACGACCTTGTTTCTTTTTCTTTTTCATGTAGAAGTAATTTCAAACTTACCAAAATATTGCAAAACACCACAAAGAACCATATGCCCGTGGCCCAGATTCCCCAGCTGTTAACGTTTTACCACATTTGTCTTTCATTCTCTGTGTTTACAGACAGGCACGTTATTTTCTGAACAACTTGAGGGCCTTGTAGACGTGATGTCCCATTTCCTTCCTTCCTCTCTCGCTCTTTCTAGCCCACAGGTGGCAGGGGCATCCTGAACCCAGGAATGATCTTAGCGATCCACCTTGTAAGACGCTCCACAATTTGGTAAGGCCCTCACATAACTTTTCTCACTTGAGCCTCCTAAGGCAGGTGGGGCTCCTCTTATTCCAACCACTTTTTTTATTTTTTATTTATTTTTTTATTCTATAGGGCACATGCACTCGCCAGAAAGACAGAGGGAAAAAAAAGAAAGAAAAGAAATCCCCTCTCCCCAACCCCGAGGAGAGGGCCACGCTGCAATCCCTTCTCCTCCATTTTCCTCTTGGGATCTTGGGCACGCACGCACACATGCTTGGAGTGAATTTAAGCCACCATGTCCGGGACTCCAACTGTGGTCAACTACATGGGAGTCCAGCAACATGGCCATTATGCCAACTGCTGGTCCCTCCAACCACTTTCTCGATGAGGTAACTGAAGCGTAGGAAGGCCAAACTGTCCACACTACCATCCCTAGGGTTCAGACCCAGAGCTTCTAACAGAATGATCCATTTTCTCAGCTCCTACAGAGGAAGCTGTACTTGGAAAGAGGGAAGAGTGAGCCATGGGGCCGGCCTGCCTGTGACATTTTCAAAGAGTACAGCCAGTTACTCTCAATTTGGGCTTGGCTGATGTTCCTTTGTGATTAGCTTTAGGCCACGCGTTTTTGGCAGGAATATCACAGAATAATGCTTTGATCTTCTCATGGTGTTATATCAGGGCGCGTGGTGTACATCTGTCCCATGCCTGGTGCCGTTCAGTGTGTTCACCTAGTTAAGCTGGGGTCTGCCGATATGTAAAGTTAATTGCACTAAAAGCATCCTGCACTTGTTAATAAAGAGTTAATAAGTATTTTCTTGGAAGATACTGTGAGGTGATGTAAATGCCTTATTTCTTTTCTCTTCTCTTCTCTTCTCTTCTCTTCTCTTCTCTTCTCTTTTTTTTTTTTTTTTTTTTGAGAGGTTTTTCCTACAGGATGCATGCGCTCGCCAGACAGACAGAGAGACAGAAAGCGAGAAGTCACCCCCCAGGGGGGATGGCCACGCTGCAGTCCCTTCTCCTCCATTCTCCTCTCGGGATCTTGGGCATGCACGCACACACACCCGGTGTGAGTTTAAGCCACTGGGTCCGGGACTCGAACTGTGGTCGACTACGTGGGAGAAGTTTAAGCAACTGGGTCCGGGACTCGAACTGTGGTCGACTACGTGGGAGTCCAACGACATAATTACACTAACTGCTGGTCCCCCTATTTCTCATCCAACTTTCAAACCCTAGCTTTTGTGTCCATTGATGATTCTTGCCTGAATCAATTTTCATGATGATGATTGCCACGTGGTAATTTCCCGATTCTATCATTCTTTCTTTGTTTACTAGTTGACATCATACTATAAAGCAGCATTTAAAAAAGGAAAAGAAAATTTTCTTTTATTCATGCTAGAGTGTGCACACGTATGTGAAAGTGAGACAGAGACATGAGCACCTGCTACAGGGGTAGTTATACTGCTTCCTCCAGTCCTCCAGCCCGCCAGATCTTAGGTGTGTGCGTGTGTACCCAGTGTGTTTCAGGGGTTCAGACCATGGTTCCTTTAGAGCCGGACATCACCACTGCACTATGGAGCTGGCCCTCTCTCTCTTCTTAAGAAATTTGTTTATAGGGGCCAGCAGGTGGTGTGGTAGTTAATATGCTTAGTCCCATGTGGCTGACCAAGGTTCGAGTCCCTGATCTGTAGGCTTGAAAATCATGCCAGGTGTGTGTGTGTGTCCAAAATCCCAGGAGGAGAATGGAGGAGATGGGATTATGATATGGCCATCCCCCCGGGGAGTTCTATCTCACCTTCTCTCTGTTTCTGGCAAGAGCACATGCCCAATGGCAAAAAAGTTTTTTTTTTGAGAGATTTTTGCTATAGGATGCATGAACTCACTGGAGAGACACATAGAAAGAGACAGAAAGCAAGAAATAACCTGCTGGTGGGATGGCCATGCTGCAATCCCTTCTCCTCCATTCTCCTGTCAGGATTTTGGGCATGCACACACACACACCCAGTATGGGTTTCAAGCTGCCAGGTCCTGGACTCAAACTATGGTTGGCCACATGGGAATTCAGTGCCTTAACTACCGTGTACCTACTGATCCCAGTTTTTATAATACTTTGAACTCAAGATTTTAAAAAAATATTTAATTCCGTTTATTATTATTATTATTATTTAATTTGACCACAGAGGGGGAAGA
>NW_006159534.1:2417971-2427679 GCF_000334495.1 Tupaia belangeri chinensis | reverse complement strand
GGGACTCGAATCATTGGCCATGTGGGAATCCAGTGCCCTCAACCACCACGTCACTTGCCAGCCCCTGAACTCAGGATTTCTACTGCTTATGTCAGTTTGTAATATATTCATCTTGGTATTTGTTTTGATTCGTAATTGCTCTCTGTTGTCCTGTGGACACCCCTTCAAGCTGGTCCCCACGCCTTTCATTCCTGGGCACTTCCTTACATCTGTCATGACAGGATGCTCTGGACTCGTCATGTACGGTCCTTGCTCAGGACTGTATGTGGCTTCCTGCGGCTGCTGTAACAAGTTCCCACAGACGGGGTGGTTTAGAACAACAGAAATTTACTCTCTTATAAGTCTGAAGTCCAGGAGACTGAAATCAATGTTACTGGGCTAAAATTCAGGTGTGGGCAGGACCATACTCCTTCCGGAGGCTCTCGGGGAGAATCTGCTCCCTGCCACTCCAGCCCCATGGTGTGCATATCTTTGGGCCAGTTTTTAGCCTACCACATCCTAAATTCAGCCATTTCTTGCTCTACATTTTTCTTTCAATAATTATTTTATTTTATTTGTTATTATTATTTTTTTAAATTTGACCAGAGAGAGACAAAGTGAGAAAGCAAGCTGCCAGGTCCAGGACTCGGACCACGGTCAACCATGTGGGAATCCAGTACCCTAACCACCATGCCATTTGCCAGCTCCTCTACTTCTTTTTTTTTTTTTTTTTCGAGAGAGGTTTTTGTTATAGGGTGCATGCGCTAACCAGAAAGACAGAGACAGACAGACAGAAAGTGAGAAATCCTCCCCCGGGGGGATGGCCATGCCACAATCCCTTCTCCTCCATTCTCCTCTCAGGATCTTGGGCACGCATGCACATGTGCCCAGTGTGAGTTTAAGCCATTGAGTCTAGGACTCAAACCGCGGTTGATTACATGGGAGTCCAGCAACATAGCTATTATGCCAACTGCTGGTCCCTCTACTTCTTTTTAATAAAGGATAATGCTATTTAGAAACCAAGATGTGAATACTAGGTATCCTCATTGCTATTTGCGTGTCTGCTTCCAGGCATTTTATGTAAATACAGCTATGAAATAGAAAGAAAGAAGTGATGTGTATATCTTTGCATATTTCTCACATGTCTATGTGTATACATAGATGTATCGTGTACATGTATATGTGTCGACATGATATACATAAATCGATATATGCACAAATACATGCTACACATAACTCTATGTACATGTATCAATTTACTGTAAAGCCAGGGGTTCACACTGATACCTTCCATTTTAATCCGGCACCAGAGAGTTGATTCTAGCCTTGCGCTTTCTGTACTTGTAGTGTACACAGAGCTCTGACAGTGAGAGATCTGGCTCCCATCCCTTCCTGTGTTTACCTGGCTCAGTTCTCCAGTATAAATCTCCCGACATCGTCAGCTGATTCCCCTCAGCCCTGTTGCGGCCAGCCACACTGTAGGAGATGAGTCCCACCAGCCCTAGGTGAGAGGAACGGTGGACAGGACCTTTTTTTTTTTTTTTTTTTTTTTTTGAGATATATTTTTTGCTATAGGGCATGTCTGCTCCCCAGAGATAGAAAGTGAGAAATCACCTTCTGGGGGGAATGGCCACACCACACTCCCTTCTCCTCCATTTTCCTCTCATATCTTGGGCATGCACACACATGCACCTGACGTGAGTTTCAAGACACTTGGTTGGAGACTCGCACTGTGGTCGGCCACGTGGGAATCCAGTGCCTTAACCACTATGCCGCTGCCTGGTCCCAGGACAGGACCTATTCGTGAACAGAGGCATAGTCTGATTTTATTAGACCAGTAGAATTGTCCTCGTTGAAGAGAAGCTTTTCTGCCATTGCCCAAGCAGCTTGGTTTGAGATCTCACATTTGTTATGCTCAGAGACGTCAAGTCCTAGAAATAAGGAAATGACTTGTGTAACTCCACATTCTCAAGAGCCCCCATGCTCAAGGCTTTGGGATGACAGTGAAAGGTTCAGAAGCTCTCCTCCACGGCATACATATTCACATTTCGTGCTGCATTTTCTCATCCTTTAAAAAAATGTGAATTGCCAGACATGCTAAACCTTAAATTGCTTATAGACATAAAATGTTTTCAGCTGAATGAACACCTTTGTACTAAAAATCCTAGAAGACCCAGGAGGGAGCAATTTTAAAATGCACTCAGAGACAACAGCAGAGGATTTTACCCCTCAGTAACTCCCTTTCTGGTGTTGCTAATAGGTGGAAGGGTGGGGTCCAGCAGTGCCATTGAACTGACCCTAGACAAACACTGGATTTATATTTCTATTGTGTGGTAGCATTGTCTAACTCCCAAAGTGGTTTTCCTATGGGGAGACAGAGGCGGGCGCTGGCGAGATGGTGAGCAGAGGGAAATTAGTGATCAGCAAGCATTCGGGTGACTCCTCTGGACAAAGTTGCTCTTCTCTCTCTAGATTAAAAAAGAGAGAAATGTTGGGGGTGGGGATTTCTCAAGTCGCTGTCGCAATCCTTGGGCTGCTTAAGCATTAATAACATTCCGAAAATGCAACAGACTTTGTTTTTGCTGTTATGGCGTATGCTGGCATCTGGGGTGAGACAAGGAAAACAAACCTGAAAGCCTCAGGAAGAAAATTCTGGGATGATCACAGGAGATTTTGGCAGCAGGGGCTAGGTTTAAATTTTCATGACAAAGGTTCAGAAATCAAATGGAGGAAATTAAAAAAGGAAGAAAAAAAATCTCTGGTTACTGTATACCACTGTCCTAAAAAGGAAGATATTAGGACTTAGAGGAAATGACAAGGCAGATTTGCAATAATTAAGTCTTTTTTACAGGGTCCACGGACGTGGCGTGACTACAAAGTAAAGAGAATTTCCTGAACACCATACAACTTAAACATCCAAATCGCTGACTCCCCTTCCAAGGGGCCACCCGGAGAGCCTGTGCACAATTCCAAGGAAAGTATGGTCGTTCAGAACACTTTGGAAACATCTTTTGGAGTTAACTTCAGAGTCACTTAATTAACCATATAAAATTTTAGGTTTGTGACTATATCAACGCGTTTTTTGAATCCCTACCAAAACTAGAATTGCTGGCCCTTTGTGATCTAGTCATCTAATCTGACTTTCAAAGACTTGAGATTTTCAGAAAATCACTCTTGAAGATCGTTTTTAATGCGTTTCAAAAGGACGTGCCATTCAGTAATAGTTACGATCTTAACAACCGTTTATCCGGCTTTCTGGGACGTGCAGGTATCTCATGTTCTCGTCTTTTTCCTCTTTCTTCCTTCTTGTTCTTTCTCTCTCTCTCTCTCTCTTTCTTTCTTCTTTTCCTTTCTCCCTTTCTTTCTTTTCTCTTTCTCTGTCTTCTTTTGTCTTCCTCCTAATTTACTAGTGAGGAAACAGAGGCTCAGTAAGAGGTTCAACAACTAGGTCGAGGAGGCAACAGCTAGAAAGCGACAGAACTTGATTGTAGCCAGTTCACCTCTCCCGAGTGTGTGCTCCCTCACCCCGTGCTTCAGTGAGTACCGTAAGGCTTTTGGTCTGCTTTTGTTTTGTTTGCTTGCTTTAATTGCTAAAGGGTGTAGACACTTGCCAGAGAGAGAGACAGAGAGGGTGAAAACACCCTCCGATGGGGCATGGTCATGCCACAATCCCTGCTCCTCCAGTTCTCCATCCCGTTGGGATCCTAGCACACATATGCCCAGCATGCTTCTCAACGCTCCTCCAGTTCTCCATCCCGTTGGGAGCCTAGCACACATATGCCCAGCATGCTTCTCAAGTCTCTAGGGGCAGGACCCAAACCATGGCTGGCCATGTGAGATCTGGCTTCCCTTAACCATTACACTCTGAGGCCAACCTGAAAATGAGGTTTCGTTTCGTTTTTATGTTTTTGAGCAATAGCAATTAGCCTCAGAAACATGCACTGACACCACCACCCCCTCAAAAATGCTGACCATTTCAGAGACACAAAACTCATTTGACTGCATACATTCTTGTTTTATTTTTTTTCTTCGATTTTTTTGAGAGTTTCTTTTCTTTTTTTCTTTTTTTCTTTTTTTTTTTTTTTTTGCTATAGGAGTGTATGCTAGCCAGCCAGACAGAGACAGACAGAGAGATAGAAAGCAAGAAATCACCCCCAGGGGGATGGCCACACCACAATCCCTTCTCCTCTGTTCTCCTCTCAGGATCTTGGGCACGCACGCACACACACCCTGCGTGAGTTTTAAGCCACTGGGTCCGGGACGTGAACCGTGGTCGACTACGTGGGAGTCCAGCGACATAGCCATTATGCTAACTGCTGGTCCCGTTTTGTTTATTTAAATCTGCCTCTTTATTTTTTTCAGTTGGTCACATTTCATATTTTATTTCACTTAGAAAATGTTTGCAACTGAAAACACTAACAGAAAGTTATCTCAAGTGACATAATAAATGGTAATATTGTCATTTAGAACAATAATTCTCAGGAACTGGGACGAGGCGGGAGGCGAGAATTGGACTCCCACGTGCTCACCCACCAGCCTCTCAAGGGGGCTGGCTTGGAGGCCTGGATTGAAAACAAAACAGTGCTTTCTTCTAGGGCTTTTGTGTTTCTTGACATTTAATTTATTTCGAATCTCAGAGAATGAAAGGAGGGCATGTGGCGTTTCAAAATTGATCACAGGGCACAGGGTTTCCAAAGTTTGTAAAATCGCACATAAGAAGATAGGGTCTGCACTGGGAGGAGAAAACACCGACTGGCAAAAGCTGAAGGAACCGAGGGCAAAGAGTACAATCTTCAGTGCCCATTGTTTAATAATTCAGTGCCAACCCTCCTTATTATGCTTCTAAAAAATCACTATTGTTCTGAGAGGAGAGCTGGGGGGAGGAGCAGACGCCTCTGGGCAGAGACGGCACTGTGGAGGGTAAGGTTCCCGTTGGGCCCGTTCCTGCGAGCGGCCAGGGAGAGACAGTGTCTCTGAAGCATCTATGTGGTAGGGAGTGGGGATATGCAGGGATCGTTTCTGAGCAAATCTGCGGCCACTGTGTGAACGGCTGGGTTCAAGAAAAAGTTCCATTTGCACTCGCCTGTTTGATGAAAGAATTTGAGGGTGTGGCCTTGAGCCTCCTGAAGGCCAGGGGAGGTTGGTCAGTGGCTGGGTATACTGCTGAGTTTGAAAAGCACTAAAAATTTAAAAAATATGTAACAAAGGAAGAAAGAAGAGGAAAAAGAGAAAGACGTTCAATTATTCGTGACTAGATGGTAAGATTCATAGGCTCCAGAGAACATAACTGGTTTTTGTTTTTAATTTATTTATTTATTCCATGAGTGAGGGAGACAGAGAGACAGAGAGACCGCATTTCCCTCAGGATCTTGATGCCAACATCCTTTCCCAGTCTGTCAGCCCGGACCATGCTCATGTGCGTGCCCAGCGGGCCAGAGAGGTCTCCAGATGCGAACCAGTAACCCTCCCATGAGGGTCTGCTCTACAGGGCGTCATGTTTTACCCCTGTGCCACTGTCCAGCCTCCGTATTACATTCACTCTGCATATAGCATCGCTCAGCACACAGTAGGTCCTCAGTGAATGAACCATCTCAAAGTTCTGGCTGTGTCCTGCTCAGGACTCCTCGCTGCTCACTGTCCAGAACTCATGTGAGTTCAGGGGGTCGAATTCCTAAGGGAGCAGGTGGGTCCATCTTCCATGCTTCCCATGCTGTGTGGGCACGATGCCGCTGCCAGGCCTTTCCTACCACCATCTGGAAAGCAAGCCACTGCCTACCCCTTCCTGCTGCCTCTCAGCAAGACGCTTGCATTTGTATAAGGAAACTGGCACTCTGACACCCGCCCACCCAGGATCCCTGCTCTGGAAATGTGAAATTTGGATCTCTGGCCAAAAGTCTAAGGCTTGGCCCCGAAGTGGGAGCCAGCAAGGGTGGGGCAGGCACCCTCAGTTTGCCCTGCAGGGACGATTCTCTGGAAGGGGTCCTCAGTCTCAGTCAGAGAGGCCAGCTGGGCAAGGGCTTGGGGGGTGGGGGTGGGGAGGCCAGCTACAAACGAGGAACTGGCACGTCTGAGCAGGGAAGCAGAGGCAGAGTGCAAACCGAACAGCAGGCTGGGACTGGAGGGGACAAGGCTTGCATAGTGCTGGAGTCAGCATGAGGCAAGGTCCTGGATAGATGAGGCACCCTTTGGCAAATCCCCTCCATGCCGCCATCCTGACATGGGTCATGCACTCTAGTTGTATTTTCTGGATTAAAAAAATGCTAATACTACAGGGAGGGTATTTGAAGGAGAGAAATCAAACAAGCAGAAAAGACGCCACTGGGAACAGAGTGAGGGCACAGGAAACGGTTCTCCTTGGACTTAAACATCACCAGGGAGCTTCTGAAACCCATGGAAGGCCGAGCTCATCCCTAGAGATCCTGATTTAATTGGCCTGGAAGGGACCCGCGCATCAGTGAGTCTCAACAGCTTCCCAGATGATCCTAATCTCAGCCAGGGGATGAGAACCACTAGCCTCGGATATCAAGCAAAGGTGACCATCAAGTAGGGGAAGATGCTTATCCACCAGCTCCTGTCCCACAACCGAGGACTCTCAACTGCCAACTCAGCTCACCCCAGGACCTGGGACCTAGTCCCAGACTATTGCTCACGCTTAGAAATTTAACAAGGCTGATTTCAGAGGCTCAGGTGACTGGGTTAACGGGGCAGTCCCTCCACCTTCTCCTTTCAACAACTGACTGCCCTAAACCAGTTGAAGAATACAAGCCTTACATCGTAAGAGGAATGGTGGGCTTAGAATATGCTACAGTGGTTTAGCTTTAGAGTAGAGTGTCAGCAGCAAATAAAAATAAAGGAGGCCCTGGGGCCAGACAGGGATGGAGTGGTAAAACATGAGGCTTTAGGGGTCAGTAAGTGGCATAGTAGTTAAGGCACTGTACTCCCACGTGGCTGACCACGGTCCAAGTCCTGGACCTTGTGGCTTGCTTTCTCACTTTCCCTCTCTCTCTTTTTCTTGTGAGTACATGTGCCCTATAGCAAATTAAATAATAATAGTAATAATAATTAATAACAATTAAATTGGGACCAGCAGTTGGCATAATGGCTATGTCGCTGGACTCCCATGTAGTTGACTGCGGTTTAAGTACTGGACTTGGAAGCTAAAACTCACGCCAGGCGCATGTGCGCGCATGCCCAAGATCCTGAGAGGAGAATGGAGGAGAAGGGATTGTGGCGTGACCATCCCCCCTGGGGGGTGATTTCTCGCTTTCTGTCTCTGTCTCTCTCTGCCTTTCTGGTGAGTGCATGCACCCTATAGTAAAAAAAAAAAACCTCTCCAAAAATAAATACATAAATAAATAAATAATTCTTTTTTTTTAATTAACTGATGCTTTGTGAGGCTGTTCCACATGAGGGAGGCTCTGAGTTTGAGTCTGGAGACCTCCCTGAATATGCCTGGGCACGTGTGTACCCCAAGATCCGGGTTGGCTGGCACCAGAATGGATCCTGGAGTTACAATCCTATTAGGGATATTTGTTTCTCTTGCTTGCTTTCTTGCTCAGTCACTCATGGAAGAAATTTAAAAACGTATTTAAAAAAACTACATATAAAAAAGATACAGGAGGCCCCATTAAATTTTAATTTCAAATAAACAAAGATACTTTTTTAGTCTAAATATGCATCATGAAATACTTAGGGTGTATTAAACTAAAAAGAATTTGTTTATCTGAAATTCAAATTTAACAGGGCATCTTGTGTTTTATCTACAATCTTGCTTTAGACTCAAGTGCTATGTTTGAATTAAAGAGGATGACCAGCTTTTTACGATAAAACAGAAAGGTGGGCCAGGAGGTGGCGAGGTGGTTAAGGTGCTGGATTCCCACACCGCTGACTGTGGTTCAAGTCCCAGACCTGAAGGCTTGAAAAATCATAACTGGCACGTATGCATGTATGCCCAGAATCTCAGGAGGAAAATGGAGGAGAAGGGATTGTGTCATGGCCGTCGCCCCCCTCCCCAGTCCCCGGGGGTGATTTCTCTCTTTCTGTCTCTCTCTCTGGTGAGCACATGTGCCTATGGCAAAAACCTTAGAAAAAATAAAAATAAAAAAAAAATAAAAAATAAAAATAAACAAAATGGAAAGGATTGCATTACGGCATGTGAGTTAGTGGCTATAGGTCTCAGTTGTCCAGGGATGTCCAGGTTAACACCCAGTTTGCCAATATAATTAATAGTGCTCCCCTTCACTCTTAGAAGTGTCTAATTTAATAAGTCACATGGTCTTCCTCTGTGTGGTTAGTTCCATAAGAGACAATGTCTGGATTTCTCTTATTTAAAAAAAAAAAAAAAAAAAAAAAAAGCCATGGGTGCATGTGCTCACTGGGGAGAGAGAAGGAGAGAGAAAGGGAGAAAGCGCCCTCCATGGGCATGACCATGTGGCAACCCCTTCTCCATCTCTCCCTCCATTCGGGCTCTCGGGCAGGCCCCGTGTGTGCCTCAGCCAGGGGCCCAGGATTTGAATCATGCAGTCATGCGGGCACTGGCTGCTATAACCATAAGGCCATAGGCTGGCCTGAGTTTTTATAAATATATACATTTTAAAATTTCCAGCGTGTGGGTGCACTCACTAGAGGGAGAGAGAAAGCACCCCGCCAGGGTGTGTGGTCATATTGCACTCCTTTCTCTTCCATTTTCCACACTGTCGCGACAGGCGCTGTGCTTTTCAGGCCCCTAGGGCCAGAATTTGAACCATGGTCACCCATATGGAATCTAGTTCCATTAACCACTAGATGACAGGGCTGGCTTCATCTCTGGGTTTCATTCTGGAAGCCAGTTACAGACCGTCATGCCCATCGGGGCAGTGTTTGTTTAGACAGGGTCTAAGTTACAATCTTCCTGCCTCAGCTTCCCAGCTGGGATTACAGGCAGGTGCCACCATACCCAGCTCTTTTTTTTTTTTTTTCGAACGGGGCCTTTCTAAGTAAATTTAAAAACGTATTTAAAAAAACTACATATAAAAAAGATACAGGAGGCCCCATTAAATTTTAATTTCAAATAAACAAAGATACTTTTTTAGTCTAAATATGCATCATGAAATACTTAGGGTGTATTAAACTAAAAAGAATTTGTTTATCTGAAATTCAAATTTAACAGGGCATCTTGTGTTTTATCTACAATCTTGCTTTAGACTCAAGTGCTATGTTTGAATTAAAGAGGATGACCAGCTTTTTACGATAAAACAGAAAGGTGGGCCAGGAGGTGGCGAGGTGGTTAAGGTGCTGGATTCCCACACCGCTGACTGTGGTTCAAGTCCCAGACCTGAAGGCTTGAAAAATCATAACTGGCACGTATGCATGTATGCCCAGAATCTCAGGAGGAAAATGGAGGAGAAGGGATTGTGTCATGGCCGTCGCCCCCCTCCCCAGTCCCCGGGGGTGATTTCTCTCTTTCTGTCTCTCTCTCTGGTGAGCACATGTGCCTATGGCAAAAACCTTAGAAAAAATAAAAATAAAAAAAAAATAAAAAATAAAAATAAACAAAATGGAAAGGATTGCATTACGGCATGTGAGTTAGTGGCTATAGGTCTCAGTTGTCCAGGGATGTCCAGGTTAACACCCAGTTTGCCAATATAATTAATAGTGCTCCCCTTCACTCTTAGAAGTGTCTAATTTAATAAGTCACATGGTCTTCCTCTGTGTGGTTAGTTCCATAAGAGACAATGTCTGGATTTCTAT
>NW_006159534.1:2411956-2417810 GCF_000334495.1 Tupaia belangeri chinensis | reverse complement strand
AATGTGTGTTTTTTTTTTTTTTAAAAAAAAAAAAAAAAAAAAAAAAAGCCATGGGTGCATGTGCTCACTGGGGAGAGAGAAGGAGAGAGAAAGGGAGAAAGCGCCCTCCATGGGCATGACCATGTGGCAACCCCTTCTCCATCTCTCCCTCCATTCGGGCTCTCGGGCAGGCCCCGTGTGTTCCTCAGCCAGGGGACCAGGATTTGAATCATGCAGTCATGCGGGCACTGGCTGCTATAACCATAAGGCCATAGGCTGGCCTGAGTTTTTATAAATATATACATTTTAAAATTTCCAGCGTGTGGGTGCACTCACTAGAGGGAGAGAGAAAGCACCCCGCCAGGGTGTGTGGTCATATTGCACTCCTTTCTCTTCCATTTTCCACACTGTCGCGACAGGCGCTGTGCTTTTCAGGCCCCTAGGGCCAGAATTTGAACCATGGTCACCCATATGGAATCTAGTTCCATTAACCACTAGATGACAGGGCTGGCTTCATCTCTGGGTTTCATTCTGGAAGCCAGTTACAGACCGTCATGCCCATCGGGGCAGTGTTTGTTTAGACAGGGTCTAAGTTACAATCTTCCTGCCTCAGCTTCCCAGCTGGGATTACAGGCAGGTGCCACCATACCCAGCTCTTTTTTTTTTTTTCCAGACAGGGTCTTGCTAATGAGATGCCTGGGTTGCTTCCCAGGTCCATGCATCAGTCTCCTTCTAATTTTTTCTTCGTTTTTCCCCCCCCCTTTTCTTTAAAAAAAAAAAATGGCTATAGAATGTACATTAGCCAGAGAGAGACAGAGACAAGAGAGAGGGCAAGTGAGAAATCACCCCCTCAGGGGAGGGGGGAGGGCTGTACTGCAATTCTTTCTCCTCTATTCTCTTAGGACTTGGGACACATAAGTTCATGTGCCCATGGTATTTTTCAAGCTGCCAGGTCCAGGACTCAAACCATGTAGTTGATCACGTGTGATCAAGCTGCCTTCACCACCACGCCACCAGCTCAGCTTCTTCTAGCTGCCACTTGAAGAGAAAATGAAGGACTGTGCTTAATCAGTGCAGACCAGTCTCCACGCCTGCTGATCTGGGCTGCGGGGGCAGCCTCACTGCCATGGCTAATGTGAATGGCTGCTCCTGCTAAGCCCTGGACAGGCCAGGATGGCCAAAGGGGAAAAAACAAGCCTACCTCAAACATCTTAAAAGCATTGTTTTTATCCATGCACAGGGAAGGTGCTCCCAGCGAAGGCTCCGCCAGCTGAGTTGCCAGCCTCTCCACACAGCCACACAAAGCTGCTGCTCTCAGCTGCCCTCGGGACGGTGCTGCAAGCTGCCTGCATGTCTGGGTCTCCATGCACCTCCTGTTCCCAAATCCCTGCTGTGTACTCCACCCACCTCCTGCAGCACCACCTGTTCCCCTGGCTGGGTTGTCCTGACAGCGACTGCCAGGTCCCCAGTGCCCACTCCATCCTGTGTGGTCACGGAGAGTGCCCTGCTTGGCCTCTCTTCTTGCCATATCTGCAGCTGGGGCTGTCACTCAGCACTGGGTCATTGGGAGGTTTAGGTTCAACCTCACCAAGAACCTCTTGGCCAAATGCCTTCTGAACTCCCTTCCAATCACACCCTGGAGAGAAAAAGAGGCAGATGGAAAAGCAGAGTGTGATCAGGCGGGAGCCATCTCCCAGAGGTGTCCCGGGAGAGTGGAGCAAATATAGCAGATAACCCCACTCCCGATAACCGTAGTGCCCTCGCCTCTTATCTCTAGTTCACTGCGGCCGCCCACAGGGACTCAGACCCCACTGTAGAGCTGAATGCAGAAAGGCAGCCCAGATTCCCTGCCCCTAAGATGACTTATAATAGGAAACCTTTAAACACAGTGTTCTTAGATGGTCTTAAAATACTGAGTCAGATCAAGCAGAGATTTAAAATGTAATTTGATTTTCCCAAAACTTTGACGTATACATTTTTTTAAAGGAATTTGATTACTATGTAAGCTAGGTAGTAACCTAACCTATAGGGGATCAAAGTTACAACATCTTATAAGGTAAGTAAATGCTATGGAATCCTTCATGAGCTGAATTTTTCTTTTTAAGAGAAATTTTTTGCTATAGGGTGCATGTGCTTGCCCAAGAGACAGACAGAAAGTGAGAAATCAACCCCCAGGGATGATGGTCATGCTACAATGCCTTCTCCTCCATCCTCCTCTCAGGATTTTGGGCATGAACGCACATGCACCTGGTGTGAGTTTCAAGCCCTCGGGTTCAGGACTCGAACCATGGTCAACTACGTAAGAGTCCAGAGACATAACCATTATGCCACCTGTTGTTCCCCATGAGTTGAATGTTAACTTAGCTCTGTTAACTTAGCCAGAGCAGGAATTGCCACCAGGGATGTTTTCTCACCTTCCCTCTCTCTGTTTCTATGTACCTTATAACAAAAACTAAAAGTAAATAATAAACAGATAAAATTATTTGGGAAAGACCTTCTTATGACCTCAGTTCTGACCACCACAAACTTTCCTCTTTGGAGAACAGCGTACTTTCATTCAGGGCCCATTTGTTTACTTTGAGATAGGAATGGGAGCTTCTCAGTGTGTCATTTCCTGGGAAAATGTTAACACATGACTGTAGAGTCATTGACATTTCATTTTAAGACGTTGGATCTATGTCCCTTTCACTTGAAACTGGGCAGGTGTAGACAACACAGGATAGTGAAAATAACTGCATAATTTTGAGCAGGGTTGGGTCTGGGGTGAATAAAGAGGTGTCCAGGATGCAAAACCTAGTTTGAATATTAATATGGGATACAAAAACGTCCTTGCATAGTGCCCATGCCCTCATCCATACCTTTCACTTCAAACCTCCTTGTCTCCGATCATTCAGTCTTTTTCCTTCTAGGCCCTGGACCAGAGAACCACCGCCTGGGAATCTGTATATTTTCCTAACTTGGATCACTTCTTCCCCACAAACTGGATGACCCGGTATAACTGCTCTCCGGATCACATGCAAATCAAACAAACTCATGTGTAATTAAGGTTAGACATGTCTTTCAGCTGGTTAAGTGGGGAACCCCCCTTCCCAATGGCCATAGGGTTGGACCCTGTGTTACTATGTAGGTGACATGAGGCTCTGGTGCACCTGATGTGCAGCTGTCTTATGTCCTCAGGTCCTGCTTGGACTCAATCTCATACAACATCAAGTGACTATGAATCTGGAACTGCCAACTAAGAGCTGGGTTCTGTCACAACCACCAAGTCATAAAGTCGGGATAAGCAAAGTATCATAGCCTGGACTCACTGCAGAGTCCTTTCTTATTCTGGGCTCTTCCTAAAAACTGGAAGCCTTCGGTGTCAGCTAGCATATTGGCTGGGGCAACATTTCCAGGTGTAGAAGGTGTTGCTTCCAGAACTCCAAAGGAACAGAACCAGGGGCTATCTTTTCCTCTTTTTGGTAGGAAATGCAAGACAGAGTCATTTATTTTACCTTGGTGTCATTGATTTTCTCTTTCTTCTGCCTCCTCCATAATGAAAAAGGTTCCATGTAATGAACCTGCCACCAGGAGGCTGGTGGGTCTCCCCAGAAACTCTGCAGAGCCCCCTGCTGTTTCTAAGTACAACACTCAAGGTGGTAGTAGTCATATCAACCTTGGTGGGAAGTAGCCTGTACAGTTGAGCCCATGAGTAGCTTCAGACTGTTACTCTGACTAGTTGGAGCATGGACTCATTTAGTAAGCACTGGGTCCACAGAGCATGTCAACCTATCAATTCAACTTTTAAAAATTAGTTTATTTCTTCCATAGGAGAAAGAGAAAAAAGACAGAGGAAGAAGAGAAAGAGACACACAGAGAGGCATCCCCAATCAATGTCTTCAAGCCACATTCCACCCCCAGCCTCAGCCAGCCAGGATCATGGACAGGAGCACAGGCATGTGCAGGGTGCACAGGGAGACCTCAGGATGTGAACTGAGAACCTTCCCATTGCATTACTACTAACCACACTGACTTTTTAATAGTTTTCCCCTTAAAATCACAGTAGGACAGCAAATATCCTCATACTCTACATCCACATTACTTTTCAGTCCTCCTGCTACCAATCTCCTCCTCCTGTTCTTTCCAGTTCTCTGACCGCCCATCCATTGTCTCTGAATTATTGCCTTCCTATGTTCAATCTCAACAGGGTGGAAAACCAATGTACTTCCCTCAATTTTTCCCACTAGAAGGATCTTCCTTTCCTATAGTCTCTTATACGTACATGGACAGTAATGCTGCAGCGGCCCACTTCTAGTTCATGCAGGCACACTGCAGAGTAAGCACTGGATCCATAGGGTATGTCAACCTATCAGTTCAGCTGCTTAAAAGTAGTTTGTTTCTTTCTTTCTTCCATGAGAGAGATAAGAGAGAATGGTGTAGAACCGTTTGTGAGCTGGATCTGGGCTTTCCCCTCAGTCATCTGATCGGAAGGAAGTCCTCATGAAGCCCCAAGATAAGTATTGAGGCAATGCTTATGCAACTTACTTGTGTTTAGGACTTTCTGAGTCTTAGCTTTTGTATTGTGTATGAGAGTCTTCAAAAAGTTCTGAAAAAAAAAAAAAAAAGCTATGCATGGAGTTTGACTTTTTTTTTTTTTTTTTGGACCTAAATAAACTCATACTTTAATTCCAATTTTCCATGGACTTTTCAGAGTCTCTCATATTACTTCTGCTTGGTGATGGATGCCCACTGAGCACATCCCAAGATTAGAACTTGCTGGACAAGATACCACCAAGCTCATGATAGGCAGCTGCATTTGCATTTTCATTTGCTGTCTCTACCAGAGCCCACCCCCTTCAAACTGGCAGCATTTGGGTTACTCAGTAAATGGATTGCCCACTAAAATTAGGTGTATATTGCCTCTAAAATTCAGAAAACGCCTCTGCATGTCCATGAGGTTTACCTCCCACTCCATAGCATGCATGTTTAACTAAGGGCTCCTCGGATCCAATTAGCATGGTCTCAATCAGTGGAGTATTATAATGTCGTGTGAAAAGGTAAGATGACCAAGATGTTGTCAGCCTACATTATTGCAGGCAGCAACAGAGCTGATACAACCCCGAAGCAAATTCTTGCTGGTTGAAATCAAACTGCTACTGGTGGGTCTTACACATTGATTTAGAGGAAAAAAGGCCTTGTTGGATCAATAGCTGTATATCAGGAGCCACGATCCATGGTGATATGCTCCAATATGTATACCAAACTGAGAAAAACAATCGCAAAAAACTCTTGATTCATGATAATCTAAAGTCATTCTCCAAAAATCTTCTGTCTTCTGCACGATCCAAACAGGTGAGTTAAATGGAAATCGATGCCTTAGGTCCTTCATCTTTAATAGTGTTGCTGAAGTTGGCAATTCCCCTCACCAAGGATGGTTCCCCCAAGTATTGGTTCTGGCTGAATATTCCAATCAGGAGAGGAGGCTCTGCTTAGCTATTCCTACTCCAATAACTACTACTCCAGGGGGCAGGACGCCAAAGTGGCAATTCTGTTAGTTTCCTACATGTCTGTCCCAATTTAACACCCAGGAACTTGGGCAATAACCAGGTGGGCCCATGGGGCTGCTGGGCTCCCTATGGGATGGACACGGGCCATTACATGACCTCTATAAGTCCCCTGATGAGTTTTCAGATCCTTAGGGACATTAGGTTGCAGAATTTTCTAATAGACTTAAACAGTGGTCATGTAACCAGCTGCTTTGTCAAGTTAGCACTTAATTTTCTAGTTGGGCCAGCTGGTGGCATGGTGGTTGAGGCAGCTGGATCTCACATGACCAACAGCCCAGTTTGAGTCCCAGACCTGGTAGCTTGAGAAATGCTCCAGGCACATATGTGTG
>NW_006159534.1:2387634-2411899 GCF_000334495.1 Tupaia belangeri chinensis | reverse complement strand
CTCGCCCTCGTCCCAGTGGCGGGGAGTGATTTCTCTTGCCCTCTCTCTTTTTCTCTGTGTCTGTCTCTCTCTGAGGAGTACACATGCCCTATAGCAAAAATAAATAAATTTTTTTCCTAGATCATAACAAATTACCACAAATATTGTGGCTCTAAATAACAAAAATATATTTTCCCATAGTTCAGGAAATCTGAAGTCCTAAATGCAGGTGTTGGCAGGGCAACTGCTCCTCCTAAAGCTCTGGGAAAAGCCCCTTCCCTGCTGCTTCCAGCTCTGGTAGCTCCTAGAGCCTCTGACATTCTTTGCATAATGGCTGTGTAACTCCGACCTCTGTCTTCATAGGACCTTCTTCCCTGTGTCTGTCTTTTATAAGGACATTTTTGTGGATTCGGGTCTTACCCTAATCCAGCAGCATCTCATCTTGATCCTTACCTTATGCTTACACCTGCAGAGACCTTATTTCCAAATAGGTCACGTTCTGAAGTTCAAGGTGAACATGAATTTGGATATTACTTAACCCACTATAAATTCAAGAGTCTCATAATTCCAGATGAGTACAGTTTTTCTCCATTATGTAGAGGCAGGCTAGTAAATGAATGTGGGTCCTTTATGGAAAGCATTTAGGAAGATTTTCAACATCTTTGTGTTACAGTGTAATGTTCTTCAAAATGTCCCAATCTCCCTTTCACTCAAGGGACTACGGACCTATGAATAGGCTTAGATACAGACATGTACTGAGGGAGCATATTGAACTAATCCTGGGGTACTAACCACTAAATTACTGTAGCAAAACATTAAAAACCAAAAAAAAAAAAAAAAAACCAAACAAACAAAAACAAAAAACAAACAAACAAAAAAACATTTCCACACACACACACCCAGAAAAAGATTAAAAACAACCTGACATTGGGTTGCAGAATTTTCTGATAGACTTAAACAGTGGCCGTGTAACCACCTGCTTTGGAATATAAAGGGTATAGTCACCACAAAAAGAGAGTAACAGTTAAAACAACAGTGGAAAAAAATGAAATGAAAAAGGACAAGAAAGAAAAACGAGGCAATAGCCCATTGTCTGCCAGGCTTTGTCATACTCTCCCACACTGAGCTCCTAATGACTTTTTCCTTCATCCTGATCAAAATCTGGATTAAGGAGTATACCAGCTGGGTAGATGCCCAGGGCACCAATGAATAAGTAAGCAACAAAACATCGATAGGCTACATTGGCTATACGGTGTCAGTTAATGCAGGTCTCCACAAGAGCATTTTTATGTAACTGGTTAAAATGTAATTTGGTTGTACTCCCACCAAACTATTGGATGGTCAGAAAAGTCATGATGCATTTTGGCATAGAAAAACATCGAAAAGTACATCATGACTTTTTCAATGACCCAATAAATAGTAACCTCAGAAGGAATCTGAAAATATTCTTTTCTCATTAAATTAACTCTCTTTTTTTAAAAAATTTTGCTAGAGGGTACATGTGCTCACTGGAAAGAAACAGGAAAAATTAGAAAGCACGCCCCCCACCCCCACCCCATGGGGAATAGCCAAATTCCAATCCCTTTTTTGGGTACATGAATGCAAAAGCACCCAGCACATTTCTCAAGCCACTGAGTCTGAGCCTCAAACTATAAAGTTGGCGGGACCAGCAGTTAGCGTAATGGCTATGTCACTGAAGCCTCATGTAGTCGACCGCAGTTCGAGTCCCGGACCCGGTGGCTTAAAACTCAACGCTGGGTGCGTGTGCGTGTGTGTCCAAGATCCTGAGAAGAGATTGGAGGAGAAGGGATTGTGGTGTGGCCATCCCCACTGGGGGGTGATTTCTCGCTTTCTGTGTCTCTGTCTCTGTCTGTCTGGCGAGCGCACATGCCCTATAGCAAAAACCTCTTTAAAAAAAAAAATTGAAATGAATGATCTCATTAAAAAACAAAAACAAAAACAAAAAACAACTGTGAAGTTGGCCATGTGAGATTCATCTGCCTTAACCATCAGCCACAGACTGGTCCACCT
Organism: Tupaia belangeri chinensis; assembly: GCF_000334495.1. Classification (NCBI taxonomy): domain Eukaryota; kingdom Metazoa; phylum Chordata; class Mammalia; order Scandentia; family Tupaiidae; genus Tupaia; species Tupaia belangeri. The sequence continues at coordinate 2,409,889 of NW_006159534.1, read as the reverse complement.
CACCCATTAAATAAATATTGAAGAAATATCCAAATGGTATTATTGGTTTGATAAGAGGCATATTATTAGCCTTCCTGACTTGTCTTGGTCTATCCCTACCTACCTGTCCTTGTCCACACCATAGCTTTCAAATATTTTTTCTATATCTCAGCTATTATCAAACGTCCTCTGAGTTAATCTCCTTCCATTTGGTGTCTTGGTAAATACTTGTGAGGTATTTAAAGTAACAGGCCCTAAAAGTGGAATTGGCTGAACAGAATTCGTCAGGGCTCCTCCTTCTCAAGGGAAAAGATGGCAACCTTTTTAGAGCGTAGCAAAGCAACTAGCTAAACGGTGTCTCCTTCTCTCATGGGACTTAGATAACATGCTAGGACTGGAGATTTAGAGCACTTTGTAGAGATAACAGAGGCTGGGTGATGGCACAGTGAGAAAATGCAATGCTCTACATGACTGGCCCATGTGGGCACATGTGTACCCATGATCTGGGACTGGCTGAGGCTGGGGTGGATGGTGGCACTAAGATGACATCAGGTGTGCTGTCTATTTCTCTCTCACTCATGGAAAAAATAATTAACTTTTAAAAAAGGGGGAACAGGTGGGATTTTGGATGTGCTGGCTGCTGCTTGAAGCCTTCAAAAGGTTTTAAAAGAAACAAACTTCTATTTTAGTTGGCCCATCTGAAAGCAGAAAAGAAAATATAGACAGCTTTATTAAAAAGAAGTCCTTTCTGTATGGCCCAAAAATAAATGCACCTAGGGAAATTGCCAAAGCTGACTGTAATCTGAAGTTAGTGTGAACCAAGTCAGAGATGAGAGATACAGGAGAACCGTAAGACTAAGGCCTGGATGGAGCCAGAGTGGTGAAGAGGACAAGGTCCTCCAAGCCTCTACTGCAGAGACATGGGCTACTGCCTGGCATAGTGCCCAGACTGTTAAATACAAAGAGAACACCAGGGCCAGGATGGTGGGAGCAGCTCCCCCAGACGCAGGCAATGAAAGGGTACATTTTTGGTAGGAAATTTTATAATATTAATAAAAGTCTGTATTCATTTGTAACTCTCCAAACTTAATTCTGCTGCCCTTTACATCTTTAATCCTGTGGTACATGTTCCTGTCTTGAAAACATAGATTGGTGGGTCAACTCTGTGGCCTCATGGGTAAGGGACCTGGATTCCACATGGCCAACCTCAAGGCTCAAGTCCTGGATCTGGCAGGTTGAGAAACACAGCAGGCCCATGGGCATGCATGCCCCAAACCGACGAGACGGAGAAATGGAGAAGGGATTGCAGCACAATCATGCCCCACTGGGAGGGTGCTTTCTACCTCTCTCTCTCTCTCTCTGACAAGCACATATACCCTGTGGAGGGAGGGAGGGAGGGAGGGAGGGATGGATGGATGGATGGATAGATAGATAAATAAATAAATAAATAAATACCTAGAAGGTTTGAAATTAACTAGGATAGAATAGCGACTATAGAAGTTGAAGAGAGAACTTCAATTCTGTCATTCTATGTGATATGTTGGAGTGTTTTATGTGCCCTTAAAATTGAGTAATAATGGAAGAGAATGAGCTACAGGGTGTAATATTGCTGATAAGTAAAAATTTTAGTTCATACATGAAACATTTTACTGATCTTATGTTAAATATCTTTAAAATTGTAGTTTATTCTTTCCTGATTATTATGTTTAAATTGAAGAATAAATCGAGAAAATGAAACATCACATTTGTGTCATGATGTAGTAGTAGCCTTAATTGAACCTTTGTGAACATTTCAGTTTCGTTAATATTCACTTACTAGTTTCTGGGCAACCATATACATAAAATATCATATCAGACTGTAACCAAAAGATCAAAGTTCAAGCTGGTAGGTAGATATAAACACTATTGAATAAATATTATGCCTTTTTTTCTTTTTTAGTACTATACTATTTATTTATTTACTGTCACAGTTACATATATGAAGTTCAATAAAAGAAAAATTTCACCTTCACTTCTTTTCTGCTTGTTATTATTTATTTGATTTCATAAGTATTCCAAAAATAATTTCATTGCATTATAGGAAAGGAATTATTAAAATGATCTGTTCTGGAGTCAGGTGGTGGTCCCAAGGTAAGACTCACATGGGAAAGGTCCTGGGTTTGTGTCCTGGGACCTCCCTGAGTGCACTGGATATGCATGCTCATGCCAGGAGTCTGGGCTGGGTGAGACTGAGGGCGGATCACAGCGTGAGATCTCTCTCTCTTTCTCTCTCGGTGCTTCTCTCTCTGAAGAAATAAGCTTTAAAAAAATAGTCTTTTCTGGGCCCTCAACTCTAATTGGGTGAGTTGGTAATATGGGAGCTCAGTAATGGGTATAGGGGGGTTTATTATACCATCCTCTCTACTTCTACATATTTTTTCCATAATGAAAAGTTTAAAAAATATTATAGACCAAAAGTAAGCTATTAAGTACCTGTATCTGGAGGATATGAGGGTCAGAATTGGAAAGGTAGTGGGACCAGCAGTTAGCGTAATGGCTACGTCGCTGGACTCCCATGTAGTCGACCGTGGTTTGCGTCCCAGACCTGGTGGCTTAAAACTCACGCCAGGCACGTGTGTGTGTGTGTGCCCAAGATCCTGAGAGGAGAATGGAGGAGAAGGGATGCGGCGTGGCCATTCTCCCCCCCCCGGGGGGGTGATTTCTCGCTTTCTGTCTCTATGTCTCTCTCTGTCTGGCAAGCGCATGCGCCATATAGCAAAAATCTCTTAAAAGAAAAAAAAAAAAAAGAATTGGAAAGGTGGTCAGTTGTGGGATGAAACGATAAGTGGAGATTAGATGTGAGTGAATTCCTGGGCAGACTTTACTTAACTTCCCTGCTTAAGTCCAGTAGTGAATGCAGAGGTAGCAACATTCAGAGCAGGCTCAGGGGCAATCGTAATGTCAACGTGAGTTTTAACACGCAAAAGTAGCTCCTATAGCTTTGTTTCTGTTGAGCATGCCCTTGGGATTCTGGAGTCCCCAGGAGGAAAGAATCTAGAATAGAATATATTGGGTTGCCGGAAAAGCCGTGAGGTATTTTTTTCTATGCAAAAATGTGTTCTGCCTTTTATGACAACCTAATATACTATTATTTGCCTTTATGGACTCTACCCGAGAATTTAATTAGGGTAAAGGAAGCAACAATAATTGAAGCTTACCGATAACTGAAGAGTTCTAGTGGTAAATAGTCTTCCTCTGGAGCCTGCTTCAATTAACAAGACCCTTTCTAAACACAGGAATCAGCAAATCCCAGTAATGTAAAATTCCTGGAACTCCCAAATAAGAACAAAGGATCCAGGGCTGTGGAGCAAAGGCCAGTCCAGGCAACAGTCACGATTTGTGCTTCCTCTCAACACGGCCATGCCAAGTGTAGTCATTTCAGAAACTGAATTTGTAGCACTATTTGTTAGATGCGGGGTCTCCCACTGAGAGCTACAGAAGTGCAGTTGTGTTGTTTGTTTTTTTGAGAAAATGAGCTATTTGTAAATGAACTTCAATTTAATGGGTTTCTGAGTTGCTTCCTTAGAAATAACTTTTTTCTCTTCTCTCTCTTTTTTTTACCTAGAAGGCACATGTGTTTACCAGAGAAAGAGAGAGGAAAAAGCAAGGACTAGCAGGTGGTATAATGATTACGTCACTGGACTCCCTGCGGTTCGAATCTCAGACCTGGTATCTTAAAACTCACACCAGGCACGTGTGCATGCATGCTCAAGATCTTGAGAGAGGAGAATGGAGGAGAAGGGCTTGCAGCGTGGCCATCCCCTTAGGGGTGATTTCTTGATTTCTGTCTCTCTGGAAAGTGCACATGCCCTATAGCAAAAATCTCTCTGAAAAAAGAAAAAAGAGAAAGAGAGAAGGCAGCTCCCATGGGGTATGGTCACACCACAATCCCTTCTCCTCTATCACTCCTTCACTTCAGAATTTTGGGCATGCACACATGCTCACCCAGCATGTTTTTGAATCTGCTGGGTCTGGGACTTGAACCACACAGTTGGCCATGTGGGATCTGACTTCGTTCTTACCTTTCCTCTGTATTATCCCCATTGGAAGCCTGTTGGGTAACACTTTACTAAAAGTTTTGTGTTGTTGAGAGAAAAGTAAAACCACTCGTTAGAACTGGGAGCACGCATTTTGTTCCAAATGGTTAGTTGGTCAGTTGGTTGGTGGTCAACCCTTGAGGGAAGATCTTGCCCTTGCCATCTTTTCTCTTTGAGGTCCTGGCTTCCACCTTATTGCTTAGAACTTCCTCTGTATTTCTCATTTTGTTGTTATTTGGTTTTTGGCCTTGGGTGTATGTGCTTGCTGAAGAGAGACAGAGGGGGCAAAGTAAGAAATCATCCCCTAGTGGAGATGGTCACACCGCAATCCTTCTTCTTCATTGTCCTTGCAGGATTTTGGGCACACGTGCACACACACCCAGTGTGATTGTTCAAATCACTTAGTCCAGGACTCAAACCACAGTCACCCATGTGGGAATCGAGTGCCTTATCCACCATGCCACCTGTTGGCCCCACTTCTATAACTCTTGTTCTCTTTTGTTTCTTTCTCATTTCCCCATTGGCTAGCATTCTCGCATTGAATCATACAGTTTTAGAGGAATTTTAGAGGCTAGCAGCATTTTAGAGTTAATTTAATACAACTCTCTCATTTAACAGATGAGGAAACAGAAGCCCTGTGAGGTTGGGCAATTTGCCCTAGATCTCTCAGCAAGACCAATGCAGAGTTGGGCCTCAAAATGAGGTTTGCCTCCTAATCTAGGACTCTTGCACAAAACTACGCTGTTGCCATGGTTCTGAAGCTAGCAAATCAGACAGATTCAAGGTGCTTATGGATGGATGAATGCACAGCCTCAAACAATAGCTCTCTTGATGAAAAGAAAACCTGGCTGGTAATTGAAACCTCTGAACCACAAGTGGTGGGAGAAGTAAAAAGCTCTGTAGGCTGCTGCCTTGCTCAGGGGTGGGAGCAGGAGGAGTTCAGAGTGGGTGGACAGAGACTCAGGCGAGGCCCTGGCTCCACTGTGTCCTGGATGAATCTTGTGGGAAGCCCTTTGGTTGCATGACACTGTTGTAGGCACCCTGTGGATTTTACATCACTCAAAGCTATAAATGGTTTTGCATGAGGGTTTAAAAAAAAAAAAAGAAGAAGAAGAAAGAATTACAGGTCTCCCACAGCCCACAAAAATATGCTCCACCTAAAAAGAAGCCCATAATTTGGCTGCTTCCAGCTGGGTTAAACAAAATCGGAGCCAAGGTTACCCTGTATTGTCCTGAGAGGTGGCCTAGCATTCACAGGAATGAAAGAAATGTGAAATTGCTCACGATGGGCTAGATTTTCCTCGTAGAGAAAGCTCTAATAGTTACACAGCAAGACCTTGGCGCCAGAAAGGTTAGGTCGACGAGCTACATTAAAATCACTTCCAAGCTATTATTTATAATTTTATGGCTTCTCACATTTGCAAATTGCCTAGCGATGAATTGAGTCTCTTGTAACAATTCTGAGTGGGAGGTTGAGGATTTTAACCCTTCTTTTACTCAGACAGAAAGAATCAGAGACAAACAATATGCTTCAGCCATAAAAATACCTGGATGGTCTAGTTATTTTGGCCACGGCCTGAAATGTGTGACTTGGCCCGCTCTAGGGTGACCAGACGTTCCTGTTTGTCTGGGACTGAAGGATTTCCTGGGATGTAGGGCTTTCAGTGCTAAAACCAGGGCAGGGGGGCTGATAGGCGGCATGGTTAAAGGCGCTGGATTTCCACATGGCCGACTTCTGTTCAAGTCCTGGACTCGGTGGCTTGCTTTCTCACTTTCCCTTTCTCTCTGTCTATCTCTGATGAAATTGAAAAATAATAATAACAAATGGAATTACATAAATAAATAAATGAATAATTCTTTCAAAACAAAAAACAGGTCAGGTTTGGACAAACCAAGATAGCTAGTCACCTTATACTTGACGCGTTGTGCTAATTCTTAGCCATTTCCTCCGCAGAGTTTATTCCCCTAAACTTTTTGTTATAGGGCATGTGTGCTCACCAGAGAGAGACAGAGAGAGGGAAAGTGGAGAAATCATCCCTAGATATGGAGGGTGGCCACGCCACAATTCCTTCTTTCTCCTCCATTCTCCTCTTGGGATTTTGGGCATGTGCGCGCGCGCGCACACACACACACACACACCTGCTGTGCTTTTCAAGCTGCCAGGTCCAGACTCGAACCTCAGGGCCGGCCATGTGAGATCCAGCTGCCTTAACCATCATACCACTAGCTGGCCCCCTGCATGAAGCTATTGAGTATGGCTCTATTTTTCTTGAATGATAATGAGTTTGGTCTTGCTGTGTTTCAGAAGGCAGAGCCTGAAAATAAGTTTTTGTTGCCTTTTCACATTAGAGTCCCTTAAGATAGTATTTACTAGCTAATTATTTGTTGTCCCATTTCAGGGAATTCAAATGCTTACCACTGACCTCAAATGCTCTTGCTATTAGAAGTCCAAAAGGTGGCATAAAGCAAAATTCAAGCGAGACAGTAGGGCTTTTACTTTTATATTAAGCCATCTAATTCAGATACTGTTCTCCAACTCCCTAGAATACTTCGGATAAAGGTCACACTTTCTGTCTGGGATATTTTCTTTGACAGGAGAACATTTAACCTTAGAACATTCAGATGGCCACCAGGATAGATATAAAGAAACAATTTACCACTGGCTAAGAAACCCCTGGAGTCAAAATCGTTTCCAAATAGAATCACAGACTATTTTATCACCAGCCCAGAGGATAAGAAAGGGCCATGCGTGCCAACATTTTTATTAGTGGGATGTCATAAACTGGATAAAGCTTTCATTAGCATTAGAGGATTAAAACTCCAGAAGGTCTAAGTGAGGCAGTACAACTACTGGCAGGCCTAATGACGTGAGGCCTCAGGCGACAGGTCAGTGGGCAGGCAGGCTCTGACACATTACGGGGAATAGTGACAACTGCAGATTAGGCTTTATCTGCAGAATTCTGTTATTAATGCATTCCATTGCCCTCTGCTGGGAGATAGCATGACCTGTTTAAAGAAGGTCGGAGGCCTTGCTGCAGGAGCTCAGGCATAGAATGCCACTGTATGGTGTGGGAGCCTTTGGGAGGCCTGGGTTCAGATCCTGGGCTGACCCGAGTATGTTGGGTCCATGATCTTGGCCAGCTGGAATCTCAAGGAAAGATTGCTGCAGATGAGACTCAGTTGAGGAAATCTGTCTCTCTCCCTTCTCTCATGAAAGAAAGAAAGAAAGAAAGAAAGAAAGAAAGAAAGAAAGAAAGAAAGAAAGAAAGAAAGAAAGAAAGAAAGACATAAATACAGAATTGGGTTAAGGAGCAGCCCAGAAATCTGCCTTAGAGGAGAATCCTAAAGAGTGCTTTCAAGAATAAAAAAGGGGGACCAGCAGTTGGCATAATGGCTATATCACTGGACTTTCATGTAGTTGACTGCAGTTCGAGTCCCTGACCCGGTGGCTTAAACTCACGCCAGGCATGTGTGTGTGCATGCCCAAGATCCCAAGAAGAGAATGGAGGAGAAGGGATTGTGGCATGGCCATCCCCCCCCCCCCCGTTCCGGGGGGTGATTTCTCGCTTTCTGTCCCTCTGTCTCTGTCTCTCTCTGTCTTTCTGGTGAGTGCACATGCCCCATAGCACAAACCTCTCAAAAAAAAAAGAAAAAAAAAAAGAATAAAAAAGGAATATAGCCCCAGATGAGTTCAACACGTGGTGAGTACACAACTCCACGTGTACCTGGAACAAATCTACATTGGTCTTGCTCCAGGGAAGTGGACCATATTCTCCAGAAGAATAAAGTTACTCTTGTCCTCTAGTAAGTACCCTCCGGCAGCATTCAGTTCATTTGAAAAGAACTCAAACTTTTAGCCCAGGGATCCCTACATTACCTGGCCTGTCCAGGAAAGGTCTAGAATATTTTTCATGCCAAAAGGCAGGCTGATCCAACTCTGGATACCAGGTTATCTCTTAGAATACTATTTCTCTCTGCAGCATTCAGGTGGAAATGGTAGGGATTAATGCTGTTGGCCTTGAGAGAGGCTCTTAATATTTGTGGCAGCCTATCTTATGTCTAGAGGTGACTGCAGGTTACTGGTGGCATCTTTTCTCTCTTTGCTTGGCCCCTGCCTGGTTAGCCAGGTGTAGCTGTAGTTGTGCATAAATATCTGTTATCTTGGAGAAAAGAGTAGTATGTGTCTTTCTGTGATCTGTTGAAGCTAATCAATAATACTTTATTTAGCTCAAAGATTTTTTTAAAAGAATTCCTTCATTGAAATGTATTTATTTTTATTTTTAAACTTTGGTAAGAGAGGGAGGGAGTGAGAGAGGGAGAAGGAAAGTGAGAAACCAAGCTGCCAGGTTTGGGACTTGAACTGCAATTGGCCACGTGGGAGTCCAACGCTCTTAACCACCACACCACCTGCTGGCCCCACTCAAGGAGTTTTTAAGAGAATTATTTATGTGGGGCCAGTGGCAGGTGTACTGGTTAAGGTGCTAGACTCCCACATGGTCAACCATAGTTTGAGTCCTGAATCCGGAGGGCATGTGTGCATGTGTGCCCAAAATTCTGAGAGAATGGAAGAGAAGGAATTGCTGTGTGGCCATCCCCCTTGAGAGGTGGTTTCTCACTTTTTTTTCTCTGTCTACAGTGGGTACACAGGCTCCATAACAAAAATCTACCATAAAAAAAAGATTATTTGATTTTCTTTATCATCATTTTTTTTTTTAATTTGCTACAGAACACATGTACTCACCAGAGAGAAACAGAAAGGAAGAGAAAGATAGAGAGGGAAAGTGAGAAAGCAAGCCACCAGGTCCACGACTTGAATAGCAAGAAGCCTTGGGGAGTTCAGTGTCTTAACCACCACACCACCCGCTGGCCCCTAGCTCAAAGGTCTTAAGGTCTTGGCACAGAGATCAGGTCACCAACCCCAAATCCTCTTTCTGTCCTGGTGAGTTATCCCTTCAGAGATATTCTGGGGGAAAAAACGTTTTTCTCTATGTGCACACACAACATAGAACACAACTGACATCAGAGGTGTGGGCTTTTTCCCCCCCTGCACTAAGCAATTCCCCACTTCTTGATAGACACTGACAGAGTACCCTATGCTTTAACTCAATTCCAGCACTATCCACCTGGAGTTAGTGCCAGATCTCACAAGTTAATGGCTTGGTCTGGCTCCCTCTCCTCAGCTTTGATCATTTACATTAATAGCTCACAGAATTCTGTTTACTTACTAGAGTATTGATTTATTACAAAGGACATACTAGGCTGGCCCTCTAGCCTGGTGGTTAAGGTGAACCAGGTCCCAAATGGCTGACTGCTTTTCGAATCCCAGCCTCGGCGACATGGAAAACATTGTGAGTGCAAGTGCATGCTAGAAATCCCAACAGGATGGAGAAATGGAGGAGCCACATGGTGTGACCATGTCCAATTGTGGGGCGCTTTCTCTCTGTCTCTGTCTCTTTACCTCTCTCTGGTGAGTGTGCATACCTTTTGGCAATTAAAAAAATTAAAACAAAAATTAAGAACAAAGGACATACTAAAGAATGCAAAGGAACAGCCCCATGAAGAGCCCAAAGGGAAAGGTCTGGAAGAGTCTTGAACACAGGAGGTTCTGACCCCATAGTGTTTGGGGTTGTGCTGTCCTCCCTGGACATGGATGAGGCCTTGTTCGACAGTCCAGAAGCTCTCTCAACCCCACTCTATAGGCTCTTCTTAAGGTTTATTTATTTCTTTCATGAGCAAGAAGATGGAGAAGACCAAGAGACAGTACCTCCAACAGGGTCTTCATGCCATGATTCACTCCCAGCCTCAGCTGGCCCAAGTCGTGGACATGTGCTTGCTTAGCAAGCTCAGGGAGACCTCTGGACATGAATCCAGAACTTCCCACATGAGTCAGCCTCACAGAAAACCACGTTCTACCACTGCACAGCCCTGTGGCCCCACTTTAGGCACATTCATGGAGGCTTCATCCCCTGAGGACAACTGGCTATTAACTCATGTCCTGCTCTTCTTCCCTCCCTGAGGATGAGGAGTGGGGTGAAGAGTTCCAGGTGTCTAATCATAAGGCATGGGGGCAGCGACCAAATGTATCTTTCTATCATGTCTCAGGAGCATTCCTTCCTCAAATGGATTGGTTCATCCCTGCCACAGCAAGTGCAGGTCCAGAAGAACTGTGTGAGGCCTGGCTTTGACAGGCCACCCGAGGTTCTGTTTCCTCAGAAGCCTGTTATGCTCTGGTTAGCACATGGCCAGGCAGGAAGTCTGCAGGGTATTGCTGCGTGGCTGGGCATCAAGCTTGTGAACACAATTCCAAGTCAGCCAGGCATCCTCTGCAGCAGGGAGCTGAGTAAGCAAGGCCATCTCTGCAGCAGAGACGAGCTCTTTGGGACTGATCCATGCCCATTCTGGCAGCCCCGACTAGTGAGCCTGGATTGTTTGCCCACCTCTGGCTAGGGACAATGATCAGAGTGATGATGTACTCAGACTGGTCAGCTTGGGTCAGTACAGTTACCAGAGAAGCCAGGAGAGGGACAGGACACTGTTTCTGGTCTTTTTTTCTTAAGAGAGTTTTTTTTGCTATAGGGCACATGCACTTGCCAGACAGAAAGCAAGAAATCACGCCCAGGGGGATGGTTACACTGCAACCCCTTCTCCATTCTCCTCTTGGGATCTTGGGCACACACACACACGCACACATGTCCAGCGTAAGTTTTAAGCCATCAGGTCCAGGACTTGAACAGTGGTCAACTATGTGGGAGCCAACTGACATAACCATTATGCCATCTGCTTGATCCAGGATGAGGCACTGTGACTGACAGCTTCGTTAGGGCCTGGGAGAGTAAGGACGGATACATCTCCATAAACAAGACAAAACATGTTAGAGAAATAAAAGGGGAACTGTCACCTCTGGGTGAACTCCTGTGTTTTCAGTGTTCTCATGCTTATACAAGTCCAGTGTTTTTGCAAGATTCTCATTTCTTGCCGCAAATACAAAGTAGACAAAAAGATGACCTATTTCCCCTTGTTCTGTGTAAAAGATTAATATTATTTTACTACAGCCTGCTTGGAACATTGCCCTATTGAACTGCCAGTGGGAATACAACCCAAATTTTCTTGGAAAATATGACTGAGTCAAAAATAATACAATGAGTGTCTCTCTTTCACTCTCTCTCTAGTGAGTGCACGTGTCCCATAGCAAAATTAAAAATAAATAAATACATTAAATAAATAATTCTTGAAAAAAAAATAAAGGAAATGCAATGGGAGGGAGCTGGCTCCTTGGTTTGGAGGTAATTCACTGTTCAAAGAGAAAACAGATCCCACATAGCACCTGAAGTTCGAATCCTGAACCTAGTTGGCCTGAAACACACCAGGCATGCATGTGTGTGCCCAAGGTCTGACAGGCTGGAGGACGGAGGGAAGCGAATTGTGGTGTGACCAGACCTTGGGGAGGGTGCTTCTCTCTCTTGTGTGTGTGCATATGCTCTATCATGAATAAAAGGAAAAAAATACATAATCGACTAAAATAGAAAGAAAACTAAATGTCTCTATGCTTCTCAAAATTAGGAGATTCATGGAAAACTTTTGAGGAAAATATGTAAAGAAAGTGGCATCGTTCACACTACACATAAATAGGTCTTCTTCCAGGGGACCGAACGCAATTACTACAAAGGAGCTTCAGAAAGTTCTTGGAAAGACATATGATGAAAAAACTGTGCCTGCAGGATTTAAATTTGCACCAAGATAAACTTGTATATGTTTAATTCACTTTATTTAACTTTGTTTATTTATTTTAACTTTACCAGGAAGAGACAGAATGAGAGAGAGAGAGAGAGAGAAGAAAGTGAAAAAGTAAGCTACCAAGTACGGGACTCGAATGATGGTTGGCCATATGGGAGTCCAGCGCCCTCAACCACAACACCTCCTGCTAGCCCTAAACTTGTGTTTTAATTCTACTCTTCCATAGTTTTTGGAAACCTCCTCTTATTTTATAATTTTTAAACTTTTTCTTTTATTTATGATGAAAAAGCATGAGAGTAACAGTGAGAGAAGAGAAGAGCACCCCTACAATGTCTGATCACACCACGAATCCCTTCCTCCAGTCCTCCGGTTTCTCAGATCATGGGCACCAGAGCACATCTCAGGCATGTTTCAGGCTGACCAGGCTGGGGACTTGAACCACTGTTAGCAGGTGAGATCCAACTTTTCAACAGCAAATAATACCACTAGGCCATGGAGCTGGCCCTCTGTTTCTTGTTTGTTTTTATTGCTGTTTCTTCATAAACCAGAGAGTCATACACTCCCCAGAGAGAGACATGGTGGGGGGAATTACCCCAATGGGGCATGGTCACACCACAATCTTTTCTACTCTATTTCTCCATCCTGTTGGGATTTGGGACATGAGCCTAGCATGTCTCTCAAACTGCTGCATCCAGGATTCAAACCATACAGTTGGCCGTGTGGGATCTGGTTCCTTAACAGCTAGCCAGGGGCCACAGAGCCAGTCCTCTTACTTTTTATAAAACCCCAGAGTGGAAGAGGCAAATATAGAAGTATGTTTTTTGTGTTTTTCCCCCTCTCTTGCGTTCTTTCTCCTTTTCAGAAATTCAGGAACTGAGGCCAAGGTGGCACCTCAGGAGTGTTCTTAGTTGCTATGGAAATGCTAAGCCTCTGCCATTTTCCTGGGTGAGTCATTAGTGAAGTGCAGTCCTCTCACAAGGCGCCTTCGTCTTCCTGAGTGCTGAGCAGGCATGGCTGTGCCCTCTCCATCCAGTTCTTTTTTATGATAGAGAGCGTGCGTATGCACACAAGAGAAGAGAAGGACCCTGACAGGATCTCGTCATTGCCACTCTCACTTTCCCTGGCTGGCTCTCCAGCTCCTCAGGATCCTGGCCAGGGATGCTTGCAGCCAGCATATTCTCAAGACCCAGGAATCCAAACCCACAGTCGACCATGTGGCCTCCAGCCCTGCACTCGGCTAGCCACCGCCTGGCCCTTCCATTTCTACTTGTCCAGTAACTTTGTAAAGTAGCTAATAATGTTTGTCTTCATCTTCCCAGAGCCTGGGGCCTCTGCTGACTCTGGTTTTCACCTGCAAGTGGGAGAAGAATGTGATCTGGGTCCTTTCCATGACTGAGCTGCAGTCAGGGCACAAGAATTTTAACACTGTAAACCTAGCTCTAAATAAGAAAAGATGGATTTTGCCTAAAGGTGTTAGGTAGAATTTGGGCTAAAGAGAAAAGGAGGAGAAATATTTTAGGAGCAAAGACAGCCCTCCCTAAACCTCCAACAATCACACAAAGCCAGCCCTCCCTAAACCTCCAACAATCACACAAAGCGTATTCCTAAAATGCATTATTAAGAAAATCTTGTGGGATTGGCGTAATGGCTATGTCGCTGGACTCCCATGTAGTCGACGTGGTTCGAGTCCTGGACCCAGTGGCTTAAACTCATGCCAGTTGTGTGTGTGTGCATGCGTGCCCAAGATCCTGAGAGGAGAAAGGAGGAGAAGGGATTGTAGCATGGCCACCACCCCTGGGGGGTGATTTCTCGCTTTCTGTCTCTCTGTCTTTTGGCGAGCGCCCTATAGCAAACACACACACACACACACACAAAAACAAAAAACTTGTCATTTTAGGGCATGTGGAATCAACAGAACACAGAAATTCCTATTTTTTTTCTCCTTACAAGTTTTCTCAGTCTCCAGGGGAAAGATTAGCCAAGGACTCATCCCACTCTGCCGGGAAGAGACTGGCACCTTCCGAGGAGCGCCTGGGGGCAGAACAGGCGGGGGGGCCCCGCTGCAAACAGAGGTGGTTTCCTGCAGCTACAGCTTCTGTTGGATTTCTCTCCTGTTTCCAGGGGTCCCTCACCTCTCAGACACAGACCAGTAGTGTTCCTTATCACTACAACATAATAATAAAAATAAAGTGTACCATAAACATAATGCACTTGAACCACTTTGAAACTGTCCTGTTCTCCACTCTCTGAATCCCCCTGCCCCCACCCCCAAACCTGGCAAAATTGTCCTCTATGAACCAGTCCCTGGGGCCGAAAGGTTGGGGACAGCACTGGTCTGCTGCTTTCTGCACCTTCTGCAGGGGTCCAGAATTCAGTCTCACTAAATCTCTTCCCACCCTTGGCCTTCATCCCGCCTTGCAGCCCTGCCCTCAGCTGCCTGCTTGGGCACTGGCAGCCTCATGGTCTTGGTTCCTACTGTTGAAACTTTTGGTCAGTACTTTTTTGTTTGTTTGTTTTACATTCGAGAGGGAAAACAATAAAATAATCTGCTGTATGCCCATCGCTCATATTCAAAAATTACCGAGTTTTGCCACATTGACTAGTTCGTTTTTATTTGCTGAGGTACTTAAAGGCAAATGCCAGACATCATAGTATTTCACTTCTGAATTTTCAAAATACTGACTTTCTTAAAAGCATAACTGCAATCCTGATCACACCTAACCAAACTAACCACGGTATTTTGGTATCACCGAGTAACCAATCTGTAATTAGGTTGCCCTGACTGCCTCTGAAGTATCTTTTTATAACTGATTTGTTTGACTCGAGATCCCAACAAAGTCTCCACGTTACATTTGGTTATCATTTACACACTTAAAATTAATTTCCCCTCCCTGAGTAGTTTCGTTTCCAGCTAAGTTTTAGAAGGCAACCCTACTAGTACATCTTGGCAGTGTTTAATTAGGATGTTTAATATGACTTCGTTATTTTGTTGGCCTGCTTTTCATTGAGAGACCTAGTGGTGTGGTGTGGCAGGGGTCCGGGGGGTGGGCAGGTGTTAAGATCTTGGCATCGGACAAGGCAAGCGGAACCAGATTCATCAGCAGACCAGAGACGAAAATAATAATTACAGCCAGCACGTATCCAGAGCTTAATGCGTGCCAGGCATTGTTCTAAATGCGTTCTATGTAATTATCTCATTTTTAAAAGAGAATCTCATTGGGAGATTTTCAGGTGCTTGCGAAACAGGAGGAAAATGCTGCCTTTTTGGTCGGAAGGAGGTTATCTAGATGGGTCACACAGCTTGGGAGCATTAGAGGATGCAAAATACTCTGACTGGCTGAGTTGTCTCCTCCACTCCCACATATAAATAACATTAAGGGACAGACGCTTTTGCTGCCACAAGGTCTCAGGAGGGGAGTACAGGAGACCCTTTAACCCTTTGTCCTGAACGGATCTATATCTTCCTCTCCCATCCTTAGCCTGTGTCTTAAGTCATAGTCCCCAAATGCCACCTCCCTGGCGGCAGCCTCTGTGATTCATCACCAGTGGCGGCAGCAAAAGGCTGCCTGGAACTACTTAGCCTGGCCAGGCTTTCTCAATGCTCCTGTGAGTAAGTAGGGTTATTATTCATCGACTATAATGCTTTTGGCTTTTTTAATCCCTGAAATGGGATCACAGGGCATTCTGCACAGCTTGGACGGCCACGTGTGTTAAACACTGCTTTCTACCTTGAGCTGCTCCAAGGTCTGATCTTGAAAATATGAGCAGCCAGTGTTGCCACCTTAGGACTCCAGGTAGGGGCATCACAGGAGCTGGGCCTCTGAGCTGGAGGTGAGTCAGCGTGAGGGCTCACAGGGAACCCTCACTACTGGCACACGTAAGAAAAAGTCAGGGGCAGGCCAGGTTTGGGGCTGGAGAATGGCTGCAGTAGGACACTAGAATCCAGGCCATGAAACCAATGTACAGTGAGGTGAGCCAAGGTCCGGCACCTGCTTGAAGTAGAATCCCAGGTTTGGAGCCGGGCGGTGGCACAGTGTTGACACAAGTGGAACCACATGAAAAGGTCCAGGTTCACTTTCTGGGGCCCCTCTCTGCACACTGGATGGGCTCATGTGTGCCCGTGATCCGGACCAGCTGAGGCACGAGCATCCTGTGGGTGGTGCCCTTCTCTCTCTCTGTCTCTCTTTCTCATGGAAGACATAAACTTAGAAGGAAAAGGAGAAGAGGAAGGAAAAGAAGGAAAGAGGAGGAGTAAAGAATCATCATCCCAGATATATAATCCCAGGGCATATCTCAGAACTGGGCTGGTAGAAAATACCAAGGTGAGCCAGGCTAGCTCCACAGTAATGCCCTGCTCAAGAGAAGCTGGATCCCACACAGAGATTGTGGTTCACCCCCCAGTCAGTCATCCTGAAACCCACTGGGTACGCGCTGGACTGAAGGCAGTGGGTGAAGTGTCTCTCCCTCTTCCCCCCACCCCCCATAGCCCTTGACTTTGTCTTAAGTGTGCTAGGAGTCAGGGTGTCCTGTGAGTCCTTCACTCTGACTCACCTCAACCTCAAAGGCCTCCCAGGGTTCAGACCCAGCTCCCATAATGCTTCTACCTAGAGTCCTTAGGCAGCATGTGTGAGCTCCATCATGAATAAAGAAAAAAAAAAAGGTGGGACCAGCAGTTGATGTAAAGGCTATGTCGCTGGATTCCCATGTAGTCGACTGCAGTTTGTGTCCCGGACCCGGTGGCTTAAAACTCACGCCGGGCGCGTGTGCATGCATGCCCAAGATCCCGAGAGGAGAATGGAGGAGAAGGGATGTGGCGTGGGCAGACCCCCTGGGGGGGGGGGGGATTTCTCACTTTCTGTCTCTCTGTCTCTCTCTCTCTGGTGAGTGCACACGCCCTATAGCAAAAACCTCTTTAAAAAAAAAAAAGTGAGGCATAAAACCTCAGCAGCGCCAGCCAGCACAGACCAGTTCAAATGTTTTTCCTTCTGGCTTCTGCTGGAGATCAGAGGACCCAGTGCCATGGCAGTCCTACGTCTGCCTTAAGGTGCTGCTCTCTCACCAGGGTTCTCCTCCCACAGCCCCTTAGGACCGCCCTGTGGGGCCTCTCCCAGCACACCTCCTCCTGACCTCTGTGTCCACACAGGGCTGAGCACTGCCGTGTGGCCTGGGGCAGGGGGAGATGATGAGGGGAGAGCTGCTTTACTTGTACATACCCTTGTTATCGTTAATAACTGAAAAATAACACAAGGAGTCATGGTTCAGGCGAAGTACTTGGGTGTTAGCTTCCTCCATTTATCACAGCCCTACTTAATCTGTCCATTTAAGTCTTTGAGATAAAATGCATTTTTTAAAGATCCACAAATACCATTATCTTCTTTTCTGCCTTAGGGACACAGATCTATATAGAGATCCACAACCAAAATAAATAGTTTAAATCAAGTGGGTTTGCACACCTAATGACCCCCTTCAGTAGTAGAAATGTTTAATGATAGTTTAGTTCATGGAAACCCCAGCGACCAGGTTCCAAACAGTCTCAGTTGGGAAACCCAAGACTTTTTCTTTTGGAAATTCTCAATGATAGGTTTTCAAGGCAGCTGATAAAACAGTTAATTATAGTGAGGTGTGTGGCTGCCCCGTAACATGCACTTTCTCCGAGCCTATGATTGGAGCTTCTTGTCACGTCCCTGAACAGGGCTACTCAGGCTACCATACAGTTTTTTCTTCCTTTGGGGGACATCTTCCTTAAATGAGACAGAACTTCAGATAAAAATGCAAAATCTAGCATGAGAGTGCTGGGTAGAACCTTTGCGAACCTCCTAACCCCTCTTCCCATGGCTCGTTCACTCAGGGTACACTGGCTTTGTACAAGTCAGTCACATGCTTGGCACAAAGCAACTAGACCTTGACTCCAGTTCAGTGACTGTCACGTTTTATAGAACATCGGGATCCCCTGGAGGAGGGTTGCTGGGAGCTGAAAACATTCATTTCCAATAAGCTCCCAATTACGGTAACACTGCTGGTCTGGGTAGGGCCCCTACTTTGAGAGTCAGCACTCTAGCTGCTCTTTTTATCTATGGTTCTTTCTCGTTGGGTCTGATTGACCCACTCCTTTAGCTCCATCAAAACTTTGATCATAGGGCCAGTAGGTGGTATAGTGGTTGAGGTGCTGGACTCCCATATGGCTGACTGCAGTTGGAGTCCCTGGCCTGGTGGCTTGAAACTCACGTGTGTAACAGCACCAACTCGGCCTTGGCCCTCCTGATCGCCTCAGCGCTACCAACGCCCGACATGGAGGTTCCTAATCCGCCCTCGCCCTCGCACTCGCGGGTGCGCCAAAACTACCACCCGTCCTGCGAGCCCGCCCTCAACAACCACATCAACCTGGAGCTGTAGCCTCCTACGTGTACCTGTCCATGGCCTTCTACTTCGAGCGCGACGACGTGGTCCTGAAGCACTTCACCCAGTACGTCCTGCGCCTGTCGCACAAGGAGAGGGAGCAGGCCCAGAAGCTGATGGAGCCTACAGGTCCAGCATGGCAGCCGCCTTCACTTCTGTGGCTCCCGGCCACGGAGGGCGCCTTCCACCTGTCGAAGACCCTCAATCAGAACCTCCTGGAGCTGCAGCGGCTGGCTTCCAACAAGAGCAATGCCCACCTGTGCGACTTCCTGGAGGACCACTATCCGAACCACCAGGTGGAGACCATCAAGGAGCTGAGCTGCCACGTGACCAGCCTGCACGAGATGGGGGCGCCTCAAGGAGGCCTGGCCAAGTGTCTTGGACAGGTTCACCCGGGGCGCCTGCCGTCAGGACTGAGCTAGGACTGGGCTCCAGCCTCGGGGTCACTTCCGGGTCACCTGGCCAGGAGTACATGTTGCTCCTTCAGAATGTTCATTTAGAGCTTTTCTTCTCAGTTTCACCATTGTTTCCAATAACGTTATTTGGTTTGTAAGAAAAAGAGAGAAAGAAAGAAAGAAAAGGAAAGGAAATGTGGATGCCCCAAATCCCAGGAGGAGAACTGAGAAGGAATTACAACATGGCCATCCCTCTGGGGGAGGGGTGATTTTTTTCACTTTTCCTCTCCGTGAGTCTCTGTCTCTCTCTCTCTCCAGTGAGTGCACACACCTGATGTCAAAATCCTTAAAAAAAATAGTCACTTGTCACCTTCTCTGTGGCCAGCCTGACCACCTTATTTTAGATGGCTAACTCTGACCTCTTTCAACACTTCTGATCACCCTAAACTGCTGTGCAATTTTTTCATGTGGCACTCACCACTTTCGAACATCCTGTATAACTTAGTAATTTATTGTACTGACTGCCAGTTTCACTCACTAGAACATAAGCTCCTCGATCTCTTATTTGTTCACTGATCGGTTCCAGCAGCTATACTGGGAGATGAACCTTTAAGAGGTGAGGCCTAAAGGGAGGTGAGGCCTAAAGTCTCAGATAGCCTAGAGGGAGGTGATTAGATCATGAAGACTCTGCCTTTGTGGCTAGATCAGAGCGATTCTCCTGCTAGTGAGTGAGTTGCTCTAAAACAAGATCACCTCTCGTGTTTAGACCTTTACGCATGCACCTGGGTGCCCTTCTGCTTCTCTGCCCTGTTTTCATGTGGCAGAAGCCCCTCATCCAAAGCTGCCAGATATGGCCACTAAATCTTAAACTTTCCAACCTTCAGAATTGTAAGCCAATAAACCTCTTTTCTTTATAAATTACCCAGTCTCAGATACTGTGTTATAGCAACATGAATGGCAAAACACTGGTGAATCTCTAGCACCTGGAACAGTGCCCACCACATGTGAGTATTTGCTGCATCAATGATTCCTTTTTTTTTTTTTTTTTTTTTTAGGTTTTTGCCATAAGGCATATACGCTTGCCTGAGAAAGAGACACAGAAAGGAAAAGGGAGGGATCACTCCCCACCTCCCCCCTGCAGAAGGGATGGTCACCTTGCAATCTCTTCACCTCCGTTTTCCTCTTGGGATTTTGGGCATGCACACTCATGTGATTTTTAAGCCATCATGTCCAAGACTTGAACTACGGTTAGCCATGTAGGAGTCCAGCACCTTAACTGCCATGCCACCTGTTGGCTCCCAATGATTCAACTCTTAATGTTTCTGTACATCACAAGGGCAAGAATTTTTTTTTTTTTGAGAGCTTTTTACTATAGGGTGCATGTGCTTACCAGAAAGACAGAGAGAGACATAGAGACAGAAAGAAAGACATCGCCGCCACCAGCGGGGATGGCCATGCTGCAATCCCTTCTCCTCCATTCTCCTCTCGGGATCTTGGGCACGCACACACACCCGGTGTGAGTTTAAGCCATCGGGTCCAGGACTCGAACCATGGTCGACTACATGGGAGTTCAGCGACATAACCATTACGCTAATTGCTGGTCCCAAGAATCTTCATTTCTTCACAGGCTTCAAAAGAGATTTTCTCTGCCTCTCTTCCTATTTTCCTGCTATTTCCTTTATACAAAATGCTGTCCTTTCTTTCCATCTCTTCACCTTAAATCTATTTATCCTTTAAGCCAAATCATTCTCTTTTAGCTCCTGCTACGATGCCAGTTCAGCTGTTTCTAACCTTTTTTTCCTCAGTGCTATTTTGGTGTCCCTGGTTATAAATCCTCTGAGCGCAGAGACCACGTTCTGAATAAAGGACCAAATAGTAGGACCTGAATAAATGCATGTTGAGTGATTGAACATTCTTTTCACAGTCCTGTAAAGAGAGTTCATAAAACAATAGTCATTATGTTCCCATTTATATAAAAATTGACAATTTGCGAAGTCCTTTCAGTTTTTTTTTTTTTCTTTCATTTTCATGAGAACTCTTTGGGCTAAGTAGGGAAGGTATTGTTATGTTAATTTTACATCTAGGGGAAGTGAATTTGGGTTAAATTTAGACAGCATCCACTTCACCAGGATTAATGATAAAGTTAGGGGAGTTGCTGGCACAAAGCTGAAACTCAAAGTATGTTAGTTTCTCTTCCCTAAGAGATTTTCAAAAAGCTGCTTAGATAAAATGATTTATTTTGTTCACACAACGTCCAAGAGGTGAATCAATTTTAAGCTGTGCTTTTTCCTCCATCTTTCTGGGCCGTGAGAAGGGTGCGCATGGATGTCCTGGCTGATGCCCTCAAGTGCATCAACAACGCCGAAAAGAGAGGCCCACGCCAGCTTCTTATGAGGCCGTGCTCTGAAGTCATCGCCTGGTTTCTCACCGTGATGGTGAAGCATGGTTACACGGGCGAATTTGAAATCATTGATGACCACAGAGCTGGAAAAATTATTGTGAACCTCACTGGCAGGTTAAACGAGTGTGGAGTGGTTACCCCCCCGATTCAACGTGCAGCTCAAAGATCTAGAGAAATGGCAGAATAATCTGCTCCCCTCGCGGCAGTTTGGCTTCATCTTCCTGACAGCCTCAGTTGCCATCGTGGGTCATGGAGAGGCAAGACAGAAACATACAAGAGGGAAAATGCTGGGATTCTTTATCTAGGGATATAATGCACACATACAAATAAAATCCCTCATTGGATAAAATCAAACAAATAAATAAATAAATAAAAAGCAAGCTGTATGTCTCTAACTCTTAAACTGTAATTCTGTGAAGTATTGCTTGTTCTCATTTACTGATGAAGTAACAGACTCAGAAAAGTTGAGTAACTTGCACACAGTCACATCACCAGTGAGTGATGGAGGCAGCATTTGAACTCAGTTCCCACATCCTGATTTTTCTACTTCTGTAAAGCACAATGACACTTTGATCGCTTGATGCTCATACCTTAGGACTCAGAGTCCAGGGCTCTTTTGTGTAGACCAACCACTGACCGTCATGCTGATAGCCTGGAAATTGCTAACACTGGTTCTCTTGGTTCATCTATAGGGTCGAGACTCTCAATAGCTCCTGCCTACTTCCCTCCTTTGGCTTGTATATATACAGGATCACAAACAGAGCTGTTAAGGCCATCAGATGTCCTTTGGTCCTTCCCTTTTGTTTTGCAAATAAGAAAAAATGAGATCTAAAGAAAAGAAATGACTTGCTTAAAAATCAAAGCTAGAGGGGGGGGGGCCCACGGACCGGGGGCTCATGCCCCCTGCGCAGCTGCGCGCCAAGGACAACTCAGACTGCAGATGCCCACAACACCATTCCTGGTAACTACAAGATGACTGCTGTGCCGCATCAGCTGATAATCATCCCTGCATACCAGAACTGCTTTCCTGAAACTGCATTCCCTGGAGACTCACCTACAATTGTGGATCTGCAGGAGACCCTCCCTTAATCCAACCCTGAATAGAATCTATGCTCCCTATTGTCAAAAACTTTAAGAGCTGATAATTGGAACTCGTGGCCTCTCTCCCTTTACTTGTATGTATCACTTTTTCAATAACTCTTCTGGAAGACAACTGTATATAGCAGAGATAGTGTAATGGGAGAGTGGGAAAGGGCAGAGGGACAAACATAGGG
>NW_006159534.1:2383528-2387133 GCF_000334495.1 Tupaia belangeri chinensis | reverse complement strand
TGCTTGATTGAGCCAATGCACAGTGTATTTTGGATGGAAAATTCATTTGTGTGTTGTGATGGGAAAAAAAATATAATAATAAAAAAATAAAATAAAGTATAAAAAAAAAGAGAGAGAGGAGGATAGAGAAAGATAGCAAGTGAACAATGGAGAGGATGTTAGTGAGAAACAGATATGGTTTATTGTCTGTTGATGATGACATGTATGGTATTCTCAACTGGACTGGTCTGGGAAGTATTTCATGATGGGTGAAATCTTTTGACAAGCAAAATGAGAAATAGTGATTGACTGTTTTAAAAAAATTATAATAATAATACTAATTATTGGGAAAAAAAAAGATATGACACATAAGTGAAAAGATGAGACCTTTACATTACACTAAAACTAATAATTTATTTTAATCGATAAAGAGAATAAAGAAAATAAAGTCATACCAACATAATTTTATTTGATACATGTTTCATTTTCTTCTTCCTTCCTTCCTTTCTTTTTCCTTTCTTTCTTTCTTTACTTACTGTTGAAAACAAAATCCTATTTGTCTGATTGTCATTCCTTTGCAGATCAGTTGATATTGCTCTTTAGGACCTTTGTATTTTGTTTGTCTGCTCTACTATTTTACCATGACACAAATTGTGTCTTTTATGAAATCAGTTTTGGGATTCTTTGAATTTACTTTTACTGAGGAATGGTATAATAAACAAATGGTATAGTAAACAAAATCTTGGATATTATTTACCAGTTTCTCATTGAATATTTCTGTCTTTCTGGCAAGCGCACACGCCCTATA
The DNA here is from genome assembly GCF_000334495.1 of Tupaia belangeri chinensis. Taxonomy (NCBI): domain Eukaryota; kingdom Metazoa; phylum Chordata; class Mammalia; order Scandentia; family Tupaiidae; genus Tupaia; species Tupaia belangeri. The sequence goes on along the minus strand of NW_006159534.1, from coordinate 2,386,346 downwards.
GCAAAAAAAAAATCTCTCAAAAAAAAAAAAACTTCAAAGCTAGGAGTGAGGGAAACCCAGGTGCGCTTTGCTCTCTATAGACTGTTTCGTTGAAGAGGGCCTTTCGGAAGGCTGTGTCCAGTTGGGTGGACATGTGGCTCTGGGTGTGCTCATCAGGCTGTTGGACGATGCTGGTGGTGGTGGGTCACACCTGCGACCTTGGGTTCTTTGCTCTTTCTTGTTAGTGCTGCTGCTGCTCCTGTCTCCCATCATCTCACTGCGTGATTGGGGGTGCCCAATCTGCATGACAGGCCCAAATGCATGCCTAGAGAGGTGGTGGCTAGCAGCAGCCAAGGCACACACTGGTGCTGTACCTGAAGGACCAGGCTCAGACCACAACAGTAGCAAGAGACAGACTGAGATCTGGCTGAGAATCTGGCCGCCTCCTGTGTGTGACAAGGGACTGATGTCCTAGTGGTGTGTGGGATGTAAGATCACAGGCCCTCGTCTTCAGTTCCCGAAGACATTGCCATCTAATAGGGAAATCCTAACCCCCTTTCCAATGTCCACAGAAAGGTTGCTTGTGCCACTCACTAGGAGTTGAAGGGACGTAGAATCAGTCCCCGGGGCCCAGGACATTTCTGTTAAGCAGATTACACAACAGCCTACGCCTGAGGCTCATAGTTGACCTTGACCTTTGTAGACACGCTGAAATGAAGGTGGCGGGCCAGCCCATGGTGTGGAGGGTATGGCGGCTGGATCACACATGACTGACGACACTGCTTGCGTTCCCAACCAACCTATCAGCTTGAAAAACACTCTCGTATGTGTGCACGTATGTCCAAGATCCAAGAGGAAAATAGGGGAGAAGCGAGGGGTGGGGGACAACAGATGAGGCAATGAACTGGGGAGGTGCTTTCTTACTGTCTCTCTCTCTGGCAAGTGCACGCTCCCTATAGCAAATTTTAAATAAATAAAGGAAGGTAGTGGAGCTCTCTCAGAGCAAGTCCTGGTGTTGGAACTAGGCAAATGTCTAATTGGCCAAAAGTCTGAGATGCGCGTTTATCCTTCCACCACTCCTTTTAAAAAATCCTGAAAAGGCTTCTAAAAAATTCCTCTAATGGATTCAAACTTTAATATTGAACACAATCTTGGGATCAGTTTTGTTTTTTCTTTTTTTTGGAGAGGTTTGTGCTATAGGGCGCATGCGCTTGCCAGAAAGACCGAGAGAGACAGAGAGACCGAGAGAGACAGAGAGACAGAAAGTGAGAAATCACCCCCTGGGGGTATGGCCACACAGCAGTCCCTTCTCCTCCATTCTCCTCTCGGGATACATGCACGCAGCGTGAGTTTAAGCCTCCGGATCTGAGATTTGATCCATGGTCGACTACATGGGAGTCCAGCAACATAGCCATTAGGCTAACTACTGGTCCCATTGGGATCAGTTTTAAAAGCAGAATTGGCCCTGCTGGTAGCACTGTGGATCCCACATGACTGACTGCGTGTGAGGCACGAGAAAGCTAGCAAATGGAGGTGGATAAGAGGGCTGGAGCATCTGCCCATGCGGCTAAACAGAAAAACCTGATCAGAACAGAAAACTCCCCACCCAAGGTAATGTAAGCAGGAGATTAGTGGGGGCTGTCTAACTGCTCAAGCCACATTCAATATAATGAATGAGATAAATCAGTGAGCCCAGCTGCACTTGAAACAGCCAATGAGAAATCATTAGGCCCTGGGACCAGCAGTTAGCGTAATGGCTATGTCGCTGAACTCTTATGTAGTTGACTGTGGCTCGAGTCCTGGACCTCAGCGGCTTAAACTCATGCCGGGCGCGTGTGCGTGTTGTGCCCAAGATCCCGAGAGGAGGATGGAGGAGAAGGGATTGCGGCGTGGCCATCCCCCCGGGTGGTGATTTTTTGCTTTCTGTCTCTCTGGAGAGCACACATGCCCTGTAGCAAAAATCTCTCCCAAAAGAGAGAGAGAGAGAGAGATCAGTAAGCCTAGCCACATTTTATAGAGCCAATGAGATGAGAACAATCAGTAGGTCTGGCCAGTGATCGACCCGCATGACAGAGGTTAAAAATTATAAACCCAGCAGAACGCAACTGCCAGGGCCTTCTGAGCCACTGTCTGCTCAGGCCCGCTCCTACCTCTCAGGAGTGTACTTTTACTTAATAAACTCTCTTCTTCTTACACTACGTGCATATTTCATTTAATTCTTTGTCTGAAACACCAACGACCTGGATTTTATCACAGAAGCCATCTTACAACGTATGGTTCACATCCTGGACCTGGTGGTTTAGAAACACTCCAGGCACTTCTGTGTCCCTACAATATCAAAAAGCGAAATGGAAGAGAAAGAATTGTGGCATGACCATCCTCCACTTTCTCACTTTCCATCTGTCTCTTTTTTTCTCCCTCCCCCTGGAAATGACATGCACCCACCTGTAGCAAATTAAAAGAAAAAATGCAGAGTCCACCCTACCCTCTATCATCTCTTCTGTATCTCCATAAAACCTTGACCACAAAAAGTGGTCTGAAAGCCGCTTCTCTGCACCGTAATATATCAGTTGTTCAATTGGGAGTCTGAAGGCTTGCAGACATCCTTGAGACAGAATGGACGCTCAATAAACCTTTGTTAAATAACTTCATAAAAAAGTGACTTCCTCATCTGAAATGGAAGCTTATTAAAGGCATGGGCTTTTTTTTTTTCCCAATCCTTTCAAAGTTCATTTCTCATAATCACTTACGCCTGGTGCTAAGGATGCACTAGGTAGCCTATACTTAATAGCTAAGTGGATCACGGGAACAGAGGAGGGAGGAAAGCTTTACAACCCGT
>NW_006159534.1:2374106-2383497 GCF_000334495.1 Tupaia belangeri chinensis | reverse complement strand
TTCCCTTGTCATGTCCTTGCTCCCCACTCCAGGAACTTGCACCATCACACACGCATTCAACACACACCCTCTACCACCCACCCCGCGCCCTGGCATGCGTGAGGGCCGCCTGAGTGCTTTCTCTGTGTGAATCCACCCGACAGTAGAGCCCTGCCAAATAATTACTTTCCAGGAACCATACGACTGTGTTCTGTTTCCATAATGCAGCCAGAGACACGTGCCAACGAGCTACGTGCAAAGATGGATCTTTCTTGTACGTGCCACTGTATCGGCAAAATCCACCATCGGGCTGTTTGCCCATTAATTAAATTGCCTAGTGAGGGTGGAAGGGTGGGGAAAGGATCTGGGCAAGCTGTTGAGTCCCATGTTTAAATGAATTTATATTAAGCTTTGAAAGGGGAAATGGTTTTATGAGTAGATACAAAGAAATGCAATGGTGTGATTTCCCTGTTCTATTAAATTATTTTTACAGCTATGTATTGTTTCAGTGTCCTCATTAAAAGTGAACTTCTTTTAAGAAGAAGGCTGGGTCTTATTCCAGAATGATTAGAGGAAAGAGCAGTGGCCGAACCATCAGAGAACCCACGGCTTCCGAACCATTGAGGTTGACGTATTGATTTAACCTTTCCAGGCCAAGGTGTCTGTTCTCAGAGGTCATCTCCACGCCTGCGCTGCCTGTCTTCTGAGGGGCAGCATGCCTGAACGCCCCCTGAGGAACAGTGAGAGCAACGTGTGGCTTTTCAGCACGTTAAGAAGGCAGCCCTTTGTTTCTTTGTAGGAAACTGCTGAGATTGGTAATGGCCATTCTCTCAAAAGAGAGACCAGAAACCAGGTCAACAACCTAAGACTCCTGAGCAGAAAAGGCAGGAGGGAAAATGGCGATGGGAAGAGAAGGAGGCATTACACTGCCCCCAAGTGGCAACGCGGGCATGACACCTGGAAGACGGCCGGAGTGACCTGGGTGAAAAAAGGAGCCGTTGTAAAAAGAGGTCACACTCATCCCTCATAGAGTGTTTAAATACCAGAGAGAAACACAGAAAATAATAATGTTTCGCACAGGCAAATTGCGCTCCAACTCGCTGGCTTCGCTTTTAAGGCTTGCCACTTTATATTCAGTTCGCTGCTCCGGTGAACACAATGAAGTGTTTAGACTCCATTAAGAAACCTCAAAGAAAACAACCTTGGGTCTTTAGAGCTAGCAGGAAAGCTCTTTAAAAGCTTCTCACGATCTATCATTTGTGCATTCAGAAAACCATTAGGACTTCCTCCTTCGGAAGTGAAGGTGATTCTTTAGCTTCTGATTTTGAACATAAATATTTTCTTACAGTGACCCTTCTCCGCAAGAACAAATTTCCCACGCTTCACCAGACAATGCAATCAATTTCTGAGATGCTAAGATGTGGACTGAGTTTGTAACAGTGTGCTGACATATCTGATGGGAGGAAAATTGGCGCCAGGAGGCGGGAACGCGGGGTGCACACGGATCCTGAATACTTAGAAGTCAGTACAACGCCCAGGCTTTGGGAGAACCCCGTGGCGGAGAAGGTGTGTGCTAGTGGTGTGATGGAGGCAGCAAATATCCAGACCTTCTGCTCCCTCCTAACACCCTCAAGACGTGGGACTTGGGCAGACACCCGAGAGTCATTGTGCAGTGGCTGGCAGATCATGGGGACTCTGAGACACGTTCTTGGTCTGGACCCCCCGCTCTGTCACTGGCTGCATGAGCTTAAGAAGTCAAAGAGTGGTGTCTTAGAAGCAGGAGTGGAAATGGCAATGGAAGAGAAGGAGAATTTTGCCTAGAGAGCAAAATTCTAGGTAATTCCTATCAAATTCCACCATCGGGCTCACCCATGGCCAGGTGTTAAGGCTGCCTGATCCTACATGGCCTACTGAACAGTTCGAGTTCTGGAGCCGGCAGCTTGAGGAATGTACACACATGGCCAACAATGGTCTTGTGTGTGTGCCCCAAATCCGGACAGGAGGGAAAGATGGAGGAGAAGGGTTTGAGGTGTGGCTATTCCCCATGGTACTGGTGGGAGGGAGGTGCCTTCTTGCTTTCCTACTCTCTCGCTCTCTCTCTCTCTCTCTCTCTCTTTGGCAAATGCATGTGACCTTTGGCAAGTTTAAAAAAAAAAAAAAGATTCCACCTTTTATTTAATAAGAGCAATATCTTCTCTTTCCAATAAACCAGGCTCTCCTAAGTTCATACATTGGACGTGCCTTTCTGGTTCTCCTTGGAGCCAACCTGCCAGGGTTCAGATGCCAACCCCATCACCTACTAGCTACAAACTGGAAATAATCTTTAGCTCATGGGCTGGCCCCTTGGCCTGGTGGCTAAAGGAGCTGGATTCCACATGGTCAGCCACCATTTGTATCTTAGTTCCAGTGGCTTAAAAATGTGCTGTGCATGTGTGCTCCAAATCCCAACAGGATGGAAAAATGGAAAAGGAATTGTAGCATGACTGTGCCCCACTGTGGGGGTATTTTCACCCTCTTCTTCTCTTTTGGTCCTTTACTGGCAAGTACATATGTCCTCTGGCAACGTGGGCATGACACTTAGAAGGCAGCAGGAAAGGATAACCTGTAATAATAATAATAATAATAATAATAATAATAATAATAATAATAATAATAATAATAATAATAATAATAATAATAATAATAATAATAATAATAATAATAATAATAATAATAATAATAATAATAATAATAATAATAATAATAATAATAATAATAATAATAATAATAATAATAATAATAATAATAATAATAATCTTTCTGGCGAGTATACACTCCCTATAGCAAAAACATGTTCAAAAAAAAAAGAAAGAAAAAGAAAAGGAAATTTCTAGCTCAGAATATTCTTGGGATGATTAAATGAAATTTCATATATACGTGTATGTGTATATATATATATATGTGTGTGTGTATGTGTGTGCATATACATGTGTATATATGTATAGGGTTGTCAGAAAAGCAGTGACACATTTTTACATAGAAAAAATACGTCATGACTTTTCTGACAACCCAATATATATATATGTACATGTTAATATGTAGTCTGGCACAGAGCAAGCACTCAGATGGTAGCTATAATAATAATAATATTTTTTCACCCATATCTGAAACATGATATTTTAACCTCTGGTCAAGTTAAGGAAGATTGGAATGATAAAGACATAAATAGTATAATGGTTCAAATCACAAGGTCTTTGGGGCCAGCAGTTAGCGTAATGGCTATGTCACTGGACTCCCATGTAGTCATCTGTGGTTTGCGTCCTGGACCTGGTGGCTTAAAACTCACACCGGGCACGTGTGCATGCATGCCCAAGATCTCAAGAGGAGAATGAAGGAGAAGGGATTGCCACATGGCCATCCCCCCTGGGGGGGTGATTACTCACTTTCTGTCTCTCTCTGTCTGGCGAGAGCACGCACCCTATAGCAAAAACCTCTCAAAAATAAATAAATAAATAAATAAATAAATTACAAGGTCTTTCACAGAGTGTTTGCCCTTCATATTTCTATGAAAATAAAACTTACTGTTTTTATTCCTAACCATGAAAGTATTGCATAAACACAATATAAAACTTCAATATTTTAAAAAGAACTGAAATAGCCATTGTGAATTATTCATATATAAGAATCCTTAAATATATAAAAATGTATTTAAACATACATCATACATATGTTAAGAAGGTATAAAACTGAATTCACACTATACACAATTTTATAATCAGCTCTTTTTCAATAATATTGTGTGAACTTAGTTAAATTTGTTCTTTGAAAGCATAATGATTCACTTCTACACACACTTCACTGATGTCTCTGAGGTGATTTAATCAATGCTATGTGGGAGAACAGTTACAAAGTATCTATCAAGAATAAAAATTCTGGGACCAGCAGATGGCATAACAGTTATGTTGCTGGATTCCCATGCAGTCAACCATGGTTCAAGTCCCAGACATGACGACTTAAAACTCATGCTGGGATCGTGTGTGTGCATGCCCAAAATCTCAAGAGAAGAATGGAGGAGAAAGGACTGTGGTGTGGCCATCCCCCCTGGGGGTGATTTCTTGCTTTCCATCTCTCTGTCTCCCCGGTGAGCACAGAAGCCCTCTATCAAAAATCTTAAAAATAAAAAAAAAAAAAAAAAAAAAATTCCTGTAGCAGAAGATATGGACATTTTAAGGCCTTTGTCATATTTCCCCTAAAGATGTGGTACCAATTTATAATCCTCTAGTCTTACTAAAAAAAATGCCCATTTCTCTAAATATTATATATAGAAATGTTTGCCCATGAAAGGTGAAAATGAGCTTCCATTCATTATATTGCATTTCTTTAATTCTAGTGAATTTTATTTATTTTGAGATTTTTCTATAGGGTACATGTGGCTTGCCAGAGACAGAGAGACAAAAGGCGAGAAATCACCCTCCTCCCTGCACCCTGGGGTATAGCCATGCCACAATCCGTTCTCCTCCACTCTCCTTCCAGGATCTTTGGCACACATGCACACATGTACACACACCTGGCATGAGTTTCAAGCCGGTAGCTGGATCCCACATGGCCAACTGCATAGTTCAAGTACCAAACCCAGCAGCTTGAAAAATCCATCTGGTAAATGCGTGTGCCCTAAATCCTGAAAGAATGACGGAGAAGGGACTGTGGCATGGCCATTTCCTGTGGGAGAGTGCTTTCTCACTTTCTCCCTCTCTCTCTGGGCATGCACTCACTATCATGAATAAAAATAAACAAACTTGGAACCCGCAGGTGACGTAATGGTTGTATCGATGAGCTCCCATGTAGTTGACTGCAGTTCAGGTCCTGGACCTGGCAGCTTAAAACTCAAGCTTGGCATGTGTGCATGCATGTTCAAAATCCTGAAAGAGATTAAAGAGGGATTGTGGCATGGCCATCCTCCCTGGGGGGAGATTTCTCGCTTTTTGTCTGTCTCTCCCGTGAGCACACGTGCCCTATAGCAAAAATTTCTCTAAAACAATAATAATAAATAAGTGAACTTAAAAGAAAAGAAACACCAGTGTCAGGGATTTCACTAGTGATAATTATGAATCAGGGCCTTAGACTTCTGAGGATAGAAGGCCTCAGCAGCTGGAAGTGAGAGAGGTGGTGGGTAGAGAAAGGGGTACTTGGGCAAAACGCTGCCCTTGGGCTTCTCCCTTGCTACCTGGCATTTCCTTCACAATGCAGAGTTGAAGGCAGTGTCTAGGATTCTGTTGTATCTGGGGCTTATTAAGGGTGCAGCACACGGGAACCCCCCGTTGTGAAAGAAAGCACTGGGAACAATAGCAGGGAGTGGTCAGGACTGGGCTTCACCGAGTCCTGCAAGCAGACAATGGCAGCTGTTACGGAATATTGGAAAGTAGCTGAGAAATAATATTTCATTAAGCAAAATTGGGGTCACACTTGCCGTGTACTGGGATCAACTATTGTAATGATTTTGCCTCAGATGAAAATGAGTTAGCAATCAAGTTCTTTGAGGCTAAGCACCAGTGGGGACAGTGGGCTCTTGGGTGCTGAGTGCCTGTCAGCTGTTAGGCAGCAAAGCCCCACATGGGGAGATTTACTGTATTGACTTTGCCTTGAGGGGCTCCCTCTGTTCCTGAATAACAGATTGTGGCTTTTTTAGAAAAATGCTCTATGAAATTCCTATTGATCAGCCTTCAAGAAGAGCAGAGTGGGGCTCGGAGGGACGCTTTCCCTCAGTGTCTGGGTCCAGGCTGCAGCCTGTACACGTCACAGGATGGCAGACCTGCCACAGTCCATTCACTCAGGAGGGCCTTGTTCACTGGCTACGATTCTTTTTTTTTTTTTAAGAATATTCATTTAATTTTAATTTATTGTTATTATTTTAATTTGCTATAGGGCATATGCACTCACCAGAGAGAGAGGCAGGAGGGAGGAGGCAAGGAGTGAGACCTGAACTGAGGTCGGTCATACAGGAGTCCAGTGTCTTAATCACCATGCTACTTGCTGGCCCCAATTTTTGTCTTTCTTAAAAAATAACTTGCATATGGGACCAACAGTTAGCATAATGGCTATGTCACTGGACTCCCATGTAGTTGACCGTGGTTCGAGTCCTGGACCCGGTGGCTTAAACTCATGCCGAGCGCTTGTGCATGCGTGCCCAAGATCCTGAGAGGAGAATGGAGGAGAAGGGATTGCGCTGTGGCCATCCCCCCCTGGGGAGTGATTTCTCACTTTCTGTGTGATTTCTCTCTGTCTCTGTCTGTCTGGCAAGCACTCGCGCCCTATAACAAAAACCTCTACAAAAAAAAAAAAAAAAGAAAGAAAGAAAGAAAAAAAATAATAACTTGCATATGTGTTTTTGCCTTTTTAAAAAAGTTTACTTGGGTCAGCAGCTGGTGTGGTGGTTAAGGCACTGGACTCCCACATGGCTGACTGTGGTTTGAGTCTCGGACCTGGTGGCTTGCTTTCTTACTTTCTCTCTTTCTCTTCCTCTCTGATAAATGTGCATGCCCTGTAGCAAATAAAATAATAATAATAATAATAATTAATAAAATTAAATAAATAGTTCTTTTTTAAAAAAAAAAGAACTGGAACCAGCAGTTGGCATAATGGCTGTGTCGCTGGATTCCCATGTAGTTGACTGTGGTTCGTGTCCCAGATCCGGTGCCTTAAAACTCACGCCGGGCACATGTGTGTGCATGCCCAAGATCCCGAGAGGAGAATGGAGGAGAAGGGGTTGTGGCGTGGCCATCCCCCCTGGGGGATGATTTCTCATTTTCTGTCTCTCTGTCTCTCTCTGTCTGTCTGGCGAGCATACGTGCCCTATAGCAAAAACCTCTCCAAAAAAAAGAAAACTTTACTTATTTCCTCCATGAGAGAAAAAGCACACCCAAGAGTGTCTTCATGACAAGATCCACCCCCAGCCTTCATTCAACCCCAGATCATGGGTACCTGTGACTCCAGTATATTCACGGAGGTCTCTGGACTTGAACTGTGAACCTTTCCTGTGAGACCACCTAGCAGAGAAGTCTTGTTTTACCGCTGCGCTACCGTCTGGCCCCTATGCACCACCATTCTGAGGCTATGCAGCGGGGTTGCCTTGTGCTTCTTCTGGCCAGCTCCCTCAGCCTTCTTTCCAGTCTGCCCTCAACACCTCTCCCATATGATTTGCTGTAATACCCTCTATTTCCTTACCTTACTAAAAAAAAGCATTACATTGTCAAATAAATCACTGCCTTACACTGGCATAGCAGAGATTCAGCAGAGAGAGCCCTTAGTCTCCGGACAGAAGACACTTAGAAAAATCTCACCTCATTATCTCCCAGGTAATTTGTCTTTTAAATACTTTTCTTCCATAGGGAAAATTCCAAATGACAGTGAAAATTCCAAAGGGTTCATTTAGAAGACACAGAAATAGTACAACAGTATGTTCTTGGGGTATTAATTAATGATCTTCTAATTGCTAGCTTTAAATCATATAAAATGGCAGTTTTTAAAAAGAAGCTCTGCACAAATCTCATTTTCCCCCAAAAGTCCTCTGTACGATTCCTTCAGGTGTTGTAGGAAAAAAAACCCTGTAGATTCCAAAGCTTCTGCATCATGTGTTAGAGCACATAAGCATTTCCCCTCTTTTTTTTATTTTTTATTTTTTTATTTTAGAGGTTTTTGCTATAGGGCACGTGCACGCACCAGAAAGAGAGAAAGCGAGAAGTCACCCCCAGGGGGGATGGCCATGCCGCAATCCCTTCTCCTCCATTCTCCTCTCAGGATCTTGGGCATGCACGCACACCCGGAGTAAGTTTAAGCCACTGGGTCCAGGACTCAAACTGCAGTCTACTATATGTGAGTCCAGAGACATAGCCATTACGCCAAATGCTGGTCCCTCCCCTCATTTTTTTTTTTTTTGAGAAGTTTTCGCTATAGGACACGTGCGCTCGCCAGACAGACAGAGAGAGACATAGAGACAGAAAGCAAGAAATCACCCCCCAGAGGGGATGGTCACGCCACAATCCCTTCTCTTCCACTCTCCTCTCAGGATCTTGGGCACGCACGCACACGCGCCCGGCGTGAGTTTTAAGCCACCGGGTCCGGGACGCGAACCGCGGTCGACAACGTGGGGGGTCCAGCGACATAACCATTATGCTAACTGCTGGTTCCCTCCCCTCAATTTTTAAATGGAGATGCTCAGAGTGGTTAGGGGACTTGCCCAAGGTCACCCAGCTCCCTCTAACTGGGGTTTCCTCACTGTGAGTTGTGTGTGTGCTCACAGCTCCGTGATGTGCTCTGTTGTCAACAAAATGGAAAACAGCACATTAACCTTGACGTTATTTTGTGGTTAGGTTATACTTGGCTTAGCTTTGCACCTGGGCACCCTTTGAAATGTGATTCCGAGATGAAGAAAGGCTATTTTAATACACTCAAGTGAGACTCTGCTGAATTTTTCCTCATCTGTATGTGCCTGTGACTAAGAGTACACAGTGTCTTGAGTAGCTGCTCCTTCAGTGCTCTGGTTACGTTTGCTTTGCTTCTTATTTTGTGAAAATACAGAGTGAGGGTTCATTTCCTTTCTAAGTACACTGGAAATGCATAGGAAGCATTTAGGAAAGGCAGGATGGATAAGCAGTGTTTTTAGAAGGAGAACGTCCTGTAAGTTTTGAGTTAGCAGTGGCTAGTATTCCTCAACAGAAAATACTAGAAAAACAAAAATGTCTTCAATAAAAACGAGAAGAGCAAAAACTGTTCCTGTTTTGGGAACCAGCAGTTAGCGTAATGGCTATGTCACTGGACTCCCACGTAATTGACCGCAGTTCGCGTCCCAGACCTGGTGGCTTAAAACTCACACCGGGCGCGTGTGCGTGCGTGCCCGAGATCCCGAGAGAAGAATGGAGGAGAAGGGATTGCGGCATGACCATCCCCCCGGGGGGGTGATTTCTCGCTTTCTGTCTATATGTCTGTCTCTGTCTGTCTGGCAAGCGCATGCGCCCTATAGCGAAAAACCTCTCAAAAAAATTCTTTTGTAAAAGAATAAAAACTATTCCTGTTTCTTAGAGGTGGACCTGTCCTGCTGATTGGGAGCCAACCTTGCAGGCCACGATGTGCGTACGTGCCTGAGAGTTCAGACGTGTAGGACTGGGCAATTCAGAAACTATACTCTTATTTCAGCAGCTTCTTCTTCTTCTTCTTCTTCTTCTTCTTCTTCTTCTTCTTCTTCTTCTTCTTCTTCTTCTTCTTCTTCTTCTTCTTCTTCTTCTTCTTCTTCTTCTTCTTCTTCTTCTTCTTCTTCTTCTTCTTCTTCTTCTTCTTCTTCTTCTTCTTCTTCTTCTTCTTCTTCTTCTTCTTCTTCTTCTTCTTCTTCTTCTTCTTCTTCTTCTTCTTCTTCTTCTTCTTCTTCTTCTTCTTCTTCTTC
>NW_006159534.1:2359858-2373804 GCF_000334495.1 Tupaia belangeri chinensis | reverse complement strand
TTTTTTTTTTTTTTGAGAAGTTTTCGCTATAGGACACGTGCGCTCGCCAGACAGACAGAGAGAGACATAGAGACAGAAAGCAAGAAATCACCCCCCAGAGGGGATGGTCACGCCACAATCCCTTCTCTTCCACTCTCCTCTCAGGATCTTGGGCACGCACGCACACGCGCCCGGCGTGAGTTTTAAGCCACCGGGTCCGGGACGCGAACCGCGGTCGACAACGTGGGGGGTCCAGCGACATAACCATTATGCTAACTGCTGGTTCCCTCCCCTCAATTTTTAAATGGAGATGCTCAGAGTGGTTAGGGGACTTGCCCAAGGTCACCCAGCTCCCTCTAACTGGGGTTTCCTCACTGTGAGTTGTGTGTGTGCTCACAGCTCCGTGATGTGCTCTGTTGTCAACAAAATGGAAAACAGCACATTAACCTTGACGTTATTTTGTGGTTAGGTTATACTTGGCTTAGCTTTGCACCTGGGCACCCTTTGAAATGTGATTCCGAGATGAAGAAAGGCTATTTTAATACACTCAAGTGAGACTCTGCTGAATTTTTCCTCATCTGTATGTGCCTGTGACTAAGAGTACACAGTGTCTTGAGTAGCTGCTCCTTCAGTGCTCTGGTTACGTTTGCTTTGCTTCTTATTTTGTGAAAATACAGAGTGAGGGTTCATTTCCTTTCTAAGTACACTGGAAATGCATAGGAAGCATTTAGGAAAGGCAGGATGGATAAGCAGTGTTTTTAGAAGGAGAACGTCCTGTAAGTTTTGAGTTAGCAGTGGCTAGTATTCCTCAACAGAAAATACTAGAAAAACAAAAATGTCTTCAATAAAAACGAGAAGAGCAAAAACTGTTCCTGTTTTGGGAACCAGCAGTTAGCGTAATGGCTATGTCACTGGACTCCCACGTAATTGACCGCAGTTCGCGTCCCAGACCTGGTGGCTTAAAACTCACACCGGGCGCGTGTGCGTGCGTGCCCGAGATCCCGAGAGAAGAATGGAGGAGAAGGGATTGCGGCATGACCATCCCCCCGGGGGGGTGATTTCTCGCTTTCTGTCTATATGTCTGTCTCTGTCTGTCTGGCAAGCGCATGCGCCCTATAGCGAAAAACCTCTCAAAAAAATTCTTTTGTAAAAGAATAAAAACTATTCCTGTTTCTTAGAGGTGGACCTGTCCTGCTGATTGGGAGCCAACCTTGCAGGCCACGATGTGCGTACGTGCCTGAGAGTTCAGACGTGTAGGACTGGGCAATTCAGAAACTATACTCTTATTTCAGCAGCTTCTTCTTCTTCTTCTTCTTCTTCTTCTTCTTCTTCTTCTTCTTCTTCTTCTTCTTCTTCTTCCTTTCTCTGGCTGTGTGCGCTTGCCAGAGAAAGATAGAGAGGGAAAGTGAGAAATCACCCCCCCCAGGGGGTGGCCACGCCACAGTCCCTTCTCTTACATTCTCTTCCCAGGATTTTGGGCACAGATGCACATGCCCCCAGCATGATCCTCGAGCTGCTGGATCTGGGACTCAAACCCTGGTTGACTGTGTGGGAATCCACATCCCACTCACCCCAGGAGATGTGTCTTAACCTGCACACCCTCCAACAACTGCTGATGAGAAATCACTGATGGGTGGGCAGCTATGGTACAGCATCCACTTCCTCAGAGACATTTCCTGGCACTAAGGAGCTCTACAGTATTTTTAAATAGTGGAAATGTTTGTGATCAATTCTGCCAAAGTCAAAATAATTGCTGCTGCTGTGCTTAATAATTGAGGGACGATCTGAGAGATTATTTTCAGGGTTTTTATAAGAAACAAGATGCTGAACCACATTTCCAGCAAACAAGGCTGAGAACTCGTCCAGGCTGAGGTTCACGTGGAACTCAGGCACTCTGGCCTCCTGGCAGTCGCGGAGCATCAACATCCCAGGCATGTTTTCTAAATGGAGATTTGGGTCTCTTGCTTTATTTTTGAGGTCTTTAAAAAAAGAATAAAAATAATAACCTGTTATGTGTCTACCATTCTCCAGCTGCAGAGGCGAGAAAACCAGTGGGTGACTCACTGTCCCCTGAAGGCATCACTCACAGCCGGGGCTGCACCCCTGCCATTTTCCACGTCATGCCTGCATACCCTCCCCCTCCTGGCCTAGGACGAGGGCTACGTGAGAGCCTGAACCTCACCTCAGCCTGAAAGTCTTGGCTCCCCTTCTAGGCCAGGGCTGTCTCCCTCTTCTGAACTGGAGCTCCCCCTGTCGGCCCCACCCATTGCCAATCTGATGTATCCTTTCTGGTAGGAATCATTATCTTTTTTTAAAAAAATAGTTTGTTTATTTCTTCCATGAGCAAGGGAGACAGAGAGAGACGAACAGAGAGAGCACCCCCAGTGGGGTCCTGACACCACGATCTACCCCCAGTCTCGGCCAGCCCAGATCATGGGCAAGCAGGTGCCTGCATACTCAGGGTAGTCGCCAGACTAGAACCAGGAGCCTTCCTGCGGAGGACTGCTTTGAAGAGCGTGCAGCCAGCCCCGAGAGATGATCATCGTCCCTATCTCTGGAAACGCTGTATGTTTCACTGGTGCAGGGCTCTCTCCTTTTCCTTTCTTTTCAAATATTTCCCTGGTAGCATGCCTCATACCAAATACTGGGTCATCTGGACAGTCATGACACATTTTTGCATAGAAAAACAGAATATGTCATGACTTTCCCAAGGACCTAATTGTTATTCAAAAAAGAAAAAAATCTGCTGGTTGGCTTCTGATGTGCAATCTCTTGGTGCCTGGAGCGAGGACGATGGGTCAGTTCGGGAGGCAGAGCTGTTATTTTCAGCGTCCTCTGGTTCAAGGGCTCTGTCTCTCAGTGCAAGGTCAGGGAGGGGAACTGCTGGGTCTCCTCAGCTCCATCTGCGGTCAGCTCCCTCTTCTCTGCGGCCGTTGTCCCGACCAGCGGTGAGCGCGTGGTGAAGAATTATGAGGATTCAGTGGGGCTGAGTGTGCGGGCTTAATGGAGTGCCAAGCTCAGCTCCAAGAAGGCTAGGGAGATAGGAGGAAGAAATTACAGCCTCAGGTTGGGAGGGGCCCTCTGGTCTCCCTCGGCCGTGGGGAAAACACCTGAGAGATCTAATGGGGGTCAGGTGTCCCGTCTGCCTTATCTGTGAGGATTGATTCGCTGCGCCAGGAGGACAGCGTACAAATGGATCATGGCTCCTGGCGTTAAATGAGGCTCTCTCCTTAGAAGAGCTGACAGAGCAGAGTGAAGGGGAGCTGAGGAAGCGGAGACAGCAGGAAGTTATCTAGAAGAAGGAGACGCAACCCAGCAGAAAGGCGACCAGAGAGGCTCGGAAAGTTATCTCAGCAGAGGGAGGGCCCTGTGTGCAGGAGAGTACTTGGAGACGGATTCGGTTGCAAGGAGCACGTGTTGGGGAGCTTTTCACCTGACTACACAGAAAGCTGTGCTCAGTTCAGGGGTGAGTCACAGATGGGCATTCTGACGACCGGAGGGGTATCTGAGGACTCGGGGGACACAGGAAGACAGCAAGCGCAGCAGCGAGCAGCACCAGCCTGTGTCACAGGGACGCGGTTCAAATCTCAGTTGTGCGATCCTGCCCTAGTAGCCATCTCCGAGCCTCCGCGTCCCCATGTGGACAAGACTGTCCACGCAGAGCGCTGCCGAGAGGATCTCGAGAGAGAGTAGAAGCGGTTAGTGCAATCTGGCGCGTCAGCGATGGTAGTTCCACAAGAAGAGGGGCCTATTTCTTGAGCTCTTCTTTTCTTTTTTTGAGGGAGATTTTTCTTTTTCTTTCTTTTTTTTTTTTTTAAGAGAGATTTTGCTATAGTGCATGTGTATTCACTGGAGAGACACAGAGAGAAAGCAAAAAATCACCCCCCCCCAGGGGGGATGGCCACACCACAATCCCTTCTCCTCCATTCTCTCTTGAGATTTTGGGCATACACACACACGTGCCTGGCATGAGTTTTAAGCCGTTGGGTCCCGGACTCAAACTGCAGTTGTCTAAGTGGGAGTCCAGCGATGTAACCATTACCCCTCTTCACCTCTTCTTAGGTAACTCTGGTTTTGGAGTGCCTTGGAGTGCCAAGGAGGGACACAAACAGAGAGAAACACCCCGTGGAGGGGAGGGCTGATGCATTTCTAGGAACCACGATGTCAGATACCCCATTTGAAATTATTTCCTGCCACAGACCGTCATGGCCGCCTGTCCTCAATTACAGCGACATCTTCAGAGTCTGTGCACCAGCTGCGCACTCGCGGTGCTTTGAAATGGAAAGGAGATGGGAATGTCTGTGTTTGGACTGCCTTGAGAGGGAAGAAAGCAGGCCACGAGGGTTAAGCAGGAAGCAGGACCTCAGGGGCAGACGGGTGGCTGCATTAGAGAGGGCCGTGCTGTTCCCACAGTGAACAGCAAAGGAAAGGGTCCTCAGAAGGGGCGCGAGCAAGGGAACATCCAGGTCACCCCAGCACATTCACAGCCGCCGCTGACAGACAGAACCGGGAAATGCCTTTAGTTATTGAACCCATCAACCCAGAGCTGCCGATGGAGAGGAAGGCTTTCTTGGGCTCTCTGCCCAGGGGCTGCTTGTCACCTTTAAGTTAGAATACTCACCTAGAGTGACCCTAGCATGTTCTCATCAGCCTGCACCCGCTAGGTTCAAAGGCCAGCCTCACTGAGTGCCACTGTGGCACCAGGCACTCATCCCATTCAGGAGGACAGGAAGGTGCCCCCAGGGTGCCAGCCCCAGTCCTAGGCAGGATGCAAATGAATAACAACGTAAGAACCTTTAGGCTCAAAATGGGAAAGGGGTCTAGGATGGCTCGCAACTGCTGCTGTGCAGTATCTGGGGCTGCAGGGACTCTCCCCAATTAGAAGGTCTGGCACTCACCCAGAAATAATTCCCAGAACCCTCAGTGATGCACCAGCCGCTGGGGTGTAGCCTCCGTCTCAGCCTGTGTGAGGGTAGTGCCCTTGCACACACAGGCTTCTCCCCTGGGGCCAGCAGAGGGCGCACCCTCCCGTTCAGGCAGGACCAGGCTCCTGCTCTTCTCTGCTCTGACACCTCCCCCAACCACCCGCCCCTGCTGTGCAGGCTACTGTGTTCTCCAGGAAGCAGCTCTGCAAGGACAGGAACTGGCTGTGACCACCCCCCATTTTCTACCTCTTTTAATGAGCCCAGGTTCACAGGGGCTCAAAAGCCTTTGTAGGCCTCTGCCTGGAGTCTCTAGAATTTTCTAGACTGTTTCTATTGGCTCACTTTGGCTACTCATTCATTATCTGTAGTTTTCCTATTGGTCACCTCTCTCTTTCTCCTCAGGCTTCTCCCTATTATTATTATTATTTTAATTTGCAAGAGTGCATATGCCCTTGCCAAAAAAAGAGAGAGAGGGAAAGTGAGGAAAGTACCCCTTAATGGGGTATGGTCAGGTCACAATCCCTTCTCCTCCATTTCTCCATCCTAGTGGGATTTGGGACATGCACACACACACGCCTGGTGTGCTTTTCAAACTGCCAGGGCCAGGACTTGAACTGCAGGTTGGCTGAGTGGGATCTGGCTCCTTTAACCAACAGGCCAGAAGGTTGGTCCCTTTCCCAAATTTTAATTCCACACCTTGGCTCTGTCCTTCCGGTTGGAACTGACTCCTCAACCAGCAAAAGTTTGGAGAGACTCCCAACTTTCCTCCACCTCAAACACCTAGGCTGGGCTAAAACATTAACACTCTAAGCAATGGAAAATATATAAACTATAAATTTAAACTTATAAGCCATAACATAAATATAACTCCAACAAATTAAATAATTTTAATGCTTTTTAAAAAAATATTAATGATAGAGCCCATATGCATGCATGAGCAAAAGAAGCATCATTTACAGGGCTGGATCACACTGCAATCCCGTCCTCCAGTCCTTCAGCTCACAGGATCCGGGCACATGTGCATGGGTTTTCTGTATCTTTCGAGCGACTGGGCCCAGGACTCGAACTGTAATCAGCAAGCTGCTTCTAGCTCCACGGTCTGGCATACCACAAAACATGCCACAGAGACTGGCCTAAGTGCTGTTTTTGAATAGTCAAAAGCTGCTTCTGCCCATATATCTGGCCTGATGTGCTGGAACCAAAGGCCTGGGCTTAGTCTGCCTGTCCATGAAGTACACAGGCCCCGCCCTGCCACCAGGCTCTGCTGAGCCTCCGGGGCCTGTGGAGAATGGTCAGCCTCAATGGCTTTGCCCAGCCTTCCTTGTGAACTCGGGTCAGTAATGCTCGTAGGCTTACCACAGGCCTTGCTGCCAGGTCCTTTTCCCCCACCCCCCTGCAAAGCCACCTCTTTTCTTCTCTCCGTCCAAGACAGTGTAACTGTTATGTCTCACCAGCTTACTCGCAATGACGTGATTGCTACATACTGCATTTTCTTTTTCCTTTTTCTTTTTTTTTTGGTGGGGGCAGAAGTTTTTAGAGACAGAGAGACAGAAAGTGAGAAGTCATCCCCCAGGGGGGATGGTCACACCATAATCCCTTCTCCTCCATTCTCCTCTCAGAATCTTGGGCATGCACACACACGCCCGGTATGAGTTTAAGCCTCTGGGTCCGGGACTCGAACCATGGTCGACTACATGGCAGTCCAGCGACATAGCCATTATGCTAACTGCTGGTCCCTTCTTTTTCCTTTCTTAATTGCTGGGGTGCATGTGTTTGCCAGAGAGAGAAAGAGAGAGAGAAAGCACCCCTAATGGGGCCTGGTTACTCTGCAATCCTTTTCCTCTCTTTCTCCATCTGTCAGGATTTTGTGCTTGGGCCCAGTATGTCTTTCATAGTTGCCATGGTTGACCAGGTGGGATCCAGCTCCCAATGCACCGTGCTTAACTGTTGTGCTACAGGGCCGACTCTCTGCTCTTTCATCAGAGATGACTAAAACAACCAGTGATAAGCACTACACTAGAGGTTGGCTCTCTACTTAACAGCCACTCCCTTCTCCAGCCAGGCCCAGCCTCCTTGATGGTTCTAGGATAGGGAGAGAAATTTGAGAAGAGGCAGGGATAATTGTTCTGAACCCAAGCACATTTAAATGGGTCACCACAACATCCATCATTTCTCTCTGCAAGTGTAGAACGTCAGTGGAGATTATTACACTGACTTTATTATCTATTATAATTCTATTATAATTGTCTTGACTTGAACCCGTGGGAGAAATAACAGGCATACACAAAAGACCCCCTCTTCTCCCCCTCCCTCCTCCTCTCTCTCCTCTGTCTTTCCCTCTTTCTCTCTGCCTCTGTCTCTCTGTCTCTCTCTCACTTTCTCTCTATACATGTAAGTGCATTCCAACAGAGTTCATTTTTTTAAGAGAGATTTTTGCCATAGGGCACATGCACTCGCCAAAGAGACAGAGAGACAGAAAGTGAGAAATCATCCCCCTGGGGGAATGGCCATGCTACAATTCCTTCTCCTCCATTCTCCTCTTGGGATTTTGGGCATGCATACACATGCACTTGGCTTGAGTTTGAAGCCACCAGGTCCGGGACTTGAACCATGGTTGACCACATGGGAGTCCAATGACAAACCATTATGTCATCTGCTGGTCCCATGAGTTCACATTTTATGCATAATTTGACATCTTTATCTCATGACCTCATTCTTGGTGGAAGAACCCTCTCAAAACTCCTTCTCAGTCCTTCCTTTGAATCTAATAGAATAATTGGACAATTTATGGCTCTGATCTTAGTTATTAGTTTTTTCCATGGCAAGCAGTTTTCTTGTGACAGTGTCATGAGTATGCAGAGGAAGTCTCTCTGCCAGGAAAACCAGGGATGGTAGCTGCTTACCTAAGCAGGGCAGCCCTCCCTGGAGCCGTAATGCTGCCTGCCAAACTCTTCTTACATTCTTGGCATCCTCTCCATGTTTTCCTACCAGGTGTCAATGACCCATGTGCTCTTCCTCTACTTTATTCATTTAATTTAATTACTTCTCACTAACCTTGATGTCTTTCTAGAAGTCTCTTCAAAAGTTTCTGACTGATCATTGTGGTCCACTCTAGAATAGACGTAGGTACTAGGGGAGGCAAGAACAATCAGCCAGCTTAATATTTTGGTGAGGACTTAGAGACTTTACCCACAAAGAGATATTTTTATTGTATCACACTGGAGGAGATTCTCAGATGAACACAGCGGTGTGGACCAGAAAAAGGAAACAAAACATGGCATGAAGAATGTATTCGTTTCCTAGGACTGCTATAGCCAAGTGCCAAAATGGCTTAGACCAACATAAATTTGTCATCTTACAGTTCTGGAGGCTAGACGTCCCAAATGAAGGAGTTGATGTGCAGTGCTCCCTCTGGAATGGGTAGCAAAAAATTCCTCCTTGTCTCCTCTAGCTACTGGTGCTTTGCTGGCAGCTTTTCCCATGCCTTGGCTTGCCGCAGCATTATTCCAGTCTCTGCGTGCATTGTCACATGGTGTCCTCTCTGTGGTCTCTCTTCATCTGGTCATCTGTAGAAGGACAACAGTCACATTGGATTAGGGCTCACCCTACTGCAGTATGAGCTCACCTTAACTAAATAGATATGCCATAAACCTATTTCCAAATAAGGTCACATTCTGAGGTACCAGGATGAGGACCTCAACATATCTTTCTGGGGAGGACACAATTTAACCCATAACAGGAGCATGTCCATTCTGAGAATCAGTGCTTTAGTTTGGCTGGAATGTTGGTTATGGTTAGGGACTGATAAGAGATGAAAACGATCCAGCAACTGAAATAATTGGAGGGAATATCTGGGGATTTAATAGTTTAATGTATTAGGTCATTGGGGAAGTCATGACATATTCTCCTACATTTTTCTATGCAAGAACACGTTTTGACTTTCCTGACAACCCAACAGCAAAGATTTCTGCGTCTTGGGAGGCAGACAGTGGCATAGCAATAAAATACAATGCTCTATGAGGCTAACCCATATGGGAAGTTTCCTAGTTTAAGTCTGAGTACCCCCCCGAACATGCTAGGCACATGTGTGCCCATGATATGGGGTTGACTGAGGCTAGGAGTGGATTGCAGCATCAGATCCTGTTGGAGGGACTGTTTTCATTGTCTCTCTCTTTTGCTATCTCCCCCACTCATGGAAGACATAATTTCCTTTTTTTCTTAGAGATCTCTGCCACTCTTGTTCTGGTCAGTTACCTTACATTTGTTTGCCATTGATCAAAAAAAGATACAGAACTATCAGGTCGTCTGGGAAGTCATGATGCATGTTGTGTAGAAAAAACTAGAAAAATACAGCATGACTTTTCCTATGACCTAATACCATGTAGGTGAGCTAATAATGCCTTCTCTATTTACCTGACATTCATTTGTTATTTTAATATTTAAGTAATATTAATAAGGACCAAATGGTGGCACAGTGATAATGCAATGCTTGTGTATAGTCCATTATTGTGTTACTAAACAGAAATATCTAAGACTAGGTAATTTATAACAAATAGAGGTTTATTTGGCTCATGATTCTGGTGGTTATAATGTCCAAGAGCATGAGGCCAGCATCTGACCAGCCTCTAGCCATGAGTGACAACATGGAGGAGAGAAGCAGGCAGGTCAGCAGCCACATGTGTGTCTGGGGGAGGAGAGAGGGGGAGAGGGAGGAGACAGGCATGTCTACTTCTGTTTGCTCCCTCCATATTCCCAGCTGATTGGATAGTTCCACTCAGATTGAAGGTGGGCCTTTCTTTTAAAAGTCTCACGGCTTCCTAATGTCATTGTATTAGGGGCCAAATTACAATGCCTGATCCCTTGAAGGACAAACCACGATCTAAACAATAGCACACTGTGAGGCTGACCCACACAGGAGAGTTCCAGGTTTGTGTCGGGAGACCTCCCTAAACATGCCAGGCACACTTATGACCAGGATCCAGGGCAGGCTGAAGCTGGGGGTGGATGGTGGCATGGGGACCTTACTGGGGGAGCCTATCACTCTGTCTCTCTCTTTCTCTCTTAATGGCAAAAAAACAACTTGAAAATATGTACATTTACTGAGCATCACGTGCAAGGAAGCATCCCTGTGCATTAGGGATTCAGTGGCCATCAAGATGGACGCCTTCTGCCCTCCTGGAAAATGAAGCGCAGTCTTACTAGTGTCCTCATGACCTTCCTTATCAACACGGAACAAAGTTCAGAAGGAATTCCCAGGAAGAGAAGCTAAGAACAGATATGTGGCAAAACTGAAAAACGAACAGAAAATTATATTTTTAATTTTCAAAGTTTATTATTTTATTTCTTTCATGAGTGACATGATAGAGAGAGAGAGAGAGGCTGCACCCCCCAATAGGGTTTTGATCCACCCCGGCCTCAGCCAACCCCAAATCAGGGCAAGGGCAAGTGCGTGCCTGGGATACACAAGGACGTCTCTAGACTCGAACTGGGAACCTTCCCGTGTAGGATTACCTTACAGAGTATCTGGTTATACGTCCATGTCACCAGAAATCATTTTAAAAGCAGAAAACAAGTAAACATATCCCCGGGTGGGTGGCAGGTCTATGTAAAGCTCTTTCTATATCAAGGCCAGTGCCCTCTGTGCTATCAGATGACAAACTTGTCCAAACTGCTAAGGCATGCTCGTCATTCCCATAGTGCAAACAGAAACCCTCAGCGACTCGGTGGCAATATACCAGGCTGCCCCGGCCCCGGCCAGGAGCTGAAGTTCACCAGGCACAGTGGAAAATATGCAGCAATGTCTCCCACGCATTAAGGATAACTGAACCGTGCCCAGACACCCCCAGTGAGTTGGAGGCAAGCCTTCCACACTCATGTGGGCTGCATGCTTGTCGATAAGCTGCAAAATGTCTCATGCTTCCATGGAAAGAGGTTGCCACCGACCTGTGACCCTGCAGTTAGTCACTAACGCTGATACTTTCTGTAAATTATAGTCTCTTCTGAACTGGGCTGTGTTCACAGAAATGTTCTCGTCCTGTACGATAACTGCGTGGAACTCGAAGTAATTATGTACACGAAGCAGCTCCTCTCTTACCATTCAGCAAGTGACCTTATTCAAGTAAGGATTTTTCCCTTAATCTAATGAGTCTTCAGAAAAAGTAGGGAAGAGGAAAAAATGAATAAGCTCATGTGACTGTTATTAGGGATGCTCATAACCACTCTGGCTTTCATCTCTTTTCAGGAACATAGTAGGATGGCACTTAGCTGCCCCCTTAGAAGTTAGGTATGACTGGGACCAGCAGTTGGAGTAATGGCTATGTTGCTACATAGTCGACTGCAGTTCAAGTCCTGGACCCAGTGACTTAAAACTCACGCCGGGCGTGTGTGTATGTGCCCAAGATCCCAAGAGGAGAAGGGAGGAGAAGGGATGGGGCATGGCCATCCCCGCTGGAGGGGATTTCTCGCTTTCTGTCTCTCTGTCTCTCTCTGTCTTTCTGGTGAGTGCATGCGCCCTAAAGTAAAAACCTCTCCCTCCCCAAAAAGGAAGCGAGGTATGACTATGTGACTGATCGTGGCTGATGAAATGTGTGCAGATGTGGCCCACGCCACTCCTGAGTGGAAGCTTCAAGAGCCAGTGTGCAATTTGCCACATTCTCTTTTATTGCTGTCCTAGAAGTTTGGAAGCAGGCGACAGGACGAGTCCTGAGCTCAGCCTCTGTGGCACTCAGTAGTGTACTCACTGCCATCCTGGAAGCCACATGGCTGACCACAGTTCAGATCCTGTGCCCAGTCAACCTGAAACATGCCTCACACATGCGTACACGTACCCAAGAGTCTGACGAACTGTAGGGCTGGGGGAAGAGGATCACGCAGCGACAAGATCCTACCGAGAGTGTATTCTCTCTCTCGTGCATACATATGTGTTCTCCAGCATAAATAAAAAAGTTTTTTTAAAATACGGGACCTGTCCGCCTGAGTGTCACTGATGTACAGAGCAACAGAGTGTGAATGGAAGTCAAAAATGCGTGGGGGTGAACCATTGATGTTTTGGAAGGTTTTGTTGCTGTCTGGACTGACACCGATAGTGAGTTTTCTACGCTAAGTCTTGCTAACCAACTAACCAACCCCTTCAGAGGGAAGCAGAGCTCAGCTGGACAGAAGGTGCTTCCTAACAGGGATTCTCGTGGGTGTTCACCACCGGGTAGCTCTGCGAGGGAGGTCACGGGTGGGCCCCCGGTAGGTTTTAAAGATTTCAGTAGGAAGTCACTAGAATATGTTTACTTATTTATTTGAGATGTTTGCTATAGGGCACATGCATTCGCCAGAGAGACAGAGAAAGAGACAGAGAGAGAGACAGAAAGTGAGAAATCACCTCCAGGGGGAGGATGCCCTGCTTTCTCTTACAATCTCTTTTGCAATCTCGTTGCAATCTCTATCCCTCCATTCCCTCTCAGGATTTTGGGCACACACGCACACATGCGTGGCCTGATTTTGAAGCCACTGGGTCCAGGACCCGAACTACAGTCAGCCATGTGGGAGTCCAGCAACATAACCATTACACACCTGCTGGTCCCAGAATACATTTATTTTAACTACTCAGTTGTCATAGATGTTTTTGAATAACTATGAAATACTTCAAAATAATAAAGGTTAATACAATTTTTATTCTAGTCAAAATCCTGCAACGAGGTTCCAGGAAGATTATAAAGAGAGAAATAACGTAAAAAGGAAGAAGGCAGGGCCAGCAGGTGGCACAGAGGTTAAGACAAATGGATCCCATGCGGCTGACTGTGCAGCTCGAGTTTCGGACCCAGCAACTTGAAAAACACATCGTGCATGCCCAAGATCCTGAGAGGAGGATGGAGGAGAAGAGATTGTGGTATGACCATTCCCCCCGGGGAGGGGACAATTTCCTTTCCCTTTCACTCTTCAAAGAGTGCATGTGTCCTATAGCAAACTAAAAATAAAAGAACAAAAACAGGAAGAAGGCAAATCAAATCAACTGAATGCCACTTTAATAGATTGTAGCTGTCAAGTGTAATTAAGGTCACCTTCATCCATCTTCTCCTTCCTGTTCTCAATTCCCTTAACTAAGCCAATCTAACCACCTGTTTTCACCTCAAAACCCTGTTCCCGCGTCTCCACAGTGACGGCCACAGCTACCTAAAATACTCCCTTGGGCAAAGTGGGTTATAAATGGAAGAACACGTTATTCCTTCAGGGAACATTGAGGTTTACTCTCCCATGGCCTTATCACTTCACTGCACCCTGCCCTGCCCCTGCTTCCCAATCAATTCCCTTTACTCCAAACCACATTTGCAAGTGCTCCACTCCCGGCATTTCTCCCATGGCTTCACTCACCTACAATGCCCTTCTTTCTCCTTTCTCCCTAATCAAACCCAACCATCCCTCGAGGCTCAGCTCCACCTCCAGGAAGCCTCCCTCTGGACTCCAGTCCTCACTGACTTTCCTCCCTGAATTCCCGTAGCAATAACAAGCCCCAGCACATTATTCAGGGCTGAAAATAATGATCCATGCTTCTTTCTAGTGTGTCAGTACTGTTTCCAGTTCCTCTGTGGGCCCATGTGCAACTCAAACCACAACATGAAACAAACCTTACTATTAAAAGCCTAAGAGGGGTTGGGGCTGGCAGGTGGCGCAGTGGTCAAAGGCACTGGACTCCCACATGGCTGACTGTGGGTTCAAGTCCCAGACCCGGAGGCTTTCTCAGTCTCTCTCTCTCTCTGTGTCCCTTTCTGGAAATATCAAAATAATAATAATAATAATAAATAAAGTTAAATAAGATAATTCTTTAAAAAAATAGCTACAGGGACCAGCAGTTGGCATAATGGCTATGTCGCTGGACTCCCATGTGGTCGACCACAGTTCAAGTCCTGGATCTGGTGGCTTAAATTCATGCCAGGCACATGTGTGTGCGTGCCCAAGATCCCAAGAGGAGAAGGGATTGCGACATGGTCATTCCCTGGGGGGCGATTTCTTGCTTTCTGTCCCTCTGTCGTCTCTCTCTCTCTGTCTTTCTGG
>NW_006159534.1:2351959-2359740 GCF_000334495.1 Tupaia belangeri chinensis | reverse complement strand
GGGGGGGAGGGTGATTTCTTGCTTTCTGTTTCTCTCTGTCTTTCTGGCGAATGCATGCGTCCTACAGCAAAACCCTTTAAATAAATAAATAAATAAAAAGCCTAATTGGGGTCAGACAGTGGTGCAGTGGTAAAACATGATACAAGGCAGTGCTGCCAGTTCAAGTCCAGTAAGCTCCCTGAGCACACTGGGCGTATGTGTGACCGTGAACCAGGGCCGACTGAAGGCAGGGGTAGATTGTGGCCTCAGGACCCTGGTGGTGGTGGTGGTGGTGGGGGGGATCTCGTCTCTGTCTCATTCTCTCTCTGTACCTCTCTCAATGATGGAAGAAATAAGTAAATAAACTATAAAAGTAAGCAAAAGGCCCTGCCAACTTAATGTAGCCATTATGCCCTTTAGTAAAAGTATGATCTAGGTAAGATGACAACCACATGAAAACTACTTTACTATTTTAAAAAGTGAGACAAGGACAATATACGGTAGTTAGTATAAAATATCACAGATATGCTTCATGTCTATCTTTTGAATATTTTATATCAAATCATGGCTCTCTGAATCACTTTAAAAACATGATGACTGAGGGGCCAGCAAATGATGTAATGATTAAGGTGCTGGACTCCCACATGGCCAACTGTGGTTCGAATCCTGGATCTGGGTGGTTTGAAAATCATACCGGGCATGTGTAATGTGGGCCCAAAACCCCCAGAGGAGAACGGAAGAGAAGGGATTTCGTCATGGCCAACCCCCGGGGTGATTTTCCACTTTTCCTCTCACTGTCTCTCTATCTCTCCCTGGTAAGCGCATGCACCCTACTGCAAAACCTTGGGAGAAAAAGACAATTGGTAGGAAACTTGGGGAGCCGTGAGTGACATGTTATCCTTTTAGTTCTACAAAGCACGAATGTAGGCTCTGATGCGTCTATAGATCTAGGAACTCCGGAGTGGTAATTAGTGTGTGGTCAGCCCTCAGTATATTCTTGCTACTTGTTCACTTCCCTACAAAGAGATCTGAGTTTTTATTGAACTTCCGCTCTGGCTCTCACAAACTTTCATTCATGCTGCAGTCATGTACTTTGGTCTTCCGTAATTTGAGTGTGTGTGCGCGCATGCGTGCGTTTGAAGTTGGGTTTTTTTTGTTTGTTTGTTTGTTTTTTTGAAAATCAAGAAATTGGAATAGAGAGCACTGCATACTAGGAGACATTTGTTCATTTTCTGGGTGTGATGATGGCATTACAGTTTGCTGATAGAATTTCTTTAGTTTTAGAATGTAATGCTGTAGTATCCAAGGTGGAAGTAACAGGACGGTTTGCAGCTTATCTTCAAACAGGTCATCGAAACGGCATAGATAGATAAGCAAATACGGCAAATTGTTAACAATTGTCGAATCCAGGAGGTCGATAAGTGGGTGATTACTTACTATTCTGTCAACTTTTCTGTACATTTGAAAATGTTCATAATTAAGAATTGATTTTAAAAAAGTTGTCACAAAAAAAAGAAAAAAAACAGAAGTAGGAACATCAATATTCCAACCAAATAAAATAACAAGTGTGTTTGTGTGTGTGTTTATGTGTGTGTGTGTATGCAGGGCTGCGAAGGTACCTCTGTAAGGTTTACATGCTATTATTTCAGAACCATATAAATGCACTCAAATAAATGTTACTTTTTCTTGACTCATTTGCGGAATGAGGGACTAGAGGTTTAATTTTATAGCTAAAATAATGGCCTAAATGTTCTCATGGTCCTTTGACATTTGAAGAGGTGGAAGTTAAAAACTAATCATCAGACTTCAAAGGGAAAAATAGATAAGTCATTTAATTATTATCCTAAAGACGTTTTTGGGAAAAAATGTTGCATTTAAGTATTATTTCCTATTTTTAGGTAATGTAAGTGGAACTGTTTACATCTGATTGTATTTGCTGGACCAAATTTATCATTATTATCATTTTAATGATTTATTTATTTAAATTAGCTATAGGGCATGTAAGCTTACCAGAGCGACAGGGAAAGGAGAGAGGAAAAGTGAGAAAGCAAGCTGCCAGGCCCAGAACTCAAATTTGACCTGGCCCTGTAGGAGTTCAACGCCACCTCCTGGCCCCCTAGATTTATTATTTTTATTCATTTTTTTTCTTTCTTGCTAGAGGACACAGGCCCTCACCAGAGACAGAAAAAGGGAGAGGAGAAAGCACACACACACACACACACACACACGCACACACCCGTGAGGAATGGTCATGTAACGATCCCTTCTTTTTCCATCTCTCTCTCCTTTCATGATTGTGGGCACACACACACGTGCCTGGTGCATTGTTCAAGCTGCTAGTTCTAGGACTCAGCCACATGGTCAGCCATGTGGGACCCAGCTGCTCTAACCACTAGGCCAGGGAGCCTATCCTTTAAAAAAATAAAAAATAAAAACTGGGATGCCAGTAGGTGGTGTGGTGGTTAAAGCACTGGAATCTCACATAGACCGCTGCAGTTTGATTCCTGGACCTCAGGGCTTGAAAATCACACAGAGCACATGTGCATGCATGCCTCAAATCCCAGGAGGAGAATGGAGGAGGGGGGGGTGGTGGCATGGCCATTCCCCCAGGGGGGTGATTTCTCACTTTCCCTCACACTGTCTCTCTCTGGTGAGAGCACACACCCTATGGCAAAAACCCTAAAAAAATTTTTTTTGCCAAAGGGCAAATGAATAAACATGTAAATAAAATTACCATATGAAAAAAATTTCATTTCGATTCATTTTCTTTTGCTTAGTCTTTTAAACTTCAATAAACATGTCATGCTATACATACTAAGCATTTTATCTTTTATTGTGAATTTCAGGATGTCGTGTTTTAAACTTAAAGTCTTCCAAAAAGATTTGGGAGAGGATGAGGCATATAAGAACGTGGGAACAGTAGCAATGTTAACTTAAAAAAACAAGAGGACCCAAACAAAAGCAAAAACAACAAACAACAATCCAACGGGGTAATGACGTAGATTCAGGGCTAAATTTATCTCGGTCTATGCTACACGACCTCTGTTTTTGACTGTGACATTCGGAATAGTAGGAAGTAGTCTGGACTACATATTTTTTCAAATCAAACACATCTTAACAGAACCTGTTTTCCTCTTCGTTCTCCGTTCTTGGGTTCTAAGTCTGAAAAACGTAACTAAGATTTGACTGCTGTTTTAAAATAAAGATACAATTACATAAACAATTGTTCCATCCACTGCGCCATGCACCACGCAAGGACCCGAAGGACAAAGAATCCTGCGCTTTACGCGGGCCGAACACAAACGTAGCTCTATGTCGCCATCAACTGGTCACGCGTGTATTACACTTTCTCTCCATCCGCGCCGGCCAGGATGAGAGGTGTCTGGAATCTTGAATCATCAGGAGAGGGTTCTCAAACCCACGAGATTCGTTTTTAATATAGAGAAATGGTATTTTATGAAGGCATAATATGTTAGTTAAGTTTTTATCTTCTTGACCCTTTATTCTTCAATTCAATAATTGAAACCAGAAAAACCTTTACTGAGATGGAAAAAAAAAATGTGTTTCTTAGTTTCAAGTTCAGGGACACTTAAAGATGTTTTTCTTTTTTTAAAAAAAAATTTTAATAATTAATTTTATTTATTCTTTCTTTCTTTTTTTAAATCTGACCAGAGAGAGACACAGAGAGAAAGAAAGGGAAAGTGAGGAAGCAAGCCATGTGGGACTGTCCAGTGCCTTAACCACCACGCCACCCGCTGGGCCCTAAAGATCTTTATTTTTAATTCCCCGGCAATACTAGTTCCATGTTAGCTTCTGCTAGTTGACTGAAAACATCCTCTTCCATGTAATGAATTCTGACCAGAGTGTGTTTTAGTAGATGTAAAAGGCTCAGACTGCTTGGAAACCCGGGAGTCGAATCCAGCTGGTCACACACTTAAATGTAAGGTCAGAGCCTCACGTGAAAAATCTTAGGGCTCAACTAAGGACTTTTATAGATGTTTAGCTACAAAAATCTTACCATTATTTGAGATTTTTTGTTCTACTTTCTGTTTCAGCGGTACTGGTCTTGTTTCTCCAAATCAAAGTGAAGTTACTCGGAGGGAAGGATGATGTCAGACTCCTCAGCCTTGTGCTTTTCACTGTGTTACATTACTTGAAATATTAATAAGTCAGCACTTAATATCTTATTAAATTATTTGGACTGGCCCCATAACACGACAATTAAGTGCTGTGCATTGGGAACCAGATCCCTCATGGCCAGTCCTAGTCCTGTCTTCTATGGCTTGAAAAACATGCCACATGTGTGTGCCTGAGTGTGTGCCCCAAATCCTGACAGGATGGAGAAACGGAGGGAGAAGGATTAGTGTGACCATGCCACATTGAGGGTGCTTTCTCTCTCTCTCTTTTTCTCTGAGGAGTGCACATGCCCTCTAGCAATTAAAAAAAAAAAAAAAAAAAAAAAGCTTACTGAGAGCCAGTAGGTGGCAGGATGGTTAAGGCACTGGACTCCTACATGGTCAATCTTGGTTTGAGTCCTGGACCTGGTGGCTCGAAAATCACTCTGGGCGTGTTTGTGCATGTATACTCCAAATCCCAGGAGTAGAATGGAGAAGAAGTGATTGTGGTGTGGCCATCCCCCTAGAGGGTGATTTCTCACTTTACCTCTCTCTGTCTCCTGTAAGTGCACATAACCCTATGACAAAAATCTAAAAAAAAAAAAAAAAAAAAAAAAAAAAAGATTTTAGCCAGTCAAGATGACAATATAAAAAGTTTAAAATACTTTATATATAAATAAATAATAGTCACTAAGCACTATCAATGTATCAGCTACTGTATTAGCATCAAAAATGTTTGCAAATATGAGAAGTCAGCTAGTGCTATGTCCTTAATTAAGTCCACTGGTTTCTGTCTTGCTCAGTGGTTCCGGACTTATCAAGCACAGTGGAACCTCTTAGGACTGATAGCTAAGAGTATGCTAAGCTCTTATAATCTAATCCTTTCTAGCTCGGTGGCCTAGATTTACCCCTATATTTGTATCCATATAATGGTAAATAACATTACTCACAAGATTCTAGTGTAAAGTCAGTTTCTAAATGGGCAAACCTATGCCCCAGAAATATTCATTATTACTCATGTCAGGCTAAGTTGTCTATTATCATCGGTCTCTACTGAAATGATCTTGAAACATACCACATTTTCTTTCTTTCTTTCTTTCTTTTTTTTACTTAGAAAAACATATCTACTATTCCTGAGAACTTACAGATGAGATTTTTTTTTTTTTCGTTAGATTTTGTTTGCTGGGAACATGTCTGTCCAAGATCTTGGTAAGCTGGAAAGCTGAAGGAAGGGGATCATGGTGTTAAATATCTCCTTGCCCCCTGGCACATCAAGGGTGCCTCTCTCTCTCTCTCTCTTTCTGTCTGTCATGAGTGTGCATGTTCTCTCTGTCATGTTATTTTAAATTCTATCATGAATAAAATACATAAACTTTGAACATTCTTAGAGAGCCAGCCAGTGATGCAGTGTTACACCACGGTGCTTTGCAAGGCTGACCCACATGCAAAGGCTCTAGGTTCTCAACCAGAGACTTCCCTGAATACACCAAGCACCTGTGTACCCACGATCCAGCGCTGGCTGGGCCTGGGAGTGGATTCACGAGGGACTCTTTTGGGAGTGCCTGGCTTTCTGTCTCCCTTTGTCTCTATCTCTTTCTGTTCTTTTTCTCTTACTCAATGTTTGTTTAAATAAACATTTTTAAAAGAATTATTTATTTAATTAAAAAAATTATTTTCATTATTTTTTAGTTTGACCAGAGAGAGACAGAGAAAGAGAGAGCATGCCACTGGGTCCAGGACTCAAACCGTGGTCAGCCATGTGAGAGTCCAGCACCTTAACCACCACCTCATCTGCTGGCCCCTCCAGGTGTTTTTCTAAACATTTCTGTAGGATGCTCAGACATGTTCAACATAGCAGTCACAGACAGACAGAGAGATAGAAAGCGAGAAATCACCTCCCGGGGGGATGGCCACGCCGCAATCCCTTCTCCTCCATTCTCCTCTCGGGATCTTGGGCACGCATGTACACACACTGGGTCCGGGACGTGAACCGTGGTCGACTACATGGGAGTCCAGTGACATAGCCATTATGCTAACTGCTGGTCCCAATAAACATTTTTTTAAAACCTATGAAAAATTTCCTTTTCTTATTATACAGATTTCACAAAGACTTCAAGGTTAGGGTTTTGGTTTTCCTGTTGTAATTCCTCTCCCCCCCTCCCTATTTAATAAAGGTCTACTGATTATTTTATTTGAAAGTGGTCAAATGAACTTTGAGATTATGTAAATTAGATAATACCGTCTAATAGCTCCACCTGCTTATCCGCCTATATGCTGGAGTCCTGCTAATGTGCTTAAAGAGCTGGATTAAAGGCCAGGGATTTCCTAGATTATGTCCTAGGCAAATGCGACCGGTTTGATCCAGTGATGTAAAAATAAGCCATTAACTTGCAATAACTCTATTCTTATAAATATTTGTAACATAAATGCAGCCTTTGTTAAACGAGTTTTTTTCATCTTAGGAGAAAACATACATTGTTCAACGTGTTCCATAACTGAATAAGAGAGGAAAACAGCTAACTACATTTCTGCTGTGTGCTTATTTCTCTTTTCTTCTTATTTAATTTTCTTTGTTATTATTTATTTATGTTTTTAATTTGACCAGAGAGAGAGAAAAAAAATAAAAAGGAAAGTGAGAGGGACCAGCAGTTAGCTTAATGGCTATGTCATTGGACTCCCACGTAATTGATAGCGATTTACGTCCCGGACCCGGTGGCTTAAAACTCACAATGGGCGCGTGTGCGTGTGTGCCCAAGATCCCGAGAGGAGAATGGAGGAGAAGGGATTGCGGTGTGGCCATCCCCCCTGGGGGGTGATTTCTTGCTTTCTGTCTCTATGTCTCTCTCTGTCTGTCTGGCGAGCGCACATTCCCTATAGCGAAAACCTCTCCAAAAAAAAAAAAAAAGGAAAGTGAGAAAGTAAGCCACCAGGTCCAGGACTCAAACCCTGGTCAGCCATGTGGGAGTCCAATGCCTTAATCACCATGCCACCTGCTGGTCCCTTTTATTTTTTTCCTTATTGCCAGAGTGCACATGCTCTCACCCGAGAGAGATAGACAGGCAGACAGACTCTCCCTGATGGGGTGTGATCACAGCACACCCTTTTCTCCCGTTTCTCCATCAGGCTTTGGGGCGCATGCACACACTTAGCCAGCATGTTTTTCAAGTTGCCAGGTCTAGGATTCAAACCTCGCTGGGCCACGTGGGATCTGGCTTTCTGCACACAGAACTTAAGTGCTGCACTTCGGGGCCAGCTCTCTGCGGTTTGCTTATTGAATCTTTTTTCCCAGGGAGGACAAACAGCACTGCTTGCTCTGTTTACATGACTGTGTCTTTGCCTCTGCTGCCCCTGCTGCCTGGCATGCCCTTCTCCACATCACCTGCAATATTTTGTCGTCCTTACCTATTTACTATCTGTAAACCCTGAAGGAGCAATGATTATGCCTTTTATACATTCACTCATTTATTCAATAACGATGTAGTCAAATGCCGGCTCTGGGGAATACAGCAGACAGAAGCCTCTGCTCTTTTTTTTCCCCTTTTTTTGGAGAGGTTTTTGCTATAGGGCACATGCGCTCGCCAGAAAGACAGAGAGAGACAGAGAGACAGAAAGCGAGAAATCACCCCCCAGGGGAGATGGCCACAGCACAATCCCTTCTCCTCCATTCTCCTCTCAGGATCTTGGGCA
>NW_006159534.1:2346072-2351658 GCF_000334495.1 Tupaia belangeri chinensis | reverse complement strand
CAATGGGCGCGTGTGCGTGTGTGCCCAAGATCCCGAGAGGAGAATGGAGGAGAAGGGATTGCGGTGTGGCCATCCCCCCTGGGGGGTGATTTCTTGCTTTCTGTCTCTATGTCTCTCTCTGTCTGTCTGGCGAGTGCACATTCCCTATAGCGAAAACCTCTCCAAAAAAAAAAAAAAAGGAAAGTGAGAAAGTAAGCCACCAGGTCCAGGACTCAAACCCTGGTCAGCCATGTGGGAGTCCAATGCCTTAATCACCATGCCACCTGCTGGTCCCTTTTATTTTTTTCCTTATTGCCAGAGTGCACATGCTCTCACCCGAGAGAGATAGACAGGCAGACAGACTCTCCCTGATGGGGTGTGATCACAGCACACCCTTTTCTCCCGTTTCTCCATCAGGCTTTGGGGCGCATGCACACACTTAGCCAGCATGTTTTTCAAGTTGCCAGGTCTAGGATTCAAACCTCGCTGGGCCACGTGGGATCTGGCTTTCTGCACACAGAACTTAAGTGCTGCACTTCGGGGCCAGCTCTCTGCGGTTTGCTTATTGAATCTTTTTTCCCAGGGAGGACAAACAGCACTGCTTGCTCTGTTTACATGACTGTGTCTTTGCCTCTGCTGCCCCTGCTGCCTGGCATGCCCTTCTCCACATCACCTGCAATATTTTGTCGTCCTTACCTATTTACTATCTGTAAACCCTGAAGGAGCAATGATTATGCCTTTTATACATTCACTCATTTATTCAATAACGATGTAGTCAAATGCCGGCTCTGGGGAATACAGCAGACAGAAGCCTCTGCTCTTTTTTTTCCCCTTTTTTTGGAGAGGTTTTTGCTATAGGGCACATGCGCTCGCCAGAAAGACAGAGAGAGACAGAGAGACAGAAAGCGAGAAATCACCCCCCACGGGAGATGGCCACAGTACAATCCCTTCTCCTCCATTTCTCAATCCTTTTGGGATTTTGGGCATGCATGTACACATGCCCGGTGTATTTTTCATGCCACTGGATCCAGGACTCAAACTTCTCCTCCATTCTCCTCTCAGGATCTTGGGCATGTATGCACACGCTCCCCGGCGTGAGTTTAAGCCACTGGGTCTGAGACTCGAACCAGGGTCGACTATATGGGAGTCCGGTGACATAGCCTTTACGCCAATTGCTGGCTTCAGAAACCTCCGTTCTGAGGGGACTTACATAGACTAGATATCATAAATGAATAAAGTACCTTGTTTGGGGCCAGCCCACAGCCTGGTGGCTAAGACAGCTGGATCCCTCATGGGTGACTCCTAGTTCAAGTCCTGGACCCAGTGGCTTATGAAACATGCCAGAAACACATCCATGCACGGCCAAAGTCCTGAAAGGACGGGGAAATGGAGGAGAAGGGATTGTGGGTGGCTGTGGCCATGCCCAGTGATGAGACGGGTGTGCTTTCTCACTTTCCTTCTTTCTCTGTCTCTCTGGTGACTATACTTGCTCTCTGGCAGAAATAAAAGTGTGTGTGTGTGTGTGTGTGTGTGTGTGTTGTATAGTGACCAGTGCATACAAACAAAACAAAGAATGTCAATGAGGGTGGCACTGCAATTTTCAGTAGGGTGACCAAGGAAATTTGTTATTAAAGTTCATTTAATATTCATTTAATAAACTCTGCCATGAGAGAGGAGAGAGATTTGGAATGACAGCACCTTTAACAGGGTGTTTTGTTCTCTGTTTTTGTTTGCTATGAAGCCCATGCACTTGGCAGGGGGTGTGTGTGGAGAAAGTGAAAAATCAATCCCCAGGGGAGAAGATCACTCTCAGGATTTGGGCATGTACACACGTGTGCCCAGCATGATTTTCAAGCTGCCAGGTCTGGAACAGAAACAGTGCGGTCAGCCATGTGGGACCCAGTCACCTTAACGAACACACCACCAGCCGCTGCCCCCAGCAAGATGTTCATGCCATGACCCACTCCCAGCCTTGACCAGCCCAGATCACGAGCACATGTGTGCCCAGTGTACTCAGGGAGGACTCTGGTCAGAACCCCAGAACTACCATGTGAACCGCCTTATAGAGTGTCGTGATTCGCTGCTGTGCCACGGCCTGCCCCAGGGAAGCTGGCCTAGTATGACATTTGAGCCAAGACCTGACAGAGTTCATGGCAAACCATGTGGACATCTGGGTGAGCGTGCTCTCTACACCAGGGGAAACGGCAGATGCAGAAACACCGAAATAGGAGTACGCTGGGTTAGGTGTGGTTTGCAGGAGAGTGACAAGGAGCCCACAGGGCTGGAGGACAACGAGAGAGGGAAAGACAAATTCCGTTCATTCTCCTGAGGACAGAAGTCTGACTGCTTTTTCCTATTTCCAAAAGCCCTCCCCTGGGGCCTGGGGTGAGTCACGCCTACAAACACTAACAGACCCTTTGACTCATTGATAATGGGACAGAATCTTGTGAGGTGTGAGGCGTTCAGCCCCCTGATTTCTGTTAAAGTGCTCTCTTTGCTCACGCCCTCCTGAAACACAGAGCTTCCTTTCCAATCGCCAACCTAGAAACTGTAAAACCCACCTGTGGCCTCTAAGCCCTGCTTCCAGATTGCCCACCCTTGGGGCCAGACCGATGGGAAAACTCTTTTCACTAAATTTCAAATCTTGTTTCTCACTCTCAAAACTAAAGAAAAGAAACTCCTGTACCGGATCACCCTGAGAAAGGCACATTTTCCTTCCCCCAGCCTAATCACACATGTTCGTGTTTACAAATATGCCAAATAAACCACATCAACTATTATTTCTGCAGAGTCGGTTATTTCTGTAGATATTACTTTTTAAGTGTATTTACTTTTTTTTCAATTTAATTTTATTTGTTATTATTATTTGAATTTGTATCAGATACATGTGCCCACCAGAGAGTGACAGAGAGAGAGAGAGAAACTGAGAAAGAAAGGCACCAGGTCCAGGACTCAAACCATGATCAGCCACATGGGAGTCCAGCACCTTAACCACCATGCCGCCTGCTGGCCCGGATTTTTAATTTTTTATATTACATTTAATCACACATATCTTTACAGTGCATAACATTTATTTTTCCAGCATGATTGCCATGCATATCAGTCAAGACGAAGACGTTACTATACGCATCAGCAGCAGCAAATAGCTTCTCGGTTTTTTCAGATTTTAATTTTTTTATTATTCTTGTTTTTTAAAAACAATTTGATCATTATACCTCATTTGGCTTGTAAAGAGAATTTACCCAACACGAACTACTTCTCAGACCAGTCCAGTTGAGAATACTGTACACGTTATCATTAACAGGTAATAATCCATTTCTGTGTCCCACAATGTCATGCCGCTCTATTTCTTCTCCCTGATTTCCTTCGCTATACTCTTCCCTTCTCTCCGCCACCCCCTTTTCCGCTGATAATACTATGCTTAGGGTGTAGCACTATCTGATGTACATTAGGAATTAACTATTTTATGAATTAATGAATATTTTGGTTGATAATGTTAATATTTTATAAACCTGTATTACACCAAATCTGGTCCAATTACTTTTGTTTTGGCTTTTGTCATAGGGCATGTGTGCTTATCAGCAAGAGACAGAGAGAGGGAAAGTGAGAAATCACCCCTAGGAGGGATGGCCTTGCCACAATCCCTTCCCCTCCATTCTCTTCTCTGGATTATGGGCACGTGTACACACATACCGAGTGACTTCCAAACTGCCAGGTCTGGGACTCAAACTGTGGTCAACCATGTGGGAGTCCAGTATACCTTAGTTACCATTACTTTTGTGACAGTGAAAATATTTTTTCGAGTTGCCCTGATTTGGGTTGTAACACTGAAATAGGTAAGTATTGTGTTGATTCAAATTTTTAGGTCAGTTCAGAAGTCATGTTAGAAGTATTTTATAACAGGACTCACATCTTTTTATTTTTTTAATTTTTTTCTTTTTATTTATTCATTTGTTTTTATTTTTCTTTTAGAGGTTTTTGCTGTAGGGCACATGTGCCAGTTGGAGAGAGAGAGATGGAGACAGTGAGCAGGGAAAAATGAGAAATCACCCTCCAGGGGGGATGACCACACTGCAATACCTTCTCCGTTCTCCTGGGATTTGGGGCATGCATGCACACCAGCCCAGCATGATTTTCAAGCCACTGAGTCCAGGACTCAAACCACGGTCAACCATGTGGGAGTCCAATGATGTAACCGCTACACCATCTGCTGGCTCTTCTTCTTTTTCAAATTTGCTATAGGATGCTTGTGCTTGCTGAAGAGAGAGAAAGGGAAAGTGAGAAAACAACCCACAGAGGGATGACCATAATACAGTCCCATCTCCTCCATTCTCCTATGGGAATTTTGGGCGTACATGCACTGGCATGTTTTTAAGTTGCTGGGTCAGGAACTCAAAACGTAGTCATCCATGTGGGATCCAGCACCTTAACCACCACACCGCTGGCTTGCCCAACACTTACTTTTTGCACATCTTCTGATAAAGTACTTAGAGGCCAGGCAGAGGTGCAACGATAATACATGCAACTGTATCCATGTAGAAGGGTCCCCATTCATGTCTTGGGACCTTCCTGAGCATGGCAGGTGCATGCACACATGTGCCTGTTACCCAAGCAGGCTGAGGCTGGAGATCGACTGTGCCATTGAGACCTTGCTGGCGGGTCCTATCTTCCTCTTTTTCTTCCTCTGTCTCTCTTCCTCATGGAAGAAATAAATAAACGTACAAAAAAAAAAAAAAAGAGAGAGAGAGAGAGAGAGAACTGTAATTTACAGTGAGGATGAACACTGCCAGACTCCAGCAAACATTGTTACAATAGGTGCTAGTCTAATGACATTTAGAGCTAGCAAGGTTAACAGCACTGCATAGGAAATCTGACACAAATAGCCCGTGTAAAGACTTATTTTCCAGAACTTGTTATTTCTTAGGTCATTCCTCACAGAAGCGTGTTTAAGTGTGCTGCGCATGTCATCTTCTCGATACTTAGCTGCAGACGGGGCTGTGAACGCCGTGTACCACGCAGCAATGGTCACAAGCCAGTTTGAGTAGATCTTGATTGTTTCTCTCCTACCTGCTTCTTTCTCTGGCCACTGTATTTTTTTTGTGATCATATGCACACAAGTGCATGCACATGTGAGAGAGAGAAGCACGCTCATCATACCATGACCCCCTTTCCTCAGTCCTCCAACTCCTTGATCCTGAGCACCCATGTATGTGCTCAATGCGTCCTCGAACAGACCTGGAATCTGAACCCACGGTTGCTCTGTCACTTCCAGTCTTGTGGGGCACTTGCATTACTGTGGTCCCACGGCAGCTGGGCCTCTGGTTCACATTAAATTCCGTGTGTTGAGATTTCCTGCTATTGGTTTTGACTCAGTGGATTCATTTGAATTAGTAACCTCTGTATTGAGTGTTAAGGTCTTATTTTAGCAGGAGAATTAAATGCTCTGTTCTAGCTTTCTGATTTTTCAACTGATTTTTGGGGGGATTCAGAAAAACAAAAAATGTTCTCAAGAAATGCCAGAATGGGAACACTAAATTTTTTAAAAAAGAATTATTTTTATTTAACTTTATTTATTTATTTATTTATTTTAATTTGACCAGAGCGGGA
>NW_006159534.1:2341391-2346057 GCF_000334495.1 Tupaia belangeri chinensis | reverse complement strand
GAGAGAGACAGAGAGAAAGTGAGAAAGCAAGCCGCCAGGTCCAGGACTTGAACCATGGTCGACCATGTGGGAGTCCAGCACCTTAATCATCATGCCATCTGCCAGTCCCTGGAAACATTAATTGTAAAAACAAAAACAAAAACAGAACTATCATCCTCCAAGTCATCAGAGCCTGACAGTTTGGGGTTTTGATAGAATCTTCAAGAAATAAAACATTCTTGAGTGTCAATGCCCTCTCGCTAATGACCTCCAGGAATGTACCCATAGCTAACCAAGTTGGGATTATTACTGGTTGCAACAAGGAAGAATATATACCTTGGGGAACCATGGGCTGTTCCGGTAAGAAGGTGTTAAAAATATTACCTACCGGAAGAAGATGTTAAAGAAGAACCTACTAGGCCTGCTCCATGGCCTGGTGGTTAAGGCAGCCGGATCCCATGAGGCAGACTGTGCGTTTTCGATTCCAGACGCAGCAGCCTGAGAAACATCCAGTGTATGTGTGCCCATGAATACCCAACGTCCTGAAGAGGGAGAGATGGATGTTGCTTAGGGCCATTCCCAATGGAGAGTTCTTTCTCTTCTCCCTCTCTCTGTCTCTCTGTCTCTCTGTGGCTAGAGTAAGTGCCCTCTTGCCAAAAAACAAAAACAAAAACAAAAAATAAAGAAATAAAGAAAAGCAAAACAAGAATGTATTACAGGATTAGGGCTTCGGTTGGTGATTTGAGGAAGGGTCTAAGGAAGCGGGTGTATGCTCTACGTTGGATACAGTCAGAAAGCTGAGACAATTCAATTACTGGTCTCTCAATGAATCTTCTCTACAGGGAGAAGAGATTAGCATGAGAATAAGTTGTAACTTGAAACAGCTAGCGGTCATCTCTTTTGGCCAAGAGGAAGGGTTTTCCATAGTTGGCAGAATGACTTTGTTTTTGTCTGTGGTTAAGCAAACTGAATGAAGTGCTTTGTTTTGTTTCATTTTATCATAGTTTCAGAGCGACCTTGTCTGAGGTTGGTATTTTATGAGACAGAAATATTCCCGACAGAATAACGTGGCCTAGCTATGAGGGCCAGACTTACTTCTGAAAGTCAGGGGCTCTTCTTATCTAAAACAATGTTTTATTTATTTATTTATTTATTTTGGGAGAGTTTTTTTTTCTTTTTTTTTTGCTATAGGGTGTGTGCGCTCGCCAGAAAGACAGAGAGAGACAGAGAGATAGAAAATGAGAAATCACCCCCCAGGGGCGATGGCCACACCGCAATCCCTTCTCCTCCATTCTCCTCTCGGGATCTTGGGCATGCACGCACACGCGCCCTGCGTGAGTTTTAAGACACCGGGTCCAGGACGCGAACCGTGGTCAACTTCGTGGGAGTATAGTGACATAGTCATTACGCTAACTGCTGGTCCTTAAAACAATGTTTTTTAAAGCTTAGTTATTTCTTCTATGAGAGAGGAGAGAGAGAGATACCACACTCCCTTTTTTTAGAGAGGGTTTTTTTTTCCTTTTTCTTTTTCTCCTCTATACACGTGCTTGCCAGAGAAAGAGACAGAAAATGAGAAATCACCCCCCCAGGGGAATGGCC
Organism: Tupaia belangeri chinensis; assembly: GCF_000334495.1. Classification (NCBI taxonomy): domain Eukaryota; kingdom Metazoa; phylum Chordata; class Mammalia; order Scandentia; family Tupaiidae; genus Tupaia; species Tupaia belangeri. The sequence continues at coordinate 2,344,479 of NW_006159534.1, read as the reverse complement.
ACACCACAATCCTTCTCCTTCATTCTCCTCTCAGGATTTTGGGCATGCATGCACGTGCACCTGGCGTGAGTTGTAAGCCGCCGGGTCTGGGACTCAAACCACAATCCACTACACGGGAGTTCAGGGATGTAACCGTTACAGCATCTGCTGATCCTGAGGCCGCATTCCTAACACTCTTGATATCGTTATCCACTCCCGACCTTCAGCTAGCCCTGGATCTTAGGCACACGCAGACCTGGTGTATTCAGGGATGTCTCTAGACTTGAACTGGGAACCTTCCTATTTGAGTATCCCTCACAGAGAGTCACATTCTCTGTGCCACCATCTGGCCCCTTCTTTTCTTTCCTTTCTCACATTATTTAGATTATTTTTATTCAAGTATAATGTACATAGAGCAAACTGCGTGAGTTTTAAGCAAATTCTCATAAAATGAACACAGTTGTGTAACCAGTGTTCCCCTCAAGAAACAACATCACTGCCATCCGGAAGCACCTTTATGTACCCTTCAGGTCACTAACCCCAAGGCCTACACCATCCCGACTTCTAACTCCACAGACTAGTTCTCCACAGACTAGAACCTCACATACGCGGAAGCACACAGCATCACTCTTTTGGGACAGACTTCCTTCCACACACTGTTTACGAGATTAATTCATGTTATCTGTGTCGTTACAAATAGTTCATTTTTACTGCCAATAGTATTCTGTCATGTAAACATTCCACAGTTTATCTATTTTGCTAGGTCTGTTATATATTTTTTAAAGAATTATTTAATTTATTATTTCCACATGAATTCACGAAAGAGAGAGAGAGAGAGAGTGAGAAAGCAAGCCGCCAGGTCTGGGACTCAAACAGCGGTTGGCCATGTCGGATATCTAGCGCCTTAACTGCCATGCCACCTGCTGGTCCTGTTATATATTTTTTTAAAAATCTTATTGTGTATATTTGAGGTTTGTACAATGGTATTATGGTATACATAACCATAGAGATACATATAGCTACATGTAGTTAGCACAATAGTTACTATAATGAAACAAATGGATTTATCTATCATTTCACATTGGTTTTTTGTTTGTTTGTTTTGTTTTGTTTTGTTTTTTAATTGCCAGAGCGTGTGCGCTTGCCAGAGAGATAGAGGCACTGATAAAGAGAAAGCACTCCCGATGGGGCATTGCCATGCCACAGTCCCTTCTCCATTTTTCCATCCTGTTAAGATTTGGGGCATGCATGCACATGTGCCTGGTTTGTTTTTAAAGCTGCTGGAGTTGGGATTTGAACAACGATTAGCCATATGGGATCCTACTCCCTTAGCCACTGTATTCCAGAGCTGGCCCAGATTTTTTTTTATGTGTATGTTTTTAAGAACAGCTAAAATCTACTTATCTAACAATGATCTCTTACCTATCTTTTCCTTTTCTTTCTTTTTTTTTTTCCTTAGATTTTTGCCATAGGGCACATTCACTTACCAGTGAGAGACAGAAAAAGAGGGAAATTGAGAAATTTGCTTCCCACTTCCCAGTGGGGATGACTATGCCAAAATCCCCTCTCCTTCATTTTCCTCTCAGGATTCTGGGCACACAAGTACATGTACCCAGTGTGTTTTTCAAGGTGCTGGGTCCAGGACTCAAACCACATAGTTGGTTGGCTACATGAGATTCAGTGCCTCAACCACCACACCACCTGTTGGCCCCAGTTGTCAGAGAGCACATGTGCTCACCTGTGACAGAGAGACAGAGAGGGAGAAAGTATCCCTCCAATGGGGTATAGGTGTACCATAATCCTTTTTCCTCCATTTTTTCATCCTGTTGAAATTTTGGGTTTGCACACACATGTACCCCATGTGTTTTTCATGCTGCCCAGACTGGGATTCTAATTATGACTTGCCATGTGGAATCCAGCTTCCCTTAACCACTAGGCCATGAGGCTGGCCTCTTATTTTTCAATCTGTATTCTGTATTCTTTTTTTTTGGAGAGGTTCTATTTTTTTTTTTGCTATAGGGCGCGTGCGCTCGCCAGACAGACAGAGACACAGAGACAGAAAGCGAGAAATCACCCCCCAGGGGGTATGGTCACGCCGTAATCCCTTCTCCTCCATTCTCCTCTTGGGATCTTGGGCACGCACGCACACATGCCCAGCGTGAGTTTTAAGCCACCCGGTCCAGGACGCGAACCGCGTTCGACTACGTGGGAGTCCAGCAGCATAGCCATTACGCTAACTGCTGGTTCCCAATCAATCTGTATTCTTTATAAACTAAAAACCAACTTGTTTCTTGAATCTTTTGTTTATTTGTTTGTTTTTCAATCTCAATTTCATTTATGCGTTAATTTTCTTGATATGAACACTCTTATCAAACTTCTCATTTTGGAAGCTAAACATATTCTTGTGCTTCTGAGGTCTAGAATGAGACAGGTTGGCTTTCTAGGAGCTCATTGCTGAAATCACAACCATCTTGTGTGATTTGCAGGGGAAAAGATGCGGGATAGACGGAGTCTTCATTGATTTTCTCTCTAGATGATCTATCCAATGCTGAAAGTCGGTTGTGAAAGTCTCCACACTATGATTATACTGGAGTCCCCTTTTAGATCTAATATTCGCTTTACATATTTGGGTGTTCCACTTTGGGGTATGTATGTATTTACCACTGTTACAACCTCTTGGTGAACTGATCTCTTTATCATTATATAATGACCTTCTTTGTCTCTCTCTCTCCCTTGTTCTCTCTCTCTCTTTAATTTACCAGAGGACATGTGTACTGTCTAGAGGAGAACAGAGACACAGGGAGAGCGGAGAGATAGAAAGCACCCCCAACTGGGGCATGGTATGTCACTGTCCTTTCTTCTCCATTTCTCCACCCTGTCTGGATTTTGGTCACACGTGCACATGTGTCCAGCATGTTTTTTAAGCCACCAGGGCAGGGATATGGACTGCACAGTCAGCCACTTGAGATCTGGCTCCTCAACCACCAGGCCGTGGGGCTGACCCCTTCTTTGTGTCTCTTTTTAAAGATGTGTAGGGTTGGTGGCTATTTGGTAGTTTCTAGTTTCAGGCAACTAGTAATTGTGCTACTTGTACACATTTTTCGGTGGG